>NC_064923.1:581814351-582137892 GCF_023897955.1 Schistocerca gregaria
CCGATGGGCCAGCGGCGTAATCGCTTTACGCTTTCGTTTCCTTTTCGGTGGTGCTGTAGTTCTCGCACCGCTCAGCACAAGACTTCAAAGGTTTTTTGCATTGCCTACGGCGCCAGCTTTCCTCTGACTAACGTTTTCTGTAATTCCGAGCATATTTATGGGTCACATGAGACGACAGCTTTCATTTTTTGTAATTTTCACCTAAATAACGATTTTCACATACATCTCGGTGAATATTTTTATTGTCTCACATTGGGTTCTGATAGTGCTCCTCGAACTCTTCACCATGGCAGCCTAATTGATGTCCTAGATAAACGCGTTTCCACGCTATATCAATTTATATCTTTGCACTAAGCCAATTCGTAACAATGACGCCCATTGTAGGCACTGCTAGAATGACGTCATAGAAAAAAACAAATACTGCCCGACGAACACGTACAAACGAGATCAGCTGAACCATTGATAAGGTCTAAACCTTTGCCTCGTAGTTATTCGCGATTCTAATCTGACTTCATATATTTTGTCGCACAAAGTTCAAGCGACAATCGAACAGATCAAGTGGCACGCCCGGAAAATTCATATTACAAAGTGTTATCAGAGGAAGGAACTGCAGCAACTGCAACCAACAGACACAGACGGAGGGGGACTGAGGATGGCTACATCAGCAAGGCATTGCTTTTATTTCTGACGGTGACGAAACATCGGTATAATGTACAACGTTCGGATGATGGTATAGAGGGAAGTACATAGTACACTTTGGAAATGCAAAGAGATGTACATAGTACGATATGGTGAAGTGATTGCTGAAATGTAGAAAAAGAACGGTAAATTAATATAACGGAATGGAAGACAATATTGTGTGAAAAAATAGACAAAGAGAGCTTAGAAACGGAAAATAAGTATCTTTTTGACTAGTTAGATTGTTGTAATTTTGTCATATGATGACGTTGCATGTGACTTACGTGAAACGTCGGTTTCGAGTGTTTGTGTTCATAACGTAAGTCACATGCAACGAAAATCTGCAACGCAACCATCTGTGTGTGGCGTGTTTATAATTATGTATTATTTATATTTTAGGACAATTAATCTGTAAAAAAACACACCGCATGTTATAAAGAAAGCGTGTAAACCGTCTGAGGATGAATCACAACGATTGGAAACCGGTAACGGTATCCTTTGAATAAAGGAACTGAAAGTAAATTTGTGGCTGGTTGCTGTCCTAACACCATAAAAATTAGTTAGATTGTTCTGCGTAGTCTGAACTGTGTCTCATATTAAATGGTAGTCGCCGATCCGGTCGTTGAGGTAGAGGGGGATGTCCGCTCGGAGGGAGACGCTGCCTCCGATGGCCGTGGGATTATTGGGTGATGGTGGTTGAGAGGCGGGTGGAGGGTGGGAGGGGATGGTTAGGAGAGGGGGTGACTGGCTCTGGAAGCGGAGGCAGCTCCGGTGAACTTTGGGCCGATAAGGGCCGAGGGTGCGCTGCCGTGCGCCGACTACCTGCGGGGCTTAGCACGAAACGGGCCCCAGTGTTTCGGAGGAGCAGACCAAGTCGAGGCACTGCAGTAAGAGCAGGTGCACTGCAAACGTTAATGTGTAACAGTCCAGTAATGACGTCCAGTCGACTCTCAATAAGTCGAAGTTCGAGGAACCTCAAGACAGTTCGATTTATCGCAAATTTTGCTGATGATGGAGGAAGTCGAAAAAAGTCGATAATATTTAAAAAAAAGAAATGTTGTAATTTTAATAACATTTATTTGACTTAGGAAGGGAAGCAGAAAATAAGTACTATAGCTCATATAAACCGATTCTTCCTTTGCTTCTCGGTATAACAACTTAAGTGTAAACGAAAATCAGCATATTCTGTGTCTACAAAATTTAATTACTTATTAATCGGTCTTCAGCTTAAAAGACCAGCATCGGACTGTAACTAATTACTATAGTGAAAGAAGTTACAGTATTCTTGAACAACACTGAAAAAGATGTCATTCATCAGCACTGAGGCACGAACACCCAGTGTACGTCATCTTTGAAAGTGAAGCGGTAATGCAGTTCGAAACTTAGTCCATACAGGCTGTAATATAATTATTGTCCTTCCTATTAGTTAATCTGGCTAACAGCCTTGCCGCAGTGGTAACACCGGTTGCCGTCAGATCACCAAAGTTAAGCGCTGTCGTGCTGGTCTAGCACTTGGATGGGTGACCATCTGGTCTGCCGAGTGCTGTTGGCAAGCGGGCTGTACTCAGCCCTTGTGAAGCAAACTGATTAGCTATTTGATTGTGATATAGCGCCTCCGGTCTCGTAAACTGGCGCACAGCTGGGAGAACAGTGTGCTAACCGTATGCCCCTCCATATCCGCATCCACTGACACCTGCAGGCTGAAGATGACGCGGTGGCCGGTCGGTGCCGTTGGGCGTTCATGGCCTGTTTGGACGGATTATTAGGTAATTTCGACAGTTAGTCCTTTCCAGACATTAATCAGAAGCCTCAATATTCATATCACATCTGTGTATGAGTAGCACAAACACAAATAGATTGTGCACCACACTCCAATCATTAGTACTACACGTACAGAAAGCTGCCATATCATGATACGGCTGCCTTCACTATGTGTATTACTAATGGATGTAACCTAGCGAGCTGTCGCAGTGAATTGTTGCTACACAGGGATATGAAAGCGATGTGTGCCTTGGCATTTGTACTGGCTATTTAGCCAAATGTGGTGTGAACCTTGTGGCCTGTGACAAGTGCTTGAAAAAGACTAACAGCAGATTAGCTAATACGAGGGACAGCAAATACTTTAAGCCTCTTTGAAAGATGTATTCTTTCTTAAGACATACTGAGCCCAGGGGTAACTACAGAAACAATATTGTAAAAACTGAAAACTAAACAGTAAATAAATAAGAAAGCGAGAACGTCAGAAAAACAGTAACATTAAACTGAGTAAAAAACAGTGCTAAATAACAATTTAGATTAAATGAACAATCCCAAAAAGATAAGATTAATATAATGTGACTAATAACAGTGTCTCTCTGTCCCCCACCACACACCCCAGCCAACCGCTCCTTGCTCGCTTTTGCACCCGTTAGAGACACTTAAGTGGCCAAAATGGTGACCCAGATCGTTAAGTCACAAAGAATTATTATTATCATTATTGTTATTTCAATATTTATTCCTTGAAACATGTTTGCATTTCGCCGAACTGATTTACATTACTCGTTGATAATGGGGAAAACAAGATGACGCATGTTTGGGTATTAAAAAGAAAAGCTGCTTGCGCAATAGGCCGACCTGAATTGCCGTAATTTAGATGGCGCAAAGGCGGCTGCTATCAGAGTTTTAAAGCCATTCGACGGATCGAGTTGTGTTGCAGTTTCGCCTTATTGGGGAAATTGAGTAGTGGTCAGTACTGGTCGATGGCACCTGGAGTTTCTGAGACCTTATCGCCAGGAAGGCGCCCCTCAAAAGAGCAGAGGCTCTCTCTCACACGGCGCCTTGCACTAGCCGGCCGACGCCCTTTGCAGCTGCGCTCCCAATACTGCGAGGCCGGCGGGTCGCGGACTCTAATAGGTATTCCGGCGGACAAAGGAGACCGTGCCAGGAGCGAGATTCTTCCCGCCCCCACCGCCCCCGCGGCCGGGCCTTTTCTTTCCGCGCTCTAAGCTGTACAATTACATCAAAGCCGTCGCACGCCACCGTGCCTGCGGATCCGGCTTCCTCCCTTTCGCTCCCCTCCCTCCACACAGGGGGGGACAAACCGCCGTTATACCCGCCGGCCGCCTATATATTGGACATTTGCTATGGGCGCAGCGCTTTCTGATTGGAGCGTTTCCGCCGCCTCAGCTGCGGCCAGAGGCCGGCCGAATAATAAGGGCGACCGCCATCGGCGGCAGCGGCGGCCACGTCAGCAGAACACCTAGCTGTGCCCTGCTGTGCCAATAAAGCCGCAGCTGTGGGCCGTGGCCTCAGCAACCTTCTGCGCTCAACTGCACACCACAAGGCGCCTGAAAAGGACATCCTTCACTTTTACGTAACTGCTGCATTCCAACGTCTTTATAACGTTTGTGCCGCAGGACAGTGTGTTGGGACCCTTGCTAATACTGCATATTAAGACAGTGCTCAGAGTAACAAGAAGTATTTTTCAGCTGGTGCAGTTATTGATTACGAAGTGGGGGAAAGTGTTTTACCTTGTGGACAATATACCTAGGAAGACATAATTTTTCACAGTCGATGTTTCCGTCTAGTAAGCTAGTTTACAGTCACACGAATTACCCACCACAGAACGCTATAAGAAGTTTTTCATATTTTATATCACATTTATTGTTGTTAGACATGAGACTGCGTTTCCATCATCTGCAAATGTTACGCCTACTACACATTTATGTACCGTATAGTATATTAAACATGAGCTGTTTGGAAGATATTGTTAATTCTACAGTAAAAGAATTCTATAGCATGTAAAATTCACCGTATTATTATGAAAGTAGTTCCACAATGTGTGGATGGTGAAGCCATACTGCACCGATCGTGCACCATCTTTAACCTTAAAAAGGCGGGTCATTTACCAAGTAATATGCGATATTTGCAAATGAGTTGTGTTTCTTTAATCTCGTAACTATTTTACTTGTCTATTAAATGGAAATTTGTGTTAGTGCCTAGCAGCTTCTATTTCAAAGTCTATATAAGTTTTATGTGATTTTTTGTAAGTATTTCTACTTAAATTTTTCATTTGTGTGACCCTATTGTCCGTAGTTGCTGTACAATTCCTAAGGTTATTTTCGTTCCGTCGTTACAAGAAAATGCGTTTCGCTACACTGAGATAAAGCATCACTCATGGTCTGTAACTAGAGATATTTAAAATTGATTTGTTCTTAAGACAGAAAAACAGTTTGTTAACGATTTGTTGGATTTTACTTACTGTGATACAAGTTCAAAAATGGGTGAAATGGCTCTAAGCACTATGGCACTATAGAACTAAACATCTGTAGTCATCAGACCCTGTCGATACAAATATCGGTGTCTAAATAAAAAAAAAAAAAAAACTCCCCAAAAGTGAGAATTTCCTGATGTAGGCGACAAACCAATCACGGTCAGTAAAATCCAGCAAATTGTTTACTAACTCTTTATCGATCTTAAAAACACCTCTGATGATGCCTTAACTCGATACAACGAAACGCGTATGGTGGAAAAGAAAAGCACGCATTTTCTTGGAGCCGTAACGACGAAACAGAAATAGCCTCAGGACTTCACCTTAATCTAATGTCACGTACTGACCGTGTGACCATGCTGTACTGTGCAACAGTTTACCATTTTGAAAAAATCTTACTTTTCCAGTGATATTTTTTTTTAATTTCAGAAAAAAGTCTACACCATAACAGAATCTAATGCCATCATTTACAAAGGAACAAGGAAACATTAAACTTTTGTTAAAGGGCTGACTAGAGACAAAGTTCGAAAAGTATTCTAAGGCACAAGACTCCCATCTAATATCTTATGATGGCTTGCTCTAAACATGGACAATGTATGGGAGCTGAGTAGGGAAAACTATATTTTAATGTTCAAATATGTTATTAGGAATGTGCTACCAGTAGATTCGATCAACACTGTTACGGAAGTGTTCTATCAATCCATATCGGAATCCTGTACGGTGACTTGCGGAGAATGTAGGTAATTATTTGCGCATATTTGATAAGGGATTCACAAGTATCAAGTCAGAATTCGAGAAGATTTCAAAGTGCTGCAGAGATTGATAATTTGTTTTAAATGAAAAGAACTGTAAAACAGAGAACTTTGGAAACTACAGGAAAGTACAATGCAATGGCAACAACATTAATAAGTCACAACTGCATACAAATATCTGCATATAGAAATTGCAGGGACATGGAAGGATGATCTCGTAGGGTCGTTGTAGGTAAGGCAAGCGGCTTACTTCGGTTCATTGACAGGATACTGACATAATGTAGTCAGTCTGCAAAGGAGTCAGCTTAAAAATCACTTGTGCTTCCCGTATTGCAATTTTGCCCAGGTATGCGAGCCCATAGCAAAGGGTACCAACAGGGATGCTGCTGGATAGAACGAAGGGCGGTACGAATGTTCATAGATTTGTTTGAATCACAGAAATGTTGAAAAACTTCAACTCGACACTTAGATGTAGACGGTAATTATCCCGCGAAATCCTGCTTGGAACGTTTCGACAACCACTATCTAGTGAAAGAAATAGAGATACTCTTCATCACATTTGCTATGTCTACCGTAGATACCGTGAAGACAATATAAAACTAACTGCAGCACGCACAGATGCATAAAAGCAGTCACTGTTTGTGCACTCCATGCGCGACTGTCACAGGAACAAATCCTGATATGTGATACAGTGTTAAATGTCTTTTGCCATGGACTTCGTAGTGGTTTTCTACGTGTTTACGTCGATTGGGGAACACTGTTGCGAGCACTCTCTGAGTACTCAAGTGCGTGCTCTGTTCTCTGTCAGTATTACGGCAGCGGCGTCTAAACTCATGATGTATCAAGTAAACATCGAGAGTACCTGGAAATGTTTACCTCGAGTGGTGGATCGCTGTTGTGACCGTGAGGTGCTGGGCCTCTTCAAGGAATCGTGTTGTCTGCCTACCACACTTGAGTGCTCAAAACATAAACAATATGCACGCTTGTGTAAGCCTTATATTGCATTACATAACAAACTACTAATCATCGTAGCATAAAACGCTTTGTGTGACCTCAAGACCGTACTGAATGCGAATGAGAGCAATTCTTATAAATCATTCCTCATGAAAATTAATTAAACTCTCTACTGAATATGTGTTGTTGTTGTTGTTGTTGTTGTCTTCAGTCCTGAGACTGGTTTGATGCAGCTCTCCATGCTACTCTATCCTGTGCAAGCTGCTTCATCTCCCAGTACCTACTGCAACCTACATACTTCTGAATCTGCTTAGTGTACTGATCTCTCGGTCTCCCTCTACGATTTTTACCCTCCACGCTGCCCTCCAATGCTAAATTTGTGATCCCTTGATGCCTCAAAACATGTCCTACCAACCGATCCCTTCTTCTAGTCAAGTTGTGCCACAAACTTCTCTTCTCCCCAATCCTATTCAATACCTCCTCATTAGTTACGTGATCTATCCACCTTATCTTCAGTATTCTTCTGTAGCACCACATTTCGAAAGCTTCTATTCTCTTCTTGTCCAAACTAGTTATCGTCCATGTTTCACTTCCATACATGGCTACACTCCAAACAAATACTTTCAGAAACGACTTCCTGATACATAAATCTATATTTGATGTTAACAAATTTCTCTTCTTCAGAAACGCTTTCCTTGCCATTGCCAGTCTACATTTTATATCCTCTCTACTTCGACCATCATCAGTTATTTTACTTCCTAAATAGCAAAACTCCTTTACTACTTTAAGTGTCTCATTTCCTAATCTAATTCCCTCAGCATCACCCGATTTAATTTGACTACATTCCATTATCCTCGTTTTGCTTTTGTTAATGTTCATCTTATATCCTCCTTTCAAGACACTGTCCATTCCGTTCAACTGCTCTTCCAAGTCCTTTGCCGTCTCTGACAGAATTACAATGTCATCGGCGAACCTCAAAGTTTTTACTTCGTCTCCATGAATTTTAATACCTACTCCAAATTTTTCTTTTGTTTCCTTTACTGCTTGCTCAATATACAGATTGAATAACATCGGGGAGAGGCTACAACCCTGTCTCACTCCTTTCCCAACCACTGCTTCCCTTTCATGCCCCTCGACTCTTATTACTGCCATCTGGTTTCTGTACAAATTATAAATAGCCTTTCGCTCCCTGTATTTTACCCCTGCCACCTTTAGAATTTGAAAAAGAGTATTCCAGTCAACATTGTCAAAAGCTTTCTCTAAGTCTACAAATGCTAGAAACGTAGGTTTGCCTTTTCTTAATCTTTCTTCTAAGATAAGTCGTAAGGTCAGTATTGCCTCACGTGTTCCAACATTTCGACGGAATCCAAACTGATCCTCCCCGAGGTCTGCATCTACCAGTTTTTCCATTCGTCTGTAAAGAATTCGCGTTAGTATTTTGCAGCCGTGGCTTATTAAACTGATAGTTCGGTAATTTTCACATCTGTCAGCACCTGCTTTCTTTGGGATTGGAATTATTATATTCTTCTTGAAGTCTGAGGGTATTTCGCCTGTCTCATACATCTTGCTCACCAGCTGGTAGAGTTTTGTCATGACTGGCTCTCCCAAGGCCGTCAGTAGTTCTAATGGAATGTTGTCTACTCCGGGGGCCTTGTTTCGACTCAGGTCTTTCAGTGCTCTGTCAAACTCTTCACGCAGTATTGTATCTCCCATTTCGTCTTCATCTACATCCTCTTCTATTTCCATAATATTGTCCTCAAGTACATCGCCCTTGTATAAACCTTCTATATACTCCTTCCACCTTTCTGCCTTCCCTTCTTTGCTTAGAACTGGGATGCCATCTGAGCTCTTGATATTCATACACGTGGTTCTCTTCTCTCCAAAGGTCTCTTTAATTTTCCTGTAGGCAGTATCTATCTTACCCCTAGTGAGATAAGCTTCTACATCCTTACATTTGTCCTCTAGCCATCCCTGTTTAGCCATTTTGCACTTCCTGTCGATCTCATTTTTGAGACGTTTGTATTCCTTTTTGCCTGCTTCATTTACTGCATTTTTATATTTTCTCCTTTCATAAATTAAATTCAATATTTCTTCTGTTACCCAAGGATTTCTAGCAGCCCTCGTCTTTGTACCTACTTTATCCTCTGCTGCCTTCACTACTACATCCCTCAGAGCTACCCATTCTTCTTCTACTGTATTTCTTTCCCCTATTCCTGTCAATTGTTCCCTTATGCTCTCTCTGAAACTCTGTACAACCTCTGGTTCTTTCAGTTTATCCAGGTCCCATCTCTTTAATTTCTCACATTTTTGCAGTTTCTTCAGTTTTAATCTACAGGTCATAACCAATAGATTGTGGTCAGAGTCCACATCTGCCCCTGGAAATGTCTTACAACTTAAAACCTGGTTCCTAAATCTCTGTCTTACCATTATATAATCTATCTGATACCTTTTAGTATCTCCAGGGTTCTTCCACGTATACAACCTTCTTTCATGATTCTTAAACCAAGTGTTAGCTATGATTAAGTTGTGCTCTGTGCAAAATTCTACTAGGCGGCTTCCTCTTTCATTTCTTAGCCCCAATCCATATTCACCTACTATGTTTCCTTCTCTCCCTTTTCCTACACTCGAATTCCAGTCACCCATTACTATTAAATTTTCGTCTCCCTTCACTATCTGAATAATTTCTTTTATTTCATCATACATTTCTTCAATTTCTTCATCATCTGCAGAGCTAGTTGGCATATAAACTTGTACTACTGTAGTAGGTGTGGGCTTCGTATCTATCTTGGCCACAATAATGCGTTCACTATGCTGTTTGTAGTAGCTTACCCGCATTCCTATTTTCCTATTCATAATTAAACCTACTCCTGCATTACCCCTATTTGATTTTGTGTTTATAACCCTGTAGTCACCTGACCAGAAGTCTTGTTCCTCCTGCCACCGGACTTCACTAATTCCCACTATATCTAACTTTAACCTATCCAATATACACAAATCAAAAATGTTTTGCATCACCCCGTTTCCGAGAACTCCTGAAGGTAGACGTTGGCTCTGGTTATTGTATCACATGCACAGTCCCTTTGAGTGTTCATAGATGTCACTAAACCTGACTAAGATGTAAGCAAGCACGTTTGAGCAGCGCCTATTAGACGGAGGGGGCACAACAGCAGATCAGTTCCAGTCATTCCACCAGCAAGAAGGTACATGGCTCGTGTTGTCTGTAGTTCAACCATGCCTAGACAATCAATACCTCGGCTCGATCCCGTTCGCATTGTTACTTTGTGCCTGGAAGGGCTCTCAACAAGCGAAGTGTCCAGGAGACTCGGAGTGAACCAAATCGATGTTCTTCGGACATGGCAGAGATACAGAGACACACGGTCGATGACATGTCTCGCTCAGGCCGCCCGAGGGCTACTACAGCAGTGGATAACAGCTACCCACGGATTACGGCTAGGAGGAACCTTGACAGCAACGCCATCATGTTGAATAATGATTTTCATGCAGCCACAGGACGTCATGTTGCAACTCAGACTGTGCGAAATAGGATGCATGATATGCAACTTTACTCCCGACGTCCATGGCGAGGTCCATCTTTGTAAGCACGACACCATGCAGCGCGGCACATACGGGCCCAACAACGTGACAAATAGACCGCTCAGGACAGACATCACGATCTGCTTATCGATGAGTGTCGCATATCCTTCAAGCTGACAATCGTAGGAGACATGTTTAGAGGCAACCCGGTCAGGCTCAACGCCTTTGACACACTGTCCAGTTAGTGCAACTAGGTGGAGGCATGCTGCTGTTTTCGGGTAGCATTACGTGAGGCCGACATACGCCGCTGGTGGTCTTGGAAGGCACCATAACGTGTGTACGATGCGTCAATGGCATCCTCCGACCCGTAGTGCAACCATATCTGCAGTGTACTAGCGAGGCATTCGGCTTCATGAATGACAATTCGCCCCCCGCCCCCCTCCCCATCGTCCACATCTTGTGAATAACTTCCTTCAGGATAACGACATCGCTCGACTAGAGTGTCAAGCATGTTCTCCAGGCATCGAACATGCCTGATATACATTGAAAAGAGATGTTTATGGACGATGTGACCCACCCACCACTCTGAGGGATCTACGACGAATGGTCGTTGAGGAATGGGACAGTCTGGACCAACAGTGTCTTAATGAACTTGTGGATAGTATGCCACGACGAAAAAAGACGTGCATCAATGGAAGAGGACGTGCTACTGGGTGTTAGAGGTACCGGTGTGTACAGCAATCTGAACCACTACCTCTGAAGGTCTCACTGATTGGTGATACAGCATGCAATGTGTGGTTTTCATGAGCAATAAAAAGGCGGAAATGATGTTTATATTGATCTCTATTCCAATTTTCTGTACAGTTCCGGAACTCTCGGAACCAAGTTGATGCAAAACTTTATTTGATGTGTATATGTTGGTCTGTGTATGTGCACCAGTGTTAAAATGGAATGCTGTTACAGTAAAGCACAATTCAGTTATGCTGAAGAAATCATTAATATTCATTATTTAATGAGGTTCGGATTTCCTGGACTGTTCAAAAAATTGTTCAAATGGCTCTGAGCACTATGGGACTTAACATCTGTGGTCATCAGTCCCCTACAACTTAGAACTACTTAAACCTAAATAACCTTAGGACATCACTCACATCAATGCCCGAGGCAGGATTCGAACCTGCGCCCGTAGCAGTCCCGCGGTTCCGGACTGCGCGGCTAGAACCACCAGACCACCGCGGCCGGCCCCTGGACTGTTGTATGACAAAAAAGAAAAGGGGAGGGGGGACAAATCAGTTCTTATTAACACTGTATTTATTTTCTCTATATTTCTTCATAATTAAATGAGTGTTTTCTCGTAATTGAAGGTCAGTGAACGACAAATTACCACTCAAAAATCAATCAAAATGTTGTTTGCAATGTAATGCATGTTGATGTGCTCAAAAGTTTATTAAATGATTGCTTGAACGAATCTCACTTGATACAGCTGTTCCACTGACAAGTCAGAGATACCTCTGTCTGAGAGGAGAATTGTTATGGAACCATGACTGGCTTTTCAAAATCTGAACAGCTCGCAAACGCAAATTAAAATCGTATTGAACATTCAAAATACCTAAAGACACCGAGGAAGATACACAATACCTTACAAATTGTGAGCTGCTCAGATTAAAGGCAGCGCTAGAACTAAAAAGCTACACACTCAAACGATTCAGCAAAAACTGTGTGTCGATGCGATCTCACGGCTACACGTCACTGCTCCGTGTTACTGTTTTTCTTCTTGGCTCCCACAAGACCGTGGCTTACAGGGGAAACACGACTTGGAGTAAATAAGGTTAAATAAAACCCGGCTTGTCAGAGCATCATATGAAGAATTTCAAAGAGCAGCCACACAGCTCAACGGCCATTAATGTGAATAGGTTAGTTTATCTTAGGGGAAGTACCGTCTGCATCACTGTGAATGTGAATGCTAGTAGATGCAATCGAATTAGGGAATCAAAGGATAAGCCATATGTATCTGAAAAGAAAAAAAGCCTTACTATCAAATAAAAATAAAACTGCTTGAAGCTGCACACATTCACACCTCCAAGTGGAACAACGGTGCTAATTAGAAATTATACAACCTTCTTAACAGGAGCTTGTCATTCCTGATGGTTTTCTTCAAGTATTATATCATTAACCCGTCTCTATACTTTACGCCCAAATCTCCAAGTATTGTGTATATCTTACGAGTATTCCTCTTTAGATAATCAAAGGCTTTCTTACTGTATAGAAACGTTGGGAAGTCATCACGACTCTCATTAATAAGCATAACTTTAGAATTGCTTATCTTGTACCTTTCCCATTCATCTCTTTACATGCGTGTCTGGTATGAGAAACTTTTACGCGCCTACTTTCTTTCGTAATGTGAGGCCAATTAATTTTAGCAAATCAGAAGATAAGCCTCTCATTTAAAAGATTTTCGATAACATCTCAAACAACCTTCTAGCGGTCTAAGTGATACATTTTGCTCTGCAGCAGAGTATATACTGGTCCTGACATTTGCTGGCAGATGAAAACTGCGCTTTCTCAGAACCCCTCCTTCCAGGCACGGAGCCATATGAACTTAGCTTTTACCACTTTTGTAAACAGTACCGTAGACCGTAGAAGTGTCATTTCTGTGGCACATCTTTTCTTCCAGGCGTGTTAGTCCAGCGAGCTGTAAAGTTTGGAAAATAGTGGAAGGGCACAGGCAGACGTGTAGCTGTAGGGCGACTAGTGGGTTGTGCATAGTTAACTCGGTCGATGAAGGCAAGGTTCTGCTTTCAAAAGCCCGCCAAAGAAACAGTTTCAACATTACCGTTACTGTATCTTTCGCACTCTTCAATAACTCAGGAATTGTATCGCAGACTCTTGATGACTTTTTGAGCTCATATCATTTAGCTGTCAAAGTTTGGCCGTATCTACATCTACGTCTATGCCCTGCAAAACTACTTCCCCACATCCCTTCTATTCCTCAATGATACATGGGAAGATTGACTGTAAGTGAAACTCCGAATCATATCTGATTTCTCTAATTTTCTTATCATTGTTATTTTGTTAAACATACGTGCGACGGTGTGATTTTTCATGACTGATAATGGAATGTGCGCTCTTGGGAATTCAACGGTAAATATTTCAAGGGTAGAAAAGTGAGGACTGTTCCCAGAAGTAATAATAATCAACTCCTGACACCTTCAGTCTATGCGAATGGAAGATTGTCATGTCCCAGAAGCTATTTAGGGTCATTGAGAGACTCATGAAATGGCATAGAAATAGTAACATGCATACTTCTATGACTTATAGAGGGGAGTGAATATATACTATTATGAATAGGAATCCATGTCCAAAAACGTACCGTTTCCGTGCTACAGCCGTTCGAAAATATCTTTACTTGGTGGGTTTGCAGCAGGGTAGTCATAATGGGGATTTCTTACGTAGGTCAGAAATCCATTACACGTATTAGGCGGCAACACTGGTAGCAGGAGCTGTTTTCTTGGTTAGAGGGCCTTGGGAAGGCAGAAAAAGTTCTGCAGTCCCAAACGGTGCAGGTCGATCACAGGAAGAACGTATAACTAGAAACCATCACCACAATAGTTGGAAATTGTCGTAGCTGTGTTGGAATATTACCAGAACTCCACGTGCTAGTAGAACCCACTGATGCTGAAATCGTTATAGGCACTGAAAGCTGGCTAAGGCCGGAGGTAAGTTCTGTCGAAATTTTTGCGAAAGGTCTAACGGTATTCAGAACGGATACGCCAAATACAATAGGTGTCGGCGTGTTTGTTGCTGTTAAAGTAGTTTATCTTGCACCAAAATTGAAGTAAACGGTTCCGGTGAGTTACTATAAGAAGAGATCATTCTTGGCAACAGCATGGAAATAATAATAGCATCCTTTTACCGACCTCCCTACTCAGATGATTCAAAACTAGGTTTTTAATTTGAAACACATACCCGATACAGTTACAGTTGGTGGTGACTTCAATTAACCCTCGATATTTTGGCGAAAATACACCTTTAGATCTGGAGGTACGCATAAAACATCGTCCGAAATTGTTCTGAATGCATTCTCTGAAAATTATTTCGAGCAATTAGTTCACGAGCCCATTCGAATAGTAAACAGTATGAAAACACACTTGAGCCCTTAGCAATAAATATTCCTGAGCCAATAACGAGCATCAAATCGGTTACTGGGTTTAGTGAACGTAGGGTAGTCGTAGTGAGACTCCCAAATACCCCAAAAATAAACTAAAAGTATATCTACTCAAAAAAGCACATAAAAATTCGCTTGACGCCTTCCTGAGGGACAATCTAGACTCCTTCCAAATTAACAGTTTGAGTACAGACCAGATGTGTCTAAAATTCAGCAAAATATTATCCACAGCAATTGAGAGATGTCTACCAGATAGATTAACAAACGACGGAGTTGAACTGCCATCACACACAAAACACGTCAGAATACTGTTGCAGAAACAACGAAAAAGTTTGCCAAATTTAAACCAACGCAACATACCCGAAATTGACTATCTTCAACAGAAGCTCGAGATTCAACGCGGACTTCAATGCAAGATACGTACAATAATTTCAACTTTATCTCTAAGCCTGCCAGAATATCCTGATTTTGGTCGTATGTAAAGTATGCTAGCGGCAAGGCACAATCAATGCCTTCTCTGCACAACAATGTAAGTACTATCGGTGACTGTGTTGCAAAGGGAGAGTTACTAAACACAGACTTCCAAAATGCCTTCACCAAAGAAGGTGAAGTAAATTTTGCAGAATTCCAATCAAGGGTAGCTGCCAGCATTAGTAACTTAGTACATATTCTCGGAGTAGGGAAGCATCTAAACTCACTTAGTAAAAGCAAATCTTCTGGTTCCGAGTGTATACCAGTTAGGTTCCTTTCAGAGTATGCTGATGCAATAGCTCCTTACTTGACAATACGAATAACGAACAACTACTCGCTCGGCGTAAAACCATACCTACATACTCGAAAGGTGCACGGATCACACCAGTATTCAAGAAAGACAGTAGGAGTAATCCACTAAATTACGGGCTTAAATCATTAACATCAATGTGCTGCAGAATTGTAGAACATATATTTTGTTCGAACATTATGAATTACAAAATTGTTGAGGCTTTCGTGGCCACTTGTTAACAACTGCCTATTGGCTTCTGTCTCGGGTCCTTCGGCCGACGTTCATCTAATGATTTTTTTTTGGACGTTTCGCCAGTACAAGTGGCTGGCATTGTCAAAGCTTCACCCTCCACTGCCGGTGGAGAACTGGAGCCGAGCTCGCGGCTGAGGACCGTATGTACCTGGCGCACCAACGTCCGAGGGCTTCTCTGCGGTCATTTCCGGTGCGGTTCTCCTCTTGCTACCTGCAACGGTCGTTCGCTGCAGTACGGGAAGCCAGGATCCGTTGACCTTAAGGCTTTCCTCTTTCTTGTTCAAACTGTTCGCATGTTTTTGTATTTCTACGGCTTCTCTGAACAAGCGCGTGTGATAGTGCTTCTCTGCAGCTAGAACGTCCGTGTCGGCGAATTTTATTACGTGGTCGGTCTCATTCAGTGCGTGCTCTGCCACGGCCGATTTCTCCACCTGTCCCAGCCTGCAATGTCGCTTATGCTCTTTGCTCCTGGTGTTGATGGATCGTCCAGTCATTCCGACATAGACTTTTCCGCATGTGCATGGTATACGGTATATTCCCGACATTGCATGTGGGTCTCTTTTCTCCTTCGCTGATCTAAGACACTCTTTGATCTTCCTTGTCGGTTCGAAAATCGTCTTTACGCCATGTTTGCGCAATATACGGCCGATTCTGTCCGTCACTCTGGGAATGTATGGCAGAAAGGCCGAACCCGACGTTTCTTTTTCTGGTTCCTTACTTCGCCGAGTGTTTGGCTCTGTTACACTTCTAATATAATTCGTGGAGTACCCATTGCTCCTCAGGACAGTTTCCAGGTATTGCATGTTTCGTTTGAGGTGTTGCGGCTCACATATTCGACCTGCTCTCGTTACGAGCGTACTAATCATGCCTCTTTTCTGGCTCGGGTGGTGGTTTGACAGTTTGTGCAGGTATCGGACGTTTGTGTCGGTTTTCGATACACGCTGTGACCCAGGTTTTCGCCGTCCCTTGTGACCAGCACATCTAGAAATGGCAGTTCCTTGTCCTTCTCTACTTCCATGGTAAATGTTATGTTGGCATGGAGGCTGTTCAAGTGTCTTAGGAAGTCACCGATCTGTTCTTCACCATGGCTCCACACCACGAAAGTATCATCGACGTACCTGTGCCACACCTTAGGTTTGCAAGTCGCCGAGTCCAGTGCCTGTGCTTCGAATTGTTCCATGATGAAGTTAGCCACCACTGGACTGAGAGGACAACCCATGGCGACGCCTTCCAGCTGTACGTAGAAATCTTCATTCCACGTGAAATAGCTCGTGGTGAGACATGCATGGAAGAGCTTTCTGACGTCCCGCGGGAAATGGAACCGATGTGCTCCAGAGCGTCACTGAGTGGCACTTTCGTAAATAACGAAACAACATCAAAGCTGACTAAGATGTCGTTTGGTGCAAGTTTCCGTTTCTTCAGATTCTCAATGAAATGTCCTGAGTCCTCAATGTATGTGTTGGTCTTCCCCACGCCTGGCTGGAGCAGAGAGACCAAGTGTTTTGCCAGTTTATATGTCGGTGATCCAGGAGCGCCAACGATCGGTCTCAGTGGAACGTTGTTCTTATGCATCTTGGGTAATCCATACAGCCGAGGTGGTAGGGCTTTAGTGTTGTGCAGGTTTCTCTGTATGTCCGCCGGCAGAGAAGACGCCTTGGCTAATCGATTCGTATTCCGTGTGATACGCTGCGTCGGATCTATGCTTAGTTTTCGGTACGTGGTCGGATCTAATAGGTCTCGGGTCTTTTGCTCATAATCTTCGGTCTTCATTACGACGGTCGCATTCCCTTTATCGGCAGGCAGTAGCAATATACTCTTGTCGGCGTTGAGATTCTTAATGGCTTGTACCTCTTCTTTCTTCAGGTTGCAAGCTGGTGGTTTTGCTCGGCGCAGTATCCTGGCTGTTTCCGTGCATATTTCCTCTGCCCTTTCACAAGGAAGGGTCCGAATGGCTGCTCCTCCATAGGTTCAAAAACGGTTCAAATGGCTCTGAGCACTATGGGACTCAACTGCTGTGGTCATTAGTCCCCTAGAACTTAGAACTACTTAAACGTAACTAGCCTAAGGACACCACACACATCCATGCCCGAGGCAGGATTCGAACCTGCGACCGTAGCAGTCGCACGGTTCCGGACTGCGCGCCTAGAACCGCGAGACCACCGCGGCCGGCTATCCTCCATAGATATAGTTCCCGGGATGATAGCGAAATTCCCTCCTTTTTGAAGAACAGACACTTCCTCTTCGGTCAATTGTCGTTCAGTGAGGTTGACCACTGTGTGTGACATGTCGAGACGACTGGGCCAAGATCGACAGCATCACTCACAGGAGCATGCAGACGAACTCGAGCGCTGCACCGAGCGACAGAAGAAAAAGTTTGAAAGATGCCGGAAGCAGACCGACAAGGCGATTCCCGCGCCAGGTAGATATAGTCTGCGCCCGCGAGCTCGGCTCCAGTTCACCACCGGCAATGGAGGGTGAAGCTTTGACAATGCCAGCCACTTGTACTGGCGAAACGTCAAAAAAAAAAAAAAAAAAAATCATTAGATGAACGTCGGCCGAAGAACCCGAGACAGAAGCCAATAGGCAGTTTGTCATTATGAATTACGTTGAAAAGAACAGTCTATTGACACACAGTCAACACGAATTTTAAAAAAGAACCTTCTCGTGAAACACACAAAACATGAGGGCTGTCGGGAAGTGATTTAAAACTGATGCCGTGTTTCTAAATTTCCAGAAGGCTTTTGACACTGTACCTCACAAGTGTCTTATAATAAACTTACGTGCTTGTGGAATATCGTCTCACTTACGCGACTGGATTCATGATTTCCTGTCAGAGAAGTCACACTTCGTAGTAACTGACAGAAAGTCATCGAGGAAAACACAAATGGTTTCTGGTGTTCCCCAACATGGTGTTACAGGCCCTCTGCTGTTTCTTATCAACTTATGTAAACGATTTAGGAGTCAATCTGAGCAGCCGTCTCAGGTTGTCCGCAGATAATGCTGTCGTTTCTTGTCTAGTAATTTCATCAGAAAATCAAAATAAACAACAAAATCATTTGGAAGAGATATCTGTATAGTGCGAAAAATTGGCATTTGACGCTAAATAATGAAAGTGTGAAGGTGTCAACATGATTGCTAAAACGAATTCGTTAAACTTCGTTTAAACGAAAAATAAGTCCAATGTAAAGGTCATAAATTCATCTAAGTACCTAGGAATTAGAACTACGAACAAGTTAAATTGGAAGGAACACATAGAAAATGTTGTTGGGAAGACGAACCAAAGTCTGTGTTGTAGTGGCAGAACACTTATAAGATGCTACAAATCTTCTAAAGAGATTGCCTACACTAAGCTTGTCCGTTCTCTTTTGGAGGACTACTGCGCACTGTGGGATCCTTACCAGGTAGGGTTAATGGAGTGCACCGAGGAAGTTCAAAAAATGGTATCCTGTTTTGTATAGAGGAGAGAGTGTCACTGGCATGACACAGAATTTGGGATGATATCATTAAAACAAAGGCATTTATCATTGCGGAGTGACTTTCCAACAAAATTTCAATCACTAACTTTCTCCTCTGAATGCGAATATATTTTGTTGATGCAGAGCTACTTAGGAAGAAACGATCATCATAATAAAATAAAGGAAATCGGAATTCACACGGAGAGCTACAAATGTCCGTTTATTTTAGTGCGCTCTTCGAGAGTGGAGTAATAGAGAATTATTATGAAGGTGGTTGGGTGAACCCTCTGCCAGGCTCTTAAGTGTGATTTGCAGTGTATCCATGTAGATATAGACAGATGTACGTCTGATTCGTTGACGTCACTGGACGTGTATCCTACCTCTCTGACCAGGTTCTAGCGTCATTCACATGTCTAAGAGCGTTAGAGCAACATGGTTCGGTGCAAGTTTACAGAATACATTGACAAGATCCTTCCGTTCGGTGAAAATCGAGGTAATGGAAGAGCTACTCGCCGCGTGGAGCGGGCCCGCGGTTTGAGGTGTCATGTCACGGACTGCACGGCACGTCCCGCCGGAGGTTCGAGTCCTTAGCGTAGGTTAGTTTAAGTTAGTTTAAGTAGTGTGTAAGCCTAGGGAACGATGACCTTAGCTGTTGGGTCCCTTAGAAATTCACACAAATTTGAAGAGCTATTCACCGGCTTTATCAAGTTCGTAATGAACAACGTCCGAATCAATCACATACCCTTTTCGCTACAATTACGCAACGGATTGAGAAAGGGTATCTTCACCTTGAGCAAGCGTGACAGTGGTGCTCCGAGGAAATACCACACTCTAGAATTGGAAGAAACCACAGAACGTCACGTAGAAGAGAACCCGTCAACGAGTACACGAGTTACTGCGCGTTCAAAGGATGTTGCTCCGAGGACCGTCTGGTATGTTGTCGAAGACCAGCAACTGCATCCATACCACTCCCATAGCAAGGCACAGAGGCACCAACTGTCCATCATGATACAGTCAGTGGTCTTTGCTGTAAAAACCTGGTTGACCCAATTGTATTTGTAAGTAGGCTGTTTAGGTTTTTATATTGGTAACGTCACGTAGCGCTCTGTATGAAAATCACTGACTGTGCTGTGTGCAGTCTGTGGCTGGTTTGCATTGTTGGAACTTCCTATTGTAGTGTTGGGCAGTTGGCTGTTAACAGAGTGTAGCGTTGCGCAGTTGGAGGTGAGCCGCCAGCAGTGGTGGATGGGAGGAGAGAGATGGCGGAGATTTGAGAGCGGATGATCTGGAGATGTGTTCATCAGAGACAGTAAATTTGTAAGACTCGATGTCATGAACTGATATATATATATATATATATATATATATATATATATATATATATATATATATATAATGACTTTTGAAGACTATTAAGATAAATTCATTGTTTGTTCTCTATCAAAATCTTTCATTTGCTATCTATGCCTATCAGTAGTTACTGCCTTCAGTAGTTAGAATCTTTTATTTAGCTGACAGTACTGGCGCTCGCTGTATTGCAGTAGTTCGAGTAACGAAGAGTTTTGTGAGGTAAGTGATTCGTGAAAGGTATATGTTATTGTTAGTCAGGGCCATTATTTTGTAGAGATTATTGAAACTCAGACTGCGTTGCTCTAAAAATATTGTGTGTCAGTTTAGTGTTGATAAGAATAAGTAAAGGGAGAAATGTCTGAGTACGTTACGTGACCTCTCCCCTGCTTTCTCACGAATGTAGCCACACTTCTTGCCCACCACATTGGCAACAGCTTGAAGTCATGCATTCCATATAGAGGATTTCGAAAGTGGAGACTTAAGGACTGTGAATTGAGGTAATGTCCTTACTGAGGCCATCGGAGGGAAGATATTACCTCAAGCTGGTGTCTGGTGTTGATAGGCAACTGCTTATTGTTTAAGAGAATTGTATGTGATGCAGTAGCAAAATCCATGCTCTGTATGGCTTATTACTTGCTTCCTTGTTTGTGAATTGCTTAATTTGGTTATAGTTTAACTTTATTGCTGCAATGTTAACTTTTATTTCGCGAGCTGCCCAAGTATTATCTTATTTTGCTTGCTCTATACAGTCTTTCACACTTTTTGGTACTCTCCCACTGTGTAAGTGTCATTCTTTACTTCGATGTGAGCTTGGTGGTACTTTTCTCTCTTTTAATTTCATTGTGTGTTACGTCAGTCATTATAGCGAACAAATAAATTCAAATTCGGCAAGAGTTTGCCATAATACATTTACTATTTTTGTAGATTAATAAGTATGTTAGGTCACTGTTCACGACGCACAATTAGATTATGCCGCGCGGGATTAGCCGAGCGGTCTGAGGCGCTGCTACGGCCGTTGTGTCCGAGCGGTTGTAGGCGCTACATTCTGGAACCTCACGACCATTACGGTCGCAGGTTAGAATCCTGCGTCTGGCATGGATGTGTGTGGTGTCCTTAGGTTAGTTAGATGTAAGTAGCTCTAAGTTCTAGGGTACTGATGACCTCAGAAGTTTAAGTACCATTGTGCTCAGAGCCATTTGAAACATTTTTAAGGCGCTGCAGTCATGGACTGTGCGGCTGGTTTTGGCGGAGGTTTGAGTCCTTACTCGGGCATGGGTGGGTGTGTTTGTGCTTAGGTTAAGTAGTGTGTAAGCTTAGGAACTGACGGCCTTAGCAGTTAATTCCCATAAGATTTCACACACATTTGAATTAATGAAATTTGAAAAATTAGATTGTTAGTAATTTCATTGGGTGATACTGATGAGCTCCACATGTCACCAATGTCCACAATACCGCATGTCTGGCGATTAATTAGAGCTGAGCATTGACAGAAAAGACGAAGTGGGCCACGTGTTCCTCAAGTGCTACTGTTGGCTAAAGAGGGACTGGGAGGAGACATGCAGGAGGAGACATTTACTGTCTTAGAGAGAACCGAGCGTGGTGGTTACACTTTACGATGCTAAAGGCGGCAGAACATTCGCAGCATGGACAGACTAGGTGCATGTGGGTTTCTGGTGGAACGTAAAAATATTTCAGAGTAGCTTACTTGGAGAAAGAGCATCACTGGTGGATGAAGGCAGAAGGGCATACTTTTAGTACAAAGGAGTGTGTGGGGTCACAACGATAGGTGCAAGTCTGCCTCGGAGGCATTTCTCGTTGGAAACGCTGGGGCTAGCTTCCAGCTGGAGAAACGGAGATGCATTTTTAATTTGCATAGTGCTATGGATGTAGAAGAGGAAATGGACCTTTCAGAAAATCTCTTGGAAGGAGTATGAGCTTTAAGTGATTGGCTGACAGATGCATGACCCATTTTATGTGAGATAATGTTTGTGTAACAGCCACAGGGAAAATGTAGACCCTGCATGTCCAGGGGGAGCACGGTACAGTGTGGAGGAGAACTTCTCTGTGGGCATCGACTGAGAGCAGTTCCCTGTTGGGATCGATCAGAGATACCTCCCTCCATGGATCGACCTACCGAGGCACATTGGATAATTTGGGAGTTAGTTCTGAGAAGTACTGCTTTCGACACAAGGAGTGTCTGAAGTCGTTTCTCCCTGAACAGAGTTGTTGTTCTGTTTACTCGCGTAATGGTTCGTTAACTCTCCGTGGAGTCTGACACACGTTCAAGTGCTTCTTGAAGGGAGAATATTGGGTCGAATTTCTGTTCGTTGCTAGTGAGTACACAGAAATTTTGACTCATGTTCTGTATTGTACTGAGGTAATTTCTTGCGTAGGAGTTTTTGGGCGACATATTGCGTCCACTGCGTAGACAGAGAATTGCAGGCATGCCACATATATCATCTGCACGGCAGTCTGTGCCAAAACGAGCAGATCATCGTTGGAGTACAATTACAGTCCCTACTTCAGTAGGTGACAGGTACAACCTGGTTCAACGGATAGGGATATTCTAACAGCAAATGTCTTGAGTTCCATTTGATTGTCCACTGAGCTTTTTCTGAAATTGCCAGTCAAGGTGTAGTTCTTCAGTTTCTCAGCACTGAACGATATCAGATAACTTTGTGTCTGTCTAGTAATAAGGGGCTCGGTCTGAGGGAAGTCAAACATACATTCTGCCAGTCTCAAAATTACGTATAGGGTAGAATCCGAGATACATTATGCGAGGGTTACCCAGAAAGTAATACTCTGCATTTTTTTCTCAGCCGAAAACAATGTTACGATTGTGAAATGTTATTTATGTGTTACTTGTTGTCTTGTGAGTGAGCGCGCCAAGTTTCTATCACTTCCGACAGATGACGCAGCTGCAGCACCGTTTCAAAATGACGCCTGTAGGTGATGTACGTTAAAAGCAACGTACCGTCATTGAATTTCTCACTGCAGAGAAAGAAACTGTGGGGAATATTCACAAAAGTCTATGGAGCATCAGCTGTCGATAGAAGTACAGTTAGTCACTGAGCACGGAGGGTGACGTCATCAGAGGGCGGTTAGGCGGAGCTCCACGATCTGTAGTGATCAGGGAGCCATCCACGGCTGTCACACCTGATATGTTGCAGCGAGCGGATGTTGTCATTCGCGAGGACAGACGCATTACGACTCGGCAGTTGGCGCTACATCTGTCAGTGACGATGTGATTCACAAAGTGGAGCACTGGCTCCGCCACTAGGACATGGGCTGGTACCGACAGGGTTCAGACGCCCTTGTTCCGCGCTAGAGGAAGGCTATAGAAATGGATGGAGATTACGAGGAAAAACAGGGTGTGTAGATACAACACCATTCTTTCATGTGCGTAATTGTCATTATATTAAATACAGAACTGTTGAAGAAAAAAATGCGGTGCATTACTTTCTGGGCAACCCTCGTATTGCACTGGGAAATTATACAATTTTTGCACTCTATGAGTTTTCTGAGAATAAATAATTTACGATATCAAGTTGTGATTCCTTCCAGTAGCATCCCGATGAAACTTAGTTTTATGGAAATCCCCCGTAGTAGGTCGTCAATCGCAGATTTAATCATTTGTAGGGTGAGTATTCCTTTGTGGAGACAATATTAGGCAACCGCAGATACACACGTCATATGTTAATAACACCATGGGGTCTTAGATGAAAAGCTGTTAATCTCAGTTTCAAGTTGTATTTCAAGATCATTTAACTTGTTCCACATCTTGTCCTGCCTAGACGACCCATTACAAATAAATATAATCTGATCCTGACCCAGCTGGTTCACTTCAGTTGTAAGCTATGTCTTTGTGCACTGAAAACTGTTGCTTCAGGTTAGCGAATTGGAATCCTGGGAGACATTACAAAAATGGAAAGGTACCTCTCAAAACAGAATGATAGGGAATGTTATGACTACTAACTGAGATACGAAATACAATTACTCTGACTTATTCCAATAACATTTGAGTGATAAACCGATGGTAACCTGTGGCAACATTAACATAATAAGTCCTTCACATATCTGACGTGGAGGGTCAGCGGAAGACGCTAATAAATTTACATGTAGTTGTGAAGTGCCCAGTGACTGTCGTGATGTAACCTGAAAACAGATAATACAACAGAAGGGAATATATCAAACATGTGGTTGGGATGAAAGCAAAATGTTCGTTGGGGATAAAATACAAGTCCTCAGAGTGAAGCTTGCCGTAACTGGATTACTATAAAATGATTTTCATATCCATATACACCATGTTGTTGTTGCAGCTCGATCTCATCATAATGTTGGAGGTGGAGGCTGAAGTGGGTGCAGAATCAATAACTGGCAGCACCCAAAACACTCACCAGCAGCTAACTACAGATCACCCCAAAACGTTTCTAAGTTCTCAATACATCAGACTTGATGGTACGTCAGACTGGCGGCGTCCTGAAAAAAATCTGGTGGAGGCTCCCGATGGTGCAGTTGAGGTTTGAGGCCGAAGATGTAGGAGAGTTCTGATTGTATGTTAATAAAAGGTAAACCTGGTATTGTCGAATTTTGCATCTCTTACTGTATTTTGATTGTCTGAGCTCCAGATCTTCTGAGCGCTGACAGATGAAACTGCTACTTACAAAATGCTAGTCCACTTCCTCCAACTTGCTAACCAGCAAATTACGTCCTACCTTCCTAGGTAAAGAAAAGTCATGCCATTCCCTCTCTATGCAAGCAGCCTGTAAGGTGCTCTTCATCATCACTGTCATATGTCTCTTTTCAGCTTATAACGTCAACCACTGGTCGCGGTCTTTATATCGTGTAAACATTTGTTTTTTGTTGAGTCAGGAAGGATCAGCGATGGCTCACGTTTTGAAAGGCCCAGGACTGCTGGTTGCTAGTACGACATCGAGATGTTTATGTCTATACTTCAGTGCCGTCTTGAGAAAGGGCCAGATATCCACAATTTGAGCACAATGGTACCTTCCACTAAGTGGTGAGCCTTCTCACTGCACTCCCAGCTCATAAAATGTTTTCACCAGGACTTTGCTCCACAGGTGGTGCCGTCCGTGTTTGTACGCGAGGTGGCCAGACATCCTCGGGCAGCAGCACCAGGCGATGGCCGATGGCCGCTGGGATATTGACCCTAGTCTCTTTGATGGTCCTTCCACAAACTGGCTGTAAGGGACTGCTGACTACTGTATCTCGTGATCTGCTTGCTTTCTCACCAGAGTTGCTTTCAAATCTTTCTCATAGCTGCAAAGAATTCAAATTGTAATTAATAATAAAAGAATAGTAATGTTGCATTAATCAGTTACTGACAATCACTAGCACTGCTATTTACCGTACTCCTTAGTGTCAAATGGAACTTTCAATATGAATTTGCAGTCGTTACATCAGAATACAGCACAATGGTCGACTACAAATATTATTTACTTTTTATTTTGTGAAATCAAAGAACATTGCACTTGAGATACTCTTGCATCAGTACTTGTTGTCCTGTGACAGCAACAAGCATTGCAGTCGCTTGTCTTGTACTACTACAAGTTGACTTCATGACGTTAAGATTGGCTTCTATTCACATACCTATTAGCAGCCTATACGCTTTTATTTTACTATGTCTAAGCACATAGGCCCTTTCCTACCCACGGTATAATCGCAACCAGGACATACCAATTTGATTTCGCTACGATAACTGAACTTCAGCACGGCAAATTAATTAAAATGGTCTCATCATATTCCTTTTTAGTTGTAAAATCTGTATGGTAGCTCGTACCTCCATAAGAGAAGAGTAGTCTTCTCTCCAAACACGCTTCTACTGCCAAGCATCCAACTTCTCCAAACAGCACACAGAATTGAAAATAAACTAGTAACGGTGAACACACTTTCAAACATGCAAGACCTAATGACCTGCAACAGGTGACTGATTCCTGCTGGTCGAAAGCAAACTGCCTCGCCAAAGACGTAAAATTGCATCAGTGATCAAGCAAAAAGATTTCTGCAGTGCTTGTATCGATTAATCGAAACCGATTATAGCTGAATCGCGTAAAGTATAGCAAAGACAAATATCGTGATCTGCTACAGACAAAATATAATGGGAAGAAGTGAAAGTGCTGAGTGAACAGACACCTAGCAACCACTTCTTAAAGCACAACCTCTACAACACTGCCGTGCCGGAGAAATTATCCCGTGTCGAAACGCTGAGCTTTCCGTTCAGTCTCTTGTATTTTTGCTATTAAGACTGATGGAAGGTACTCAAAAGTCGGCAGAACGAGTATTGTGAGATTTGTTTCGTAGAGGAACTACATTTCCTTAAGATTCTCCCAAAGGATCTCCACACGTGTTGACTAACATTTGTTTTATGTGGCAATTCCGTCGCTGTCGACGGTCGCTCCTAGGAACTTTACGGTAGTTATTGTTTGCAAACTTATTCTTCGTTGAGAGTAGTGGTTTATTCGCTTGTTCGTATACCTTCTATTGTAACTGTCAGTCTTGCAAACATGGTCGATTCTCTGCAGGTTACCATTTCGCTACAGATTTCTGATGTTCAAGCCTTCCTGTAGATAAATACATCGTCCTCTATTAGCGCCATGGAACCTACACCATTATCCACCAGATCATCAAGTATATGTTGCAGACAGTAAGGAAGCTATCATATAACTGGTAACTGGATCAACTACTTCTACTACTCCTACACTTGTGACCACTGCAACTACAAACCAGGAGGGATAGCGAATAGCGAAATTTTAATTGCTGTGCATAGATAGTATCGCTGTGGGAATACATGACTTGAGCTGACGGTGTCTTGGAGACATGTGGAAAGGGGGGGGGGGGGGTAGGGGTGATATTTAGTAAAATGCCGTCTTTCTGGCAGAAACAATGCGTCTAACTCGGCTGGGCATCGAATCAAATTGAGCTTAGGTGACAGATGCGGGTGTGTCATGAGCTCCTGCTTCAACTCTGTCCAAGCGTTCATGAACCGTAGTTGGTGAGTGATGGCATATGAGGGCACCAGCTGATGACCATTTATAGTGAGATAGGTCAGGAGAGCCTGATGGTCTGGCGTTATCATGTTGAAGGGTATAGCCATGTAGATATCGTAGACAGATCACAGTCATTTGACTTACCACATAATAAATGTAAAAAGTGTCCAGATTATCGTCTGTACGAAACAGAAGTGACCCTTGTGTTGGACCTGTATGACGATCGATACAGTCTGGCGATTTACATTCTCACTAAGCTTCCTCACATAGTTATGTCACTGTGATGCTATATGTAGAACAGGGACACATCCTAAAAGCCGATTTGGTGTCACTGTTGTGTTCAATATTATCCTTGAGACCTCCACAGTCGGCGTACTTCTATCAGCTGTCACAGCAAAAGAAACTGAAACAATGGTTTCAGTCCACGGTATTTGAGACATATTCGCACTCTTTTTGGAAATTTGTGGTAAGGTCTTACGAGAAGAAGCTGTTGAGGTCATCGGTCCCTAAGCCTACACACTACTTAACCTAACTTAAACGAACTTATGCTATGGACAACACACACACCCATGCCCGAGGGAGGGCTCGAACCTCCAACGGGGGCAGCCGCACGGACCGCTACAAGGCGCCTAAGACAGCGTGGCTACCCCGCACGGCGTCGCACAGTTTGTATGAACATCTGTATTGCTCCGAACAAGCCTATTTCCTGTCGCAAGATAAGTGGTGTGACTCCACATCCTAAACAGCTGAGTGAACTATAAATCTTCCCTCTCGGCACGAGTCGCATACACCTTTGCACGTCTTGCAAGGAATTGAGTATGGGTCTCGCGAAACCATCAATTCCAAATTGGAATGTAAGTCATACGATCTCGACCAACATGAGCAGCAATATCACGAAGCCATAAACGATCGTCTGAATAAGCCATGATCCTACACTGTTTGATTGTGACATGTGGTGGTAGATGTTTGTCCTTTTCACACAAGGAATTATACTACCTTCTCATCAACAAATTGTAAAATCGTCCAAAGATCATGACACCACACCAAAGTCGGCAACGTATATTGATGCTAGTGACATTAGCAATGTATCGGTTCAATCTGCAACAACGATTCTGAGAGCCTGAAGGAGACAGAACCTCTCTCTCAGCACAGCAGCAGCCTCACACGGAGGTCAACATAGAGCCGAGCGAAGAAGCAGTCTAAAAATTAAATTTACTTCAAGCTAAGGAAACTGAACTACTTGGTTCCATTCACAACAAGACAATAGCAGGTAGTTCAGTTTCCTTAGCTTCAAGTAATTTTCTTTGTATTTTAGCTCTCATAAGTGTAATGGTGAATACTTTCTGTCTCTTGTACTGGACTGTTATTTAATAATAAAATCCATTTTGTTACTGCGATTTCCAAGGTCAGTTCTACGTGTCCATTTAATACGGTTTCTACCGCTAGATGCCGAGATCTTCAACTCGTGACGGGGTATCATTTGCTTGGCTTTACAGTATTCTGTGTGTGGCTGGCATTGTAACGTTCTATATGACGCATGGCGACATATTTTAGTATGTTCACAACTCCCATGGATTGTATGTCTTTTAATTCTTAGTTTCTCTGGCAGATTTTGACGATGGCTGGTTTCCTCTCTTTTATATTCTTCCGACACCGCGAGCAGTGTTTTAATTTCCTCAGCAGAAACAGCCAACATCATCGATAGAACTGAAGACCAATTCAAGTCTCAGACGAAAATGTACTTTCATAAATGTTGAATGTTGTACTTGATAATTAATGCATCAAGCGATGCTTTAATAGTCAATGACAGCTGTACGCTGTCAACCACTCCTGTAGCAAAGGATTGCATCAAGTTAAGTTACTAATTTCATTCATTCATGTAACAAAGAGAAATTGTACTTCACATGTTGTAGATCACGTTATGACTGGACGATTGTAGTTTCGCCTGATCATAACACAAACAGCATTCAATTGTATTTTCTGAACTAGAAATCTGCCGAATAATTTTTCGTTATCTGCAGAATGTAGGTGACTGTGTTGTTGCACTGAAATGCTAATATTTCGCATTTCCAAGCATGTAGTACACTTCCTTCCTAGTTAGTGCTTATTTCGTGGTGTCTTTATGGTGCTGCAGTTTTAATGTAGTTTCTACTCTGGCTCTGTCGCATTTTGGGATAGTTCCCGTGAATCACACACAATTGCAGAGTACAGGACATTGTATCATGTGCGCCAGCACTGACCCCCTGGCCTGTGGGAAAGAGGGTCACGCCTCGTCTGCTAGGCGCGGTGCGGCCGGCGCCCGGCGTGTGGTGCTGTGCGGTGCGTCCTATGACCTTTAGGGGCGCGTGCGCAGTCGATAACCCGCTGCCAGAGCAGAGCAGAGAGCTGTACCCATACCCCGCACCCCTCCTGCCCACAACCCATCCCCCCACCTCATACCCACTGGCCGGCAAAGCGCGGCGCGGCGCGGCGCGTCCGTTTTTACGACACGGCTGCCGCTCCGGTCTCTCGGGACGGACGCTCAGCGCCTCTGGTGGCGCGGCCGCAAATTACCCGCTGTCAACTCGGCGTGCTGGGCCGCTTCCCTATCCCTATCCCTATCCCTTCTGTGTCCGGCCCTGTCCTGTCGGTGCCCAAACAAAGCTTCCGTCCAGATGCTACTGTGTGGGCGGCCGGCGCGGCCCCGATACAAAGTGCCGCAGTGGCGTGCGCACGGCACGTTTTTATTTCCTGTTTCGCCGCCGAAACGAGGCCACCCTATGCTCGCCGTCGCCTAAATCACCGTGTAGCCACACTGTCGTTTCGCGTTATTATGGAAAGCAGCTGTCGGACAGACGTTTGCAGTGTACACGGACGTCGTTACCGCACAACTAACATGCCCAGCACTTCCTCCAACAATAGGAACTCCAACAAACACACTGCGTTGCCTGTATCCCCGGAACCATATGGGTCGATGATATTTACTTGCGCGAACCGAACAGTAAATTGTTACGCTGAAGAATAAATCGAACGGAATGGTCCATATCATATACCTCTGGGAGAGCCCACATTTCCTTCCTCTATATTCAACTACTAGACTTTTGCCTAATATGATGCCCATCTCTTTCTTAGCGTTCCCTGAATTCTTCGGCCTGCCGGAATATAATTTCTTACTTTGAAAGGTAAGTCTGCTGCATTTTATTCTGTCCAGATGTTCACTTCATTTTTTTCTTTTGTCCTCAGTTTTGTTTCCTTTATTAAATGTGTTCAAATTCTTTCTCATGTCATTGTTTCTTAAACCGTCTACTCCGATATAACTCTTTACAGCCCTAATAAATCTCACTTTATTAAGCTTTTTGTCACTTTTCATCAATTCCAGACGACCCAGGATTTACTTTCGTGTTGTAATGACCACTGCTTTACAAATCTATATCGCTAGTATTTTCCACCTGTTTATGAAGGAACTGTTTTTCGACACTTATTTCCTAATTTTTGTGCTTTCTTGTCCATATCTTACTCATACTCCTATGTGACATCACAGTATCAGAATCTTTATGGTGTTTTTTATTACTGTGTTTTATGTGGGAAAGTGACTTTGTGTAATTCGCTGAGTTCTGCAAAAAGAACCATGTTGCACAGTTACATATTCTCATTTAATATTTTCTTTTCTTGTATCACTGATTTTCGTATAAGTTATGTCTCCTCTATTGCGAGGTTTTGATATGGACTATTACTATCTGTGAGGATTTCAAGAACATTCTGAATGATGTTTGTGTGGTGGTATTATTATACGTCATCATGTAGGAAAGTGGAGTGTGTACTGTTACTTTTCAAGGCTCTGAGGTGTTCAGAACACCTCGTTTCGAAATTTCTGTATGTTTGGCCTATGTAGAGAGACTGGCATGAACTACAACTTAAATCATATATTCCAGCTACGAAAAGTTCTTTTGTGGAGACGTTCTAAGTGCTCAGAATTTTCTGTGCTATCTTGTTTGTGCGGACTGATATTTGTAGTCGTTTCATCAGAATGTTCCCCACCCTATGGACATTTTTGTTGCTGTATGCTTATGTTTCCCATGAAGTGTATTTCGTAAGTTGTTCCTGGTTCCTGTGTTTGTCATGTGTTTGTGTTCCTGGTTCTTTATTACGAACGCTAATTTATTCATTTTTTACATCGCTTGTTTTATTTTGTTGTTCAGATTGTTTATTATCTGGTGTATTGTGTTTAGTTCCTGTGTGTAACTGAATTTTTCCAGTGGAGTTCTTTTAAACCTGTACTGCATTTACCACAAAAACGAAAGTATTGGAGCCTGTGGGTGATTCCGAGTGGTTGTGAATGGCTTTACCCGCGGCTGTGGTTTCCTGGATGTTCTAAAAACATACTTCTTGGTGACACTGTTTCTAATGATGTCTAAGAAATTGAGTTTCATGCCTGATTCTGTCTCAGTGGTCAACTGTCTTTCAGAGTAAACTATGTTAATGCCACTGTACAGTAGTTTTAATTGGGCGTCTGTTTCATGTGTCAAGCAGATGATGTTGTCCACATCATGGCACCAGTCTGTCCACACAATGGTGCCAGTATATAACCTTATATTGTTTTGGATCTATGACTTCACTGAATACTTTATTTACAGTGTGGTATAGAAATATGGTTGCAAGTAGACCATTGATGGGTGAGCCTGTTGTTAGCCTTCTTTTTGCAGATAGATCACCTTGTTGGAGCTAATGTACGGAGTATTTCTATTCTGTTATATTCTGTTAACACTTCTCAACCCCTCTCCCCTTTCTTCCAGCTCTCTCTCTTACTCTCTCTCTCTCTCTCTCTCTCTCTCTCTCTCTCTCTCTCTCTCTCTCATTATTGACGCACACAACACACACACACACACACACACACACACACACACACACACACACACAACACATAGGATCTCCAACAGCAGACATACCACCACAGTACCCCTGACGAAACATCTGTAATTATCGCCACACTGAACAGAAGCAAAACGATGAACAAGTGGCAGCAACATAACATAGGACCGCTCAGTGACTATGGACACATGAGTGAGTCAGATCACTTTTGCGAAATGTGCGTCTGACGAAGTTGTAAGAGAGAAATACATATAAAAAAATGTGAGAAAGCAGTCTCGATCCAACTATGCTCATTTCAGACACGACATATCTTAGCGAGAAATACTACTTTATAATCTAACTAATTCTTTATAATGTATTATATTACAATTTTCTTCACACTCATACCTGTTAAAAATGTGTTCCATGTGCCGTCCTTTTACATGGATGCTATTTATGTGTGGTGTCTTCGCCAATGGCCGCAGCTGGAGCTTGCGTGCTAAGACAGTTTCCGACTAGCGCCATGGGCAGCGCTTTGCAGCTCGCCGCGAGACCCAAGCGCGGCCCAATAGGTAACCTCCGCGCCGCCATCAATGAGATAGACTTCCGCGTTGTGATAAGCAGTGGCCACGAACAGCAACGGACAGTGCATATTGAGCATTGGCCAATGACAGCTCTAGTATGGAGTTCTACTGTTTGTCTTCATAGTTTGTAGTGGAGATCAGCCTATGAGACTCAGTCTACGAATGCTATTGCCTATAGTTTTCGCATAGGAACAAGTGTTTACTAGAGAGATTTACAGTGTGGGCCCAGGACGGACATAGTCTTTTAACATGGTATTGAGTAACGCATGCATCGACAGTCACATTCACAAGCACGTACAACGAGTTAATGTGCAACTTTAGTATCGCAGCGAAGCAAAGTTCTCTCTCTCTCTCTGTGTGTGTGTGTGTGTGTGTGTGTGTGTGTGTGTCACTAATGTTTTCGCACCGCCACAGTTCTTTGATCCACGTAGAAGTACCTAAAACTAATATGACACGTGCAAGCTGTTCTAGCGAGATGACCTGTACACAGCGTTACGACTTGTTTCAGACATACCACAGATTACCTCATAAAAATGCTACAAGACTGCGTAGTTCTTCAACCGGATCAGTGGGAGAGTTGGGTGCACTTCACTTTTGAGATCACTAAAGGTAGAAAGACGTAGTGTGTATGAAAAAGAATTATCCGATTTGGCATGTCAATGAGGCATTCAGATTGTTCCCACACTGCAAACAATTAAATACAAAAATGGCTCTGAGCATTATGGGACTTAACATCTGAGGTCATCAGTCCCCTAGAACTTAGAACTACTTAAACCTAACTAATCTAAGGACACCACACACATCCATGCCTGAGGCAGGATTCAAACCTGTGACGGTAGCGGTCGCTCGGTTCCTAACTGAAGCGCCTAGAACTGCTCGGTCCCAGAGGCCGGCGATCACGCATTTCAATGACCACCATATGCTGTCTGGTTGTGGTTACGTTGCAGTACTTGGCTTTGCTCTTACTTCTTCTTCAGGTTCTTCTATGGTTTTATCTGTTACAGTTCTAATAACTGAGGAGAGACTATTTCGAAAGCCAAGGTACAGAGCCCACTCGACGTATCCAACACAGGTCGAATAGCCTCCTTACACGTCTTAGATCAGCAGTAAAAAGTGTTTATGCCTCTTGATACGTGTACCACATTACCAAACCATAGGCCTTCGGCGAAATTTCAGCCCATTAAATGGGGTTTATATCAAAAAGTTTATAAACTGAGGTGACGGAAGTCATGAGATACCTCCTAATACTGTGTCGGAACGTATTCTACCGGACTTAGTACAGCAGTCCGAAGTGACATGGACTGAACAAGTAGTTGGATGCCTCTATCGCGGTCCATAATTGTTAAAGTATTGCGAGTGCATCATTATGCGCATGAACTGACCTTTAGATTATGTTGCATCAATTTCCGATGCGATTCATGTTAGGCGATCTGGGTGGCCGAATGATTCGTTCGATTTGACCATAATGTTCTTCAAACCAATCGCGAACATCCTTCGCCCTTGTGACAAGACATTGTCGTCTGGGAACATGAAGTCAGTGAATGGCTGCATATGTTCTCCAAGTAGCCGAACGTAACCACTTCCAGGCAATGATAGGTTCAGTTGGACCGGAGGACCGAGTACATTCCAATGAAACACTGCCCATACCATTATGGAGCCACAAAGTGGTTGCACAGTACCTTGCTGAAACCTGGGTCCATGGCTTCTTGGAGTATGTGCCACTCTCGAAAGCTACCATCAGCTCTTATCAACTTGAATCGGGACTCATCTGACCGGGCGACGATTTTACAGTCGTCTAGCGTCCTATCCACACTGTCACGATCCCAGGAGAGGCTCTGCAGGCGATGCCACTAGCGTTGGTTGTTTGCTGCCGTTGACCATTAACGCCAACTTTCTCCATTCTGTTCAAACGGATACATTCGTCGTTCGTCCCACATTGAATTCTGCGGTTATTTCCCGCAGTATTGATTATTGCTAGCACTGACACTCGTTAAGTGAAGGCTGCCGGGCACTGTGTTGTCAGTGATGAAAGATAATGTCTCAGTTTTGGTATTCGTGGCACACGCTTGACGCTCTGGATCCCGGAATAGTGAATTCCCCAATGTTTTCGAAATGGAATGTCCCATGCGTGTCGCTTCAACTACTATTCTGCATTCAGAGTCTTTTAATTCCCGTCGTGCGGCCTTAATAACGTCGGAAACGCTTGCGCACGAATCACCTGAGTGCATGTGACAGCTAAGCCAATACACTGCCCGTGTAACCTCGTGTACGCGATACTAACGCCATCTGTATATGTGCATAGCGCTAGCCCATGACATTTGTTTGATTAGTGTAATTCACATACATTTGCAACGATTGTGACAATGTATCATACAGAAGGCAGTGACGGCTCGAAACCTCACATCTGTGGCTACCTCAGAAACGAATCGTTTGCAGATTGGAAAGTTTTTTCTTCTGTTATCGTATATTTTACCTCTGCCAGTTTTTTTATATTGACTATGATTCACTGTGTATTGAAATGGATGTATGTGTGTTTAATCATAGCTCTGGAATGCCTAGAGCAATTTCAACAGACGTTGCTGCACATTAGACATAATAACAGCGACACGTCATTTGTCGGGCAGGGACGGAGAAACAGGTGACATAAATGAAGAACTATGAAATGACTGTAGCAGTTTCGACCGAACGTGGTATGCACCTGACGGTAAACAGAAATCGTTGGGATAAGGAAAGTCCAGCACTGTTAGGTACTGGGTGAAGGTGTGAAATAGGTAGCGCGTCATCGAGAGCTAGTGTTGATGGAATTGAAAATGCTCTCTTATAACTGTCTTACAGGTAGATATTAGTCATGTCGCTTGGTTGCCTTATTTTCCTGCGACTTAGCAAACTGACGAATGAAAAAGTGACGCTGAAAGCGGTTTAACGCTCCGTCATCAATGTAGACGACAGAAATGAACCCACAGAACAGATTTCAGGGGACAATTACGTAATTCTGGAAATTTAAGACGCACCTAGTATGGAGTTTTGTTTTCAATTTTTCTGATAGCAGGCGACTGTAAAGTTATTCATTTTAAAGTCGATGTAACATGCAAAAAGGTAATTTCGCTGACATCAAAGTAAAGATTTGGTTTAACGATTCCAGGTATACGTTCCTGGAGCGGAAGAAACGCAGAATCTATCTAAATGCAGATAACCCAGCGAAGAAAGGGATCCCGTAAACCGATTTGACAGAAGGCTTAATTGCGAAAGAAATTTTCGTCGTGTAATAACCGAGGGTTCTTTCTCACGGAAGGTATCAGTTTCTGAATATTGTAGAGTTATTCGGAACTTTACTTTGTAATACCACTCAACTTTAGGTTGTAAGTGCACAACCAGTCGTAGTTACGTGACTGTAGCACAGTTCCAAAGGGCACAAGCGCAGCGGAACTTAATGTTGAAAATGTTTTTTCAGCTGGACATGAAGTGTGCTTTCATAGTTGGAATCTTGCAGATATTAACGAAAAATGGTCAAAATTAATTTTTCGATTTACGATATAAAATGAAAATAAGCTCTACATTGCTCGACGTATCAGGTACGATAGGTTTCGAAGATATGTGGTCTGAATGAGGAATTTTTATATACATATCTAATGCTCATAACCGGAGCCGAGCCACAATGAAATGGGACGAACGAGTACAATCAACAGTGTGGTGGGCGAATGGATGAATTACACTTGTTTGGCGTTTTCTGCATACAAGAAACTCCTCGTGAGATCAGTCTTAGAGTATTTGTTTCTACATGTTTGGACGCTGTCCTCATTCTGCAAGACTAGCAAGCTACATCGTATAAATGGGGAGCAATTTTAAAAGACGATATAAACAACACACGAATTAAAAACGTAAAACGTAGGAAGAAAATCCATCTTTGCAGCTCTCCTCATGCAAGAGAATCACACGGCGATCAATGCATAAAATACTCCCATTTTCCTCCACACACTGGAGTAGGGATACTTTAAGTTCCGCAGCTCGTGGTCGTACGGTAGCGTTCTCGCTTCCCGCGCCCGGGTTCCCGGGTTCGATTCCCGGCGGGGTCAGGGATTTTCTCTGCCTCGTGATGACTGGGTGTTGTGTGATGTCCTTAGGTTAGTTAGGTTTATGTAGTTCTAAGTTCTAGGGGACTGATGACCATAGATGTTGGGTCCCATAGTGCTCAGAGCCATTTGAACCATTTTTTTTTTTTTTATAGTTTATGGACAACGTCCACCTGAAAATTATCCAAGGAAAAGACGCTCAACGAGCAATGCACAGTTAAAAGAATCTGTTCGTTGGACGTCTACCATCCCGTTATCGATTACTTCTTTTGAAGGCACTCCAAAAGCCGTATCTAGATGTTTGTCAACAGGGCCTATATGTAGTGCATGGTGCGTCCAATGAACGCTAACAGCGTCTGCAGTTTCCTGTAGTTCTACTCTTACACGATAGAGGGCATAATTTTACACTCGAACTACATGCCCCGTCCCCTGCAACTAGTTTATTATTTTATTAAATCTAAAATATTTTTAGTCTTTTATTGGTAGAGGCGGCAGTTTGAAATTTTCGAATATATCTGAACAGAAATCCTCTCAAAGCCGAAGCAAGCAAAAATCCTTATTCTATTGAATTTGGGGAACTCCAGTCTTATGACATGTAACTCGTGTCGGAATTAACTGTGGGTCAGATTCACTCTTAAGAATCGGCGCTGGATTAAATGTGTACAACGGATTAAATCATCACTTTAGGAGAAATGGTCTCTTCACAAGTTATTATTCGAAAAAACTGATCGTCAACGACAATTAGGAAACTATGAATCAAAAGCATTATTTGAGTGAGCCGTGCTGCAGCTCACGTTGGTGCTGTTGCTAGGTTGGCATTGTTTAGTTGGTATAGTTACGGTTGCCGGCTTCTTCTTGTGTTCGTAGGCGCCACTACGTTTGCAAGCGTTGTCTGTCCGCTAGTGGCAGCAGCGGCGGTTGTCCATATCTAGTAACGATGGTACTATCTTTGGGGTGACGTGGTGGTGTTTCTGTGTGTGTCGTGTGAGTCGGCAGTTCGATGGGGGATGGATGAGCAGCCAGGTCCGCCCAGCGCCATAACACGCCCGGACCACTGGCGGCACACATGCACTGCCAGATGGGAGGGCTGTAGTCGCGAGCGGTACAACCTCTTTGTCAACTTGGCCCAGGAAGTTGAGTGTACCTTAATTCAAATAGTGAAACCTCCAACTTAGTAAGATCTCGCCACTTGCTTGCTTGTTGCTGCTCACAGTGTCACCGAGATGAAGAGAAGTGAGTGGAGTGTTTGGGGAAGGCGAACCTAATTAGCTTTCCTCCACTTCGTATTATTAATTGTTGAATTCCATATTTTATTATCTTTGAAATTCAACCAGTGGTATTTTTTCCTGCCAGGTGGCCACTAACGCCCCCAGTTACCTGCCCTGGAGCTCAGTGTATGTTACAGCAGTGTACTGCTTCTCACCTTGCCGCTGCTGTCCGGTAAGGCGTGTAGTTCGACAGCTTCTTTGATTTGTGGGCCAGGTGGTGTTTATTCCCCCTACTCTGGTAGTAGTTCCTTTCTGCTTCCAGATGCTCTAAACACCGGAGTTTGACAACGTAGTGCTGACCACTGGTTCCGTCTAGATTGTGTTTTTCCATCTTTACATTGGTCATCCGACGATAGGTGCATTCGGCAAATGATTATTGGTCATGCGTTTAAACTGCCACTAGTCTGAGCTACCATCTCTTGAAGCGAATGCCACTCTTGGCTGTCCGTCTCATCGCCCTCCAAGCTTTGAGGGACTTTCCCACGTCGATCCTTGGAGCAACGTCTGTGCCCCGCCCCCTTTCCCCTTGATTTGGTCAGATTTTATGATGTTTTTTTTTTAATTAGTAACTTAAATTTCAAGTTTGAAGATGTTTAACTGGTTCTTAAAGGATTGCTATTCAGGCCTTCAGCCGTGAAACAGTTTTAAATAATTACAATAAGGGCCTTCAGCTGAGAAATGGTTTTGAATTTGTTGTCATTAAGGCTTTCAGTCATGGAACACCTCTTAATTTATTGTCACCGTTTATTTGTTGTTGTTTCCAAATAAAGTGTACGTGATTGAAAAATAAAGTAACTAACAGTAATTGATTACAGCCCCGTCCACAATCGCAACTCAATCCTTCCTTCCTTGATTCCAGGTATCATTGAGTGTACTCACAATTTGCAAAAAAATGTCGAATAAATAAAAATAAGAGAACTTAATATTTAATTATTTCATGAACCGTAAGATACTGATGTCGATATAACTCATATAAACCAAAGGATGGTAGGCAAAGTTTATTGTTTGGAAATAAGAGTATGCTAGATATACACTCCTGGAAATTGAAATAAGAACACCGTGAATTCATTGTCCCAGTAAGGAGAGACTTTATTGACACATTCCCGGGGTCAGATACATCACATGATCACACTGACAGAACCACAGGCACATAGACACAGGCAACAGAGCATGCACAATGTCGGCACTAGTACAGTGTATATCCACCTTTCGCAGCAATGCAGGCTGCTATTCTCCCATGGAGACGATCGTAGTGATGCCGGATGCAGTCCTGTGGAACGGCTTGCCATGCCATTTCCACCTGGCGCCTCAGTTGGACCAGCGTTCGTGCTGGACGTGCAGACCGCGTGAAACGACGCTTCATCCAGTCCCAAACATGCTCAATGGGGAACAGATCCGGAGATCTTGCTGGCCAGGGTAGTTGACTTACACCTTCTAGAGCACGTTGGGTGGCACGGGATACATGCGGACGTGCATTGTCCTGTTGGAACAGCAAGTCCCCTTGCCGGTCTAAGAATGGTAGAACGATTGGTTCGATGACGGTTTGGATGTACCGTGCACTATTCAGTGTCCCCTCGACGATCACCAGAGGTGTACGGCCAGTGTAGGAGATCGCTCCCCACACCATGATGCCGGGTGTTGGCCCTGTGTGCCTCGGTCGTATGCAGTCCTGATTGTGGCGCTCACCTGCACGGCGCCAGACACGCATACGACCATCATTGGCACCAAGGCAGAAGCGACTCTCATCGCTGAAGACGACACGTCTCCAGTCGTCCCTCCATTCACGCCTGTCGCGACACCACTGGAGGCGGGCTGCACGATGTTGGAGCGTGAGCGGAAGACGACCTAACGGTGTGCGGGACCGTAGCCCAGCTCATGGAGACGGTTGCGAATGGTCCTCGCCGATACCCCAGGAGCAACAGTGTCCCTAATTTGCTGGGAAGTGGCGGTGCGGTCCCCTACGGCACTGCGTAGGATCCTACGGTCTTGGCGTGCATCCGTGCGTCGCTGCGGTCCGGTCCCAGGTCGACGGGCACGTGCACCTTCCACCGACCACTGGCGACAACATCGATGTACTGTGGAGACCTCACGCCCCACGTGTTGAGCAATTCGGCGGGACGTCCACCAGGCCTCCCGCATGCCCACTATTGCCCTCGCTCAAAGTCCGTCAACTGCACATACGGTTCACGTCCACGCTGTCGCGGCATGCTACCAGTGTTAAAGACTGCGATGGAGCTCCGTATGCCACGGCAAACTGGCTGACACTGACGGCGGCGGTGCACAAATGCTGCGCAGCTAGCGCCATTCGACGGCCAACACCGCGGTTCCTGGTGTGTCCGCTGTGCCGTGCGTGTGATCATTGCTTGTACAGCCCTCTCGCAGTGTCCGGAGCAAGTATGGTGGGTCTGACACATCGGTGTCAATGTGTTCTTTTTTCCATTTCGAGGAGTGTAGTTTCCCCATCCTAATGAATTTACTGCAACTGGCTTATGCGTTAATAACAGTGATTAAGTGTCCTGAAAGAGAAATTGAAGTTATCCATGGAACTGTAAATTTAGTGTCAAAAGCGGGTAGGCTAAACCGAAAGTGCTGTTAAGACCTTTTGTTTAACGTCTTAGCGCTGCAAGATACTCTCACCATACTCGTTGACGTAACGCGAGTAGACTGCCGATGGCTTGACTGGCACCCATCACGTGCCCACCTAGAAGTGTTTTGCCGTGTACTCCAAGTCTGACCAAACTCAGAAACGCTGCTATAGTGGAGAGCTGCTTTTAAAGTCTTCTGTCCCGGCTGAGACGGAAGCCAAAACACTCCCATCTTGTGTCGCCTCATAGGGGCAAGACCTTATTTTCAATAAGAATAAAAACTCTGTGTTTCGCAACTAGAAAATGTCATCCATCAATCCTTAAAGAGTTACGATTTCTCTGTCAGTGGCATAATTGGTTTGTGGTTAAAACCGGATTATCTCAAATATCGGGACTAAGCAACCACCTTCACATATTATGGAATACATACTGCAGCGTTACCCAGCTTGTCCACAAGTGACCCTCGTGTGACGAAACGGAATGCCCTCGAATATTAATCTAACTAGAAAGCACCATACACTTATAATAAAAGTGGAGAAAGCTTCCTACGTCTCCCCCGATATCTCACATAATTTTCAGGTAACTGAAACCAAAAAGTTCTAGAAGCCTACAAGTCGTTGGCGACAGACTTGGGAACGTGTGGTTACGAGCCGTCACTGACCAAAGTGTGAAGTGGGGTCAAAATCGTTACAGATGCATTTTGAAATTGTACTTCTCCATTAATTCAAAGTGTGGGCTCAAAATTAGCCGTAGCTCGTGATTGGGGAATGAGATGCATATACGATGGGCACCGGAACAGTATGTTGCTGATGTAAGACGATATGTAACGCACCAATATGTTCCAAGATGAGTAGTTTCAGCAGGGTCTGTATCTCGGCCTCGAATACCACGAAGTGTATAACACCCACGCTGGTAATGTTGTAGAGCTAGAGCATAGAACTGTGCATTTTTGCCAGGATTTGCAAGACGATCCAAGAGTGTCTGAAATTGGTGGCTCTCCACAGATACACAGGCAATATTTAATCTAAATACGAGATCGGCACGTGCAGGTACGATTGTAAAGGAAACTGTATCATTTAATGTGATGGAGTGATAGTACGTATCTCATGTAAAGGCCCAGCCTGATATTTAGGCCCAATTACATGCGGCCTTAGTCGAACACATATTTTTACGAAGAAGAGATGTATAATGGACAAATTCAAAATTTTCTGTAAGTCCTCTCCAACTGGTATCAAGCCAGTCAAGCCAGTCCACCGTCACGTGTCGCAATCAGAACAACAAACAGGTACAAAGCCGACAATGCAGAAAGGAGAACAAACCAGGAAGAGACCACCTCATTTTACACGAGCACGAAGTCTCAGTCGTAAACTTAGCAATATGACCTCAGTGAGCAAAAGACATCACGCCATTGTAACATCACAGCTTGATTTCGTTGGAGAGAGTACAAGTTTTAGAAGAATACCTGTCAGCCTGCTGACATGGTGGAAAACCAACAAGCTGAAGCTCTTACGAGGTAAAGGAGGGGCGAAGACAGGTGTTGAGCCTAGAATAGTAGGTAATCACTGGCTTGACGTAATGTTACTGTCTCAAATCAGTAATAATAAATACTCAGGCTACAAGGCTGAAAATGTTATTCGCTGCTCGTCAAGACGACTTCTGCATACGAGACTGCTACCTGTCTCGTCTCCTAGGCCCATTCGCTGTGAGCTGCCAACCTCACAGCCACCAATATGAAGGCTTGGGGACGTCTACCTACGGCTTGATGAGCTGAACTGATGGTGTTCTGCAAATTGTACACCCATTACAGCATTCGGGAGGCACACTAACTGATGCTGCCCTATATTAGTGTCTGCAACCACTGATCGGCATCTCCCTTCTTCCTTAGTGCAAAGGTTATGCCGTTAACCATCTCAATACCATGCAGAGCTGCTGATAGGTTACCTGATCCCCTCCGACGTCAATGATTGTCCTCTAGTAATTCGCGGCCTCCGTCCTGGAAATCCTTGCCTATCATATAGGCTGCGCTGATCACCTAATAGGCCTGCCTCCTGCTGAACACCATCAATACGTGATTCGGATGCTGAGACCGACGTACGCCACAGTTTGCTAAGACAACATTAGCAAGCTCTGAGGCTGCGCTCTATACCACCACCCGGCTGGTAGTCTATACAGAAGGGTATGCACGATTATTAATTGTAATGAATAAATTCTTGTTCCTTTAATGTTGTATCATTAGCACCCAGTGTGCTGACTGGCCTGCTGCACCACACTTCATGCACCATCATCCTGACAACAGCAGAGGCTTCAACCAAGACTCCTAAAATATGAACTAAAATTAAACTACATCAGAAGGCCGTCGCAGGCTCAATAGTACCGATCAACCGACCGCCGTATCATCCGCAGACCCAAGGCGTCATCAGTTGCATGCATGAGGCTTGGGTGACAGCACACCTCTCTTTCAGCTGCTGTTAGTTTTTACGACTTGGGCCACTATTTCTCAATCACGTACTTCACCAGTTGGCCTCAAGAAGGCTGCATGCACTCCGCTTACCAAGAGCACACGGCAGACCCTGATGATCACAGATCTAAGTGCTATCTAGGCCAATCAGTATTTAACTTCAGTGATCTTACAGGAAACGGTGTACCCACTGACCCAAGGCCGTTGGACGTATGTGTATAGGAACTACAACAATAATTTATACTGAAATGAATGGCAGCTTGTAACCTTACAGTCGAAGATACCTCGCACGTGACTCGGTTGCGAACCTAGTTTGTGTTCTCGTATTCACCCGTGTCATTTTGTGCTGTTGATAGAAGATGTCGGCAAAAGTACGTGCTAACCTATAAGAGCCTGGTTTGAGTAACTGCAGGTTATATCTCTGGATAAGCTGAGATAACAAGATCATAAATGAAATCTCACGAACGGATTTACGTAGCAGACAGGACTGTGTAGCTGTACATACGGAGTTACTTGCCATCATTTCGAAAAGAGAACAGAAACTGTGATTCCGCTAATCTCTACTAAACGGCGTATTGGTGCTACCTACCGCTGACTTCTTCAATTGTGATACAACCTTTATACTACAGTTACGGTATAAATGTAGACGTACAAAGTTCAGGTCAGTGAAAGTGCCTGTTTTATAAAGAGTAACAGAACGTATGAAAATAATGTTTCAGTTGGGGTTGGACTACACACAGCATGTCTCAGAAATGTTCCAAAATTGGCTTGAGTTTTTCGCTGCGGTCCACAGACGATCGCCCGAAGTGAAGATGTAACTTCTACGAAACTACTCGTAAAAACAGAAACATTTCGGGTCTCGTAGCCTAAGCGGCAATACAATGGAGGCCGTTAACGTGAATTCTCAACATTTTCAGACTTTTCGAAATTGGGTGCCTCACAACGGCAAAAAAAGCCATGGTGAGAGAGAGAAGTGGAGACATCTCTGCCGCTCTTTAGGCGTCAGCACGAATTCTGCACGGCCACGACCGTCTGGGGACGAATTTTGTTTGGTGCGTCTGTAAAGGGCGAGGCGCGCGGATCAAATCCTCTTAGCGCGGCATGGCTGCTCGTCGCAAACATTCTGGTCGGCCCTCTAGAGGGTTCTTTTTGCTGCAAATAACAAGCACGCCTTGCCTCTCTCTCTCTATATATCTCTCTCTCTCCCACTAACCTTGCCCCTCCGTACCTCCAGCGATGATAACGAAGTGCACTCGAGGGGAAGACGGGGTCCGGATGTTTTCATCGCGACCCTTCTGAGCCACACGAAAGCCCAGTTCTTGACTATCCACATCTTCCTTAAACGAGAGGCTGAAAGGCACAAACGCACTCTGCCGGCGGGGAAATAATTACTCATTTTAATAAACCTCCACGGCCACAATGAGCCTGCTGAAGATGTTCTGAGTGGAGGCTGGAAATTTCTTACTTCATTCGCGATTCCAGAGGTTAAAAAGCTTTTTGCGATCCCATTGATCTGATGGAAAGCAGTTATATACAGAAACCACGCTTTGATACGGAATATAAAAGGCTCCACAGTAATAACGAGCTCCATCTATTGTGAAATACGAATTAATTTAATTAAAGTGGACATCCTCTGCTTCTAAAGGTTAGAGTGATGGCATCATCGTATAATCCAGCTATAATACTGCTGGTACAAGCAGGAACTGAACCCAAAACCAAATCGAGTTTCAGTGGTGGCTTTACCAGGGTTGTTCGCGATATATGAGGGGCAAGTATGTCGTATTTCTGACGTCATTATTGTAATCGGAGAAACAGTGCAGACAACCATGGTTGGTTTTATCTTTAGGTCGAAACGGTGTTAGTACAATCCAGGAGTCTTTTTGGATTACAGGTAAAATATACGCTTCAACAAGATATGGAGGTTTCAGAATGTGAGAACGCTAATGGCGACGGTCGTGGGCAGTTGGTCGTGGAACGCAATCGAAAGGAGCCGAATAATGTAGTAAATTTTTCGATCGCGTCTTGTGTGACGTGCAATAAGAATACAGATCGAAAATCTGCAAGTAGGTAATAACGTCCAAGACTGCTGCATTCATGGGTAAAGCTTTATTCGAATGTCTCGGTAATGAGTTCCATTAAAGCATATAATACATTATTAGTGACGTTCCAGCCAACTGTTCTTAATGGCCTCGTGATATAATGACGATTCAGAAATAAACAGTAGTCGACATGGACAAGAATTAATTAGTAGTCGACGTGGACAGGAGTAATTATGAGGGGCGTTCAATAAGAAAGGCAACATTTTTTTTTCTGAAAGCGGAATGGTTTTATTTAGGGTTCCGGTACATCATACTGTTCCCCACTCCCTTGGCTACAAAACCCTGTTTTTGAACTTAATCTCCGTTCAATGCCACGGACTTACGGAACCCTACTGGGAGGGATTGTGATCCCTCATCGTACCTCTCTATTGGTTGACGTCGGAGCTAACATATTGGTGCATCAATGACCTTCTCATCATCCACGATCTGCTTCCCACAAAGTGCATCCTTGATTGTGCCAAACAGATGCAAGTTGGAAAGTACGAAATCCGGATGTAGGCTAGGTGACGTAGAACACTGCGGGCCGCACGTTTGAATACATAACAGGAGGACGATTGTGTCTGCACTGCCAACAGAGACGTCCAGTTGTGCAGCGAGATGTCTTACTGTGATCCGTCGATAATCTCGAATGAGGGTGTCCACAGTTTCCAACATCGCAGAAGTGGCAGCTGTGGGGGCTGGCCGGAACGCTGGACATCGGTCAGGTTCGTGCGATCGTGTTGTGATGATAACAAATGCTTCGCCCAACGATTCACCGTGCTTTTGTTCCCTTCCAGGTCTCTGTACAAATGCTCCAAGCGCCTTTGGATATCTGTGATGCTCTGGTTTTCCGCCAGAAGAAACCCAACCAACGCCATTGTGAAGGCTATGAATCGTGCCGCGACATATCGCAAGTTCATGAAAACAAATGGGCTGAAGCGAGAATATTTCACGATATCACCAACAAATTCCCCATTTTTTTCAATCGAAGTTGGCCGATAAAAAAAACTGTGTTACATACTTATTGAATGCCCATCGTATAAAGGAAGTGTACAAGTGAAGACTTTCTTTCGGAAAGGAATATTATTCACAAGTGTATGTTCCCTTGTGCGTGTTAAAGGTGCAGTGTATGTTGGGAACCTATTATGAGGTTGGAGAGGTGAAGGATCTCAGCTCGCTATCTGCAGCGATGCTCTCAGAAAAATTTTGTGTAAGAGAAGGAGAACATCACACCGTTAGTGTGAGATACTTTACTGTAAGCACTTATGGAAGAAACTTGATTTGGTGGGAGCTCGCTCAAGACATCTGTCATCGGGCGACTGAAGACTCTGGGAGTCACTGCTGCTAATGTCGCAAGTGAGGTCCAACTTAAGTCTCAGCCATAGACGTGTAATGGTCGACGCCTGACCAATGATAGGTGAAGCCACCCAGTGTCACTTAACGTCGATGGAGCAGCTGGTGATGGAGTTCACTAATCAATTTACCCAAATAAAAATTCACCTCCAAATGTTCTGATTTTGACGAAGTAGTAACTAACACCTAGAGACGAAGTTACCCTTTCATTATTAGTAATACAGTGAGCTTATTATCGTTTTGTTTTTAGCGTATGTGGTGGAAAGATATTAATTGTTTTAAAGTAAGTTTTATGAAGTCCAAATGATTTCGTTCTTACCAAAGATATAGGGTATTCCAAGAATGATTCCTCTCATTTCATAACAACTTACGAGTAGGACTGCGAAATGATTGCTTTCAAACAAATAACTTTTGAGTACTTTGTACAACTATATTTAGCTGCTGCTGCTCATTATGGGTCCAAGAAAATTAAATATTTATGGTCATCAGTCGCCTATTCACACCGCCATCCAGCCTGTTTGCTTCTATCTACGAGGACTGTCCAGAAAGTAAGTACCGATCGGTCGCGAAATGGAAACCACAGTGAAAACCAGAAACGATTCGTTTTCAAACAGTTAGGTACACCTTCCACCTTCATAGTCGCCACTCCAACTTCAAGTTTTTTTGTATCAACTTTCCCGTATCCTCGTCATAGAAAGCAGCCGCCTCTGTTTCGGCCAATTGTCTGCACTAGTCTGCAGCTCTTTGTCTGTGGAAAAAAATTTGTCTTCATAGACAGCGGTTCTTGTGAGCAGAGATGAGGTCCATGGGAGCCAATTACAGACTGTATTGTGGAAGATCAAACACTTCTCATTAGAAACGCTGCAGCAGCGTCTTCATTGCCCCTGCAGTGTACGCCCGAGAATTGGCTTGAAGAAGGGACTGCTCGACAGTTGTGTTATGTGGGCTGCATGACACGGGCGAAATCTCTAACCAGGCCCTCATACTTGGGGAGACGCTATTCCCTACGCATCTTCACGTACTCACTGTTCGCTCAAAACTGAAACGAGCGATGCGACACGATCGACGGGCACACTAGAGACACTTCCCAATACATCTGTGCAAAGCTTTACCGGTTTATTCCCGTGGTTCCCATTTCGCGACCGATCGCAACTTACTTTCTGGACAATCCTCGTATGTGCAACACTGAGAAAGTTTTATAAACGTGTCCTGTGAATCTTTCTTGGTGGCATACTTCAATGAAGTATTTTCATTTTACAAATCACGTATCTTCGTATAAAATACTCGAGCTTTCTGCAGTTGTCTTCGCCACAGTCATCAGGAGTTAAAAGTAACTGATCGCCGAGTCTGTCACGAAGTTCCACGTACATAAGTGCGATATCAGCGTCCGTAACCTTTCAAAGATGGCCGAAGTAACACAAAAGAGCGTGCCTGAACACTATAGTACACAGGGTATCAGAATGGCTTATTATGAAAAACGATTACAAAAAATGAGAGAATGCCAAACCTTTATGGTGCAACCGACGAAACGCCTCGTGAAACATCGGAAGAGGCCAAACCAGTAGCATTTCTTCCATAATGTGGTGCAACGACTAGCAAGACTGGTGTCGGTCCATGTTTCTGCAGTAGACATCGTGTGTTCCTGTCCGCCTCCAAGATACTAGATACGTTGAACCAAATTACAGTCAATGTCTCCGGATTCCAGTTGCGTATGGTGTACTCGACGAATGCGGTAACATTTACATAGGACGAACTATATGTACTGTTGCTGGATACTTAAGTGAGCACTCACGACATACTAAGCCAAGGGAACTTGAAAAGTCAGCCGTGGCTGAAAATTGACTAGAAAACGGAAGTAACTGGAAAACACGAAAGTGTTAACTCATGCGTCATCATACTGTTGTTATGTTATAAAGCAGGCGAAAAAATTAGAACAAAAAGCTACGTTTTTATCAGAGACCAGGGGTACACGATGAGTACGGCATAGACCGGGCTTCATATAGTTAGCGAAATCAAATCGGAAGCTTGACGCTTCTAGGGAGGTGGGAGAAACAGTTTGAAACTTCTCTCTTGCCCCTCGTGCCAGCAGAGGTCATTCAATTTCGTGGCGGCCTGGAGCTGCCATGAGCTGCCAATTTCACCTGCCCTGCATGTGTCTGTGTGGCCATTTCTAGGAGGTTTCAAACGCTGTCCTCGCAAATACAGCCTCTAAGCAGGCATGATGCCATCCCCGACAATTAGTGATTCTAAATTCTGGTGACGATAGCTGGTGCTGGTATCTAAAACTCGAGAGTTTTATTCGATGTGACGCGGCTTGTAAACCATGAAGATTACAGTGAAGTTTTATAAATATGTGCATGACGTATATTTAATGCAGGACGTGTGTACCAGTCCGATATTCACCCAGACTGACCTTGATATCGGTCGCGTCGTTAATTTGCCAGGTGGATTCAAACAGGAGCGATGTGCCTACCCGTCCCTGAAGCGGGCGCCTTAAGGCGCGTGGCAGTTCTGGCAAATAATTCTGTTTATTATGAAAGTTTTACTTACCTTTCAGAACTTATAAATTCGCATTTCGACAGACGATGGACGTACCTTGCTTCTTACTTTGTCTCGGAAGTTACAGCATTCACAAAAGCAAATATGCGGTGGCGCAGCTCACCTATACTTGTTGAAAATGGGGCCGGGAGAGACATAGACAGACATGAATAAAATATTCTCGATTTTCAAGCTGCATTACTTCGAATAGAACACTCGGCCTTCCGACAGCTTCCTTCGGTATCGTTCAGGAAGACCAAAGGTACTGCCACGTTGTTACGCTTATATAGGCGTGATACGACCGTCTGCAATTTTCCACAGAGGACCGAAGAGAAGCACTCGCTTGAAGGCTTCCAGCAGCTCCGACCTGCCGTAGGATCAGTGACGTCGAGTTGCAGGAGGATTCGGCGCCACTTTAAAAACTGCCGCTCACTTGAAGGTTTCCAGCAGCTTCGACCTGCCGTAGGATAAGTGACGTCAAGTGGCAGGAGGATTCGGCGCCACTTTTCAAACTGCCGCTCTCGCCTCTCTACAAGCGGCAAGCATCCAGGTTTGCTTCTACTTGGTTACAGAAGCCCACCTCCTGTGTACCCCACGGTCTCAGTCAAACATTTTGCGTTTTATTCTAATCTCGGCTGCTTCCATTGCAACAGAATGACAATATTATGATGCATGAGCCAAGACACCCTGTCTTTTCAGATAATATTCTGCGTCCAGTGTTCAGCCGTGGCAACTTGTCAAGCTCTCTCTCTTTAATGTGTTGCACTTGCTCAGCATAATACACAGCAACGATGTGAATAGTTTGGCCTATGTGGAAGCTGCCACATTCGCAATAGACACCACACACAAAGGCCACTCGAAGGCTTAAGTCATATTTAATGGGCTGTCATATAGCTGGCATCTAGGAGGTAGGCCGAAACACTGCTCTCCATCCTGCTGCCTGTTGCACTGCAGTGTAGAAGGAATGCGACTAGCTGGGACTCTTCCGCCTATTCACGAGGCGAAAATGATGTCAGTTTCTCTCTCTCCATCCCGGCATTATCATTTTGTCTGAACACGCGTCTCAAATGCTGTAGATCACACTGTAGGTTATCATCGTCAAAAATAATATTTTCTCTACGTAACAACGCGCCCAGGACCACTTTCTCACGAGCAGCTTGGTAAATATTGACTGAATGCAAAAACGAGTGCCTGACGGCTTTAAGAAGTGGGAGCGACAGGTTAAAGTCGCCTGCAAAATTTAGTGCCGTTCAGATATATTGTCTTAATCATTTTTAATTGATTTTGATCATCTTATGACTTCACTAGGCGATAAATCTCACAGAGAAACCTCTTGACGAAGCAGCGTTATCCGTGCTAGGGAAGGGTTTAAATTTTGCACCAACACCGAAGAGTTTGCCGGTAGTGGATTTTATCAGTTCGATTGAACAGGCAGTTTACAAACTACCTCCTGTTGATGCAGAGGATGTCAGGAGGGAGACATGTCGTGTTTTGACTAGGGCTCGTCCACCCAACAGCAATGTGACATCAGCGGAGAGGGCTGCTTTACGCTCTCTCAGAGCTGATCCGGACATTGTCATTTTACCTGCGGACAAGGGCAATGCCACCGTTGTTTTTAACAAACATGACTATGTACAAAAGATGAATTGTTTATTATCTGACTCAGCGTATCGCAGGATCGATGCTGACCCCACGAAAAGCGTTGAGAGGAAGACCAACAACCTCCTGAAGAAAAGTGGTTTGCCACAGGACACTATCAAGAGTCTTATCACCTGTAGTGCTGTTCCCCCCAGGTTATATGGCCTTCCGAAACTACATAAGGAGGGGGTCCCTCTCCGCCCCATAGTCAGCAATATCGGTGCTCTAACATATCGTGTTGCTAAGCACCTTGTTTCAATGTTAAGCCCACAAGTTGGACGTTGTGAACATCATATTAAGAACTCAGCTGACGTCTTACGGCGTTTGGAGGGAATTCAGTTGAATGACTCTGATATGTTAGTAAGTTTTGATGTGGTCTCGCTCTTTACTCGTGTTACTTTGTCTGATTCGTTGCGGTTAATTGAAGTGAAGTTTGGATTGGATCTAACTAATTTGTTTCGACATGTGTTGACGTCCACGTATTTCTTATTCAATGACCAGTATTACGAGCAGACAGATGGAGTTGCGATGGGTAGCCCGTTATCTCCTGTGATTGCAAATCTGTTCATGGAAGACTTCGAGGAGCGTGCATTGGAGTCGGCGCCATTGAAACCTGCCTGTTTTTTCAGATACGTTGACGATACTTTTGTTGTTTGGCCGCATGGCAGGGAGAATTTGAATGCCTTTTTAGAACATCTAAGCTCGATCCACCCCAACATTCGTTTTACCATGGAGGTGGAAGAGGATGGTTGCCTTCCCTTTCTTGACGTTTTGGTTAGGAGGAAGGTGGATGGATCGTTGGGACATGCAGTTTATAGGAACCGTACTCACACTGACTTGTATCTGCAGGCGGACAGTTGTCATCATTCGGCCCAACGTGAAGGGGTACTTCGTACCCTGGTACACAGGGCACATGTCATCTCCGACGTTGAGACTTTGCCTGCTGAGCTGGCCCATCTTGAGGCTACCTTCCGCCACAATGGGTATAGTGAAAGACAGATTGAACGGGAGTTGCGATATCAACCAACTGTGCGCCAGGTGACTGATGATAATTCTCAGTTGACTCCTAAATCTATTGCCTTTTTGCCCTACATAGGAAGCACTTCAAACAAGATAGATCGTATTTTACGGAAATACAATGTGAAATGTGTTTTCCGACCTCCATCTAAAATTAAAGCGCTTTTGGGGTCTGTTAAGGATGATCTTGGTTTACGTAAGGCAGGTGTTTATCACATTCCTTGTAGCTGTGGCATGGCATACATTGGTCAGACCATCAGGACCGTGGAGGACCGGTGTATTGAACATAAACGGCACACGCGACTACAGCAGCCTAGCAAATCTGCTGTTGCCGAACATTGTTTGGACACTGGTCACCCCATGTGGTATAATAATACCGAGATATTAGCATGCACGTCCGGCTATTGGGATAGTGTGACTAAGGAGTCTGTTGAAATTAAATTGGCTAGCAACCTTGTGAATAGGGATGGAGGCATTTGTTTAAACTCGGCCTGGAATCCTGCTCTTTCACTTGTTAAAAAACATAGGGACAGAGTTAACGTTTCCTCAACTACCAGTCCATAGTTTCTTACTATCGATAGCTCTGACTTCGTTCATCTTTGGTGGCTTTTGTTTAGGTGTGTGTTATCTTTTCTGTTAGACTCGCAGAACCGAGCTCTCGTGTTGTCTCCACTTCGTCTGGTCGTTGCAGTTAAGCCTTGAAAATGGCGGAGTGTGCATCCGCCGAAATATCGGCAGTTGTCGAAAATTCAACCTGGCTGAATGCCCGTAAGTACTTTGAAAATAACAGCACCATCTGCAAACTACCTGAGAGGGGTATCTACCTCCAGAATTCTAACTGAAGTTTACTTGCGATCCAAACAGCAGTTATCGTCTGGTGGACATACTCGATATTTCCCAATTACAGCAAGTGCGAAGCAGCATTGTACCTAACAGTGATGTTTACTGACAGATAGAGAGATAGATATTCAGCGATCACAGGCCCTGCAGGCCACGCGCTGCTCCCACAAACTTCCTCTTTTCCTTCCTGTTTTGTGCCCAGTTCCTCCAGGTGTCTTCCATTCCCAGGGCTCCTAGGTCCTTCGCCAGGTCGTCCATCGAGCGCTGCCTTGGTTGTCCGATGGGGCGTTTGGTGTTTGGTTTCCCCGCTATTGCCATCTTCCCCTGTCTTCCATCTGGCATACGGGATACATGGCCCACCCAATGTATTCTTTTGCTCTTTATATTCTTTAGGATAGTTGGTTGTCACATCAGAAGATAGATTTCGTCCTTTTTCCTCCTCCTCCATTCTCCGTTAACTAAAACTGGTCCCCATATCTTCCTCATTTCTTTCAAATATTAATATTTTTTTCCCTTTCTCGCTTAGTCATGCTCCATGTTTCTGAACCGTACATTACTGCTGGGCTTATCACTGTGTTGTAGAATTTCATCTTAGTGTTCACTGAGAGTAATTTAAATCCAAGCATCTCTCTGAGGGAATGCATGCATTTCATTCCCACTGCTGTTCTTCCCTTGATGTCCATTTTTATGTTGTTGTCCGTGGTAAAGCAATATCGCAAGTATTTGACCTGGTCTACTGTCTTGAACCTCTTGCTAAATATCTCAAGACATGTTTATTGGGTGGTCGTAACACGGCGGTCAACACTGTGTGTTTGTGTTTGTGTGTGTGTGTGTGTGTGTGTGTGTGTGTGTGTGTGTGTGTGCTGTGTAAAGGTACAGGTGCCACTGGCTTGTGCTGAGCACATATTAGAGGTGTTGCTTGCTAGTATTCCGCTCTCAAGGGCGGTGGCTGCGTCACGGGCGATGGACCAGCCGGTCATCTGTGGGGCCCGCCGGCTGCGTCCTGTGCTAAGCGGCGAGCGCTGCAAGACAAACAGGCGGGGCGGCGGCGCCAGGGGCCAATTGGGCTGAGCGCTGCCTGCTCTGGTCTGCTGGCGCCCCGCGAGCCTCTGTTGACACAGCCAACTGGAGCCAGCCGCCTCAGTCTTCCAGGCGTCTCGGACGCGCTGACAGACATTCAATAACGCGATTCGAAAGACAGTTCTGTCTTCATCAGCAAAGGTTGTGACAATTCGTGCTACCCATTTTTTGTATGCTTTCAACAACCTTATTTGTTCGTATTTGGTCCGGATTCAGTTCACTTGAACATTATCCTCAGATGGCTTGCTCAAGTGATTCGTAAGCAGTCTGCTCTTTAGACCAGCTGTTATTTCCCAGTATTCTAAGATGAACTGATGCATGCCTCCCGCCGCGTGGGGTAGCCGCGCGGTCTGAGGCGTCTTGTCACGGTCCGCGTGGCTCCTTCCGTCGGAGGTTCAAGTCCTCCCACGAACATTGGTGTGTGTTGTCCTTAGCGTTAAGTAAGCTCAAGTTAGATTAAGTAGTGCACAAGCTTAGGGACCGAAGATCTCAGCAGTTTTGTCCCATAAGGCTTTACCACCAATTTACAGTACCCATGACGCCTGCCTTGCCTACGATTGAGCCTATCTCATCATTCCATCTCATTTCCGTACTAACTGTTACACTAAAGTATTTGCATAGCGCGGGTGATACTGCTTTTGACTCGACGATATTATTCTCAATTAATTCTGCAATTTTCTGGATTGTGAACTTCGCAGCTACAAATTTGTAAAAATTCAAGCAAGTTACCGCTCTGTGCACCACACTGAAAACTTAACTGACTGAATATCTGACAATTTCTTTTTCCCCATAGTACTTCATTATAGACAACAGAATCATCTACAAATCGACTGAGCTTAACATCATCTTCCAGGCCAGGCATTCAATAAGTAATGCAACACATTTACTTACTCCTCGGCCAATTTCGGTTGAAAAAAATGTGGAATTTTTCGTGGAACATCATGGCATATTCCAGCTTCAGTCCCTATAGTTTCACAAAGTTCCAACAGATGATGCCGCTATACGTAGCCTTCCAAGAGGCGTCTGTTATGGAGGTGCGTTAAAATCAGAATTCTGTCACTGAGTTTCTTTTGACAGGAAAGCAAAGCAAAACTGATATTCATATTCGTTTGGGCCGGCCGCGGTGGTCTCGCGGTTCTAGGCGCGCAGTTCGGAACCGTGCGACTGTTACGGTCGCAGGTTCGAGTCCTGCCTCGGGCATGGATGTGTGTGATGTCCTTAGGTTAGTTAGGTTTAAGTAGTTCTAAGTTCTAGGGAACTGATGACCACAGCAGTTGAGTCCCATAGACCTCAGAGCCATATTCGTTTGGAGAATATCTGCGAAGGCCTGGCAGTCTACAAAAGCACGGCAAATCGTTGGGCGAGGCTTCTGTCATCATCATAGGAAGATCGGGCAAATCTGTCCGATCTTCCGAGTGCTGGCTGGTCGCCCACAGATGTGTCTTCTGTAGTGTTGGAACGTGCTGACAGTCTCATTTGAGGTGACTGACGGATCACCATCAAACACCTCAGTGCTCGACTAAACGTCTGTGTTGGTAATGCTAACACACGAGTGCGCCAGTTTGACTGCTCAAAGATGAGTCCTCGTTGGGTTTCACGTCGCCTAACAGAGTGCCATAATGAGCAACGAAGGACCTGCTGTCCAGAATTTCTTGCGCGTTACGAGGATGATTGTTAAAATTTTTTGTCGAACCGCGTCACAGGCGATGGAACATGGTTGGTCACTTCGAGCGGCAAACGAAACGTCGATCCATGGAGTGGCGCCACACTGCCTCTCTTCTGCAGAACAAATTCAAACCACAGCCGGTAAAGTAATGGCGATGACCTTCTGGAGCTCTGGAAGAGTTATTATGTTTGATGTCCTCCCCTATGGTGCAACTGTCAACCGTGAGGTGTATTGCGCTACCATCAGGAAATGGAAGAACAAATTTATCTTCGTCGTCGCCACGAAAATTGAAATAAATTCTCTTTCTACATGACAACGCAACGCCATACATAAGTCTGTGCAACCGAGAGGACCTCACAAAACTTCGTGGGACTCTTCTTCCTCATCCAACTTTCAGCGTGGATCTCGCACCTTCCGACTTCCATATGTGTGTGTGTGTGTGTGTGTGTGTGTGTGTGTGTGTGTGTGTGTGTGTGGCCAAATGAATGATGTACTACGCGGGAAGCAGTTCGTTGATAACAGGGACATTATTGACGCAACAAGACCATGGCTCCGACGTTTAACGTGAAGTGGCAGTATCCAGGCATACACGCCCTTCCAAAAGATGGCGTAAGGCCATCGCACTGAACGAATGGTTTGTTGAAATATACGTTTTTGTATCCAGAAGAGTGGGGAAAAATATGGTGTATTGGAATCCTGAATATAAACCAACCTGCTTTAAGAAAGAAAGTATTACATTACTTACTGAATGCGCATCGTACATTTCTCAAAATTTATAGCAAGTTACCATTCTATGCACCGCACTGAAATCTTGATTTACTGGACTAGGTTTTTTCGGATAGTACTTCATTATAGGAAATAGCATAGTCTACAAAACATCTGAGGTTACTGTTAAATGTAATGTGACAGGTCATTAATACAGAGTGTGGACAACAGGGGTCCCAGCACAGTTCCCTGAGGCGCACGTAATCTTACCTATACTTTTGTCAATGATGCTACACCCATGATACTTACTGGTTTATGTAATACTGTAATAGTTACGAATGCACCGGTGGCTTTTTATTGCCCGCTATCGATGTCGGAATGCAGACCTGATGGATTGTCTTTATACTATGAGAAAGATCAGTTGTGCACAGTCACTTCAAAGCTCATACATTTAATACAGAATTTTGAGTAAACAGACAAGGTAATGAATAAAATATGTAAGCAACTGTCTGCATAATTGTCATAATATTAAATGTTGACGAAGCCCTAGAATTGTAAGGTATAGTAAATTATGGTTTATTAAATAATATTCACACATATGTGAATAGTGGCCTCACATAAATTGCGGATTCAAATCAAATAAAGAATATTAAACAATAGTTACAGAATGTAGTGGGAGAGGAGCATCGAATATACGAACAGTTGCAGCAAATTTCATTTAATTACATTATGTATCAACAGCACACATTCAAAGACCGGAAATGAAGTGTCCCATTTTCCAGTGGGATGTAAAATAAACTTATTTCGAATATACATGAATACAAATTTAAACTGCAGCAAATAATTAAAGTTCGCAGTTCCATCAAATTACATATGCAAATTTAAAGTTTGTATAGCCACGCAAAATCATTCACTGAAAACACAGAGACAAGATACAGTTTGTAACTCGTAGTCACAATCATATTCCAGGTCCACCCACAAATCACAGTGTATCTCACACCGCTGGTAGGCCACACATCAAACGCGGCAATAGCGGAAGGCCAAAGAACATGCGTACACTACTGATCATCCTGCGTTCTGACGTCTCACACTTCTGAACCCAAGTTAGACGATTAAACGAATACAGATATTGAAATTTAAAACTAACTGCACATACGCATAAAATACCAGAAAACAGCGAAAATTACTGCGGTCGTTTTGTGATCTCTGGTTCAAATAGCAACGCTGTACTAAACAATTTATGAACGAAGATCAAACCCTACGTACATCCAGTAACGTAACATGTAAAACTTACGTACAGCGATAAATACATTTGAAACAGCAAACTGTGGCTTCACAACTACCAGGAAGGTGAAGTAAGGATCTAGGAAAGTCTTGTGTCTTCATATAACGTGTAACTACGGAGAATTTATAGTACCGGAATATTTGCATATAAACTTTAAACAAAGTCCCTTGTAATTCTTTGTACACATCCAGGACTTGAAAAGTATCTTGTTGTGGTTTTTACTGACTTAACGCTATGATATCACTCCAGTTTTTCGGATGCTATTAATTTTATAACCTATCATGATTAAAACAGTTTCATCTTTCCTAATATTTGTCCTAGCATCATACATAAATTTGCAGTGAGCACATTTCATCGCCATGATTTTTCTGGTGAAGTGGAAACTGGTGTCTCTTCGTGTATCTACGGTGAAAGCCTGATAACGATGACAATTTTTGTTGTTAGGGCTTACAATTTATTTCAGTGAAAGATAAACGAGGCCTGAACGACATGTATGAACTTTGAAGACTTACTTTGGTAGTCTAAGTCACATTTAATATAACTCAGCACTGTGCAATATACGGTTATACCCCATACCTTCAGGGTGGGGGCAGTTCCTTGTAGGGCACAACCGGACAAACCGGGCAATGATACATTTTCTGTATGACTCATGGAACACACCGATTATCATGCAAGTTGTCTTCAATCCACTCTGTACAATGCTCATGTGCCCACTTCTCACGCTTTACCCAGTCATCTGATTTTCTTATTAAGGAGTAGGTCTCTTTGAAAAGAAGGTAAGGAATTTCATTCTCATCTTTAGAAGAGTTGTTTGCCTCACACGTCTTCGGACTATTCTGAGTCTTTTTATGATATAGACCTATACTCGTACAACAATTTATTGCTAGGAAGATGCTTTTGTTGCTCTAAATTCGTTTTTATGGGGAGAGTCCGTGATCATGGCGCATTTTCCTTTCACCTGGATGATGATGGTGTCTGCCAATGATGAAATGGCTTTGCACTATCGAGTGACACCGTGAACGAAGACTGTTTGCGTACCAGTAGATGGACCTGAATGTGGAGAAGCAGTGCCTCACTCTGTTGTGTTCTGGTATGCTGGCCTTATTCTTTCTGTTGTATCCGATGGCAGAAAATCCTCCTCCCCAGATGCGTTTGCATTAAGCAGGAAAATAACATTTCCTTTAAAGCCAGATGGGTTATTTCTCATTGTTGCTGTTCCAGGATATGCAAGTCCGATTAACTGAACTACATGGCGATAGGTTGTCATTCTTCCGGGATGGCTGTTAAGCCATGTCTTAATTTACCGATCGCATAAAGTGCTTAACGGTTCCATCTCGACTGAAAATATAGCTCTTCAATCTGGGACAATTACTCAAATTATTAGTGGCAAAAATCATAAACTTTTTGGACAAAATGACTGTAGATTTTATATTTGATTATTAAATTGTAGTTATTAAAGCATGTATATACAAGCAGGCAACGTTGGAACCACATTCTCCTTATGTCAAACATGTAAGTTGCATGCAAGAAGTCTTGCGAAGGTATCAGGAAGTTCCGGTTTTACACCATAGCTATTATTCTGTTTTACATTGTGTGTATCTTACCTGTAAAATTTCTTCTGCATAAGAAACAAGGTGTACAATCGTTTAACATGGCGTCTGTTCATAAAGTCTGTTAAAACTACTATTCATTGTCTTACTATTTTTCTTACTGAACACAAAATAACACAAAGTAGGATACACAACCACAAAAATAGAACATATTATTTTGATCAACAACAACGTGTTTGTCACTACCAATACTCATGCCGGTACTGAATTTGCCGGCTGACTTCATGCTCTAACGGCCACGAAACAATGTTACCAACTCGTAAAGCGAAATATGAACGTTACTGGGGTTCAAATTGCTCTGAACACTATGGGACTTAACTTCTTAGGTCATCAGTCCTCTAGAACTTAGAACTACTTAAACCTAACTAACTTTAGGACATCACACACATCCATGCCCGAGGCAGGATTCGAACCTGCGACCGTAGTGGTCGCGCGGTTCCAGACTGAAGCGCCTAGAACCGCTCGGCCACTTCGGCCGGCACGAACGTTACTGGTTTCACCGCCATAGTGGATTATATCCCCACCTCCCCCATTATAGTATAATGCAGTCTTGCTGCAATATGTGATATTCATCTTCCACTACATCCAACGTAGCCACTACTGGATGCATTGACCCTGGCCTCAGTAAAATGACCGCTTCTGGAGCCTAGTCTTTGCTTACCCTGATCTCTTGCTCGGTCACCTATCCACGACGAGCCACCTTCTCTTAACGTAACATGGCAGTTATAGATGGCCTGAGCTCTTGGCCGTAGCAGGTCCGAGCAGGTATTTGCAGCTGCCAGTCTACTGCTGTGGCACCTGGATGCGCACTGCTCCCAGGAGATGGCCACAGATAACCATTTCCTTGTGGCGAACATCTCCCACCTGCCACCTACAACCCCTGCCACCATTATGTGCACGTCATTGCGCTAAAGCCCCCTCTTATTCTCATGACGGTCCCCATACGGCCGCTGTCGCTGTCATATCGTCGGTTCATTTTACATTTTGTGCTACCTACAAGGCATAAAATAAACGCGCAGATATGGTGCGGCTGACCGCTGTTTCCGCTGCTATTGTGTACTTCCGTCGTCTCAGTTCTACCATTCCGCAGGTAAGGCAAGTACCTGCATGCACAAAAATGTTTCTCAAAATGTTCCTCTAGATTGCTTCTGCCCAATGTAGCAACGGAACTTCGAAGTAAGAATGGCGTCTTTCGCCACATTCACACATTACTTGCCAGTTCATCACGTGTGGAACTCCCAATTGCGACTGAACAATCTTTAAAGCGATGGAGAAGGAGAGGAAAGAAGTAAGGCTAGCTTTTAAGTCCAGCAGACGATGTGTTCATTAGCGACGGAAGACGATCTCATATTGGGGCAAGAGAAAATCGACACTGCGCGTTCACATGGACCGTCACGACACTTCCCTGAAACGATTTTATGAAATCGTGGAAAACCTAAAGTTTTACATCATGACAAAAATATGAAACAGCGTCTTCCAGAAGCCTATTCGATTCCTTCCAAAACAGGCAACAGATTTTACCAGTTTGTGGTCCGAACTCTAAGCAATCGTTAATAACCGATAAATAATCGCATTTCAGATTAATTTTTAGGGGCCTAATATAATTTCTAGTTAAGAATACAAAAGTTATTGTGATGATAACAAATGGTGTTGGAATGGACTTCTAGTCTGTGCATCGTCATTTTGATATAGACTTAAGAGCCAAAGAAACTGGTACACTTGCCTAGTATCGTGTAGGGCCCCTGCGAGCACGCAGAACTGCAGCAGTACGACGTGGCATGCATTCGACTAATGTCTGAAAGTAGTGCTGGAGGGAACGGACTGCATGAATCCTGCAGGGCTGTCCATAATTCCGTAAGAATACGAGGGGTGCTCCCCCCCCCCCCCCACAGCTCCCCATGAACCACGGACCTTGCCGTTGGTGGGGAGGCATGGGTGCCTCAACGATATAGATAGCCGTACCGTAGGTGGTACCACAGCGGAGGGGTATCTGTTGAGAGGCCAGACAAACGTATGGTTCCCGAAGAGGGGCAGCAGGCTTTTCAGTAGTTGCAGGGGCAACAGTCAGGATGATTGACTGATCTGGCCTTGTAACACTAACCAAAACGGCCCTGATATGCTGGTACTGAGAACGGCTGAAAGCAAGGGGAAACTACAACCGTAAGTTTTCCCTAGGGCATGCAGCTTTACTGTGCGGTTCAATGATGATGGTGTCCTCTTGGGTAAAATATTCCGGAGGTAAAATAGTCCGCCATTCGGATTTCCGGGCGGGGACTACTCAAGAGGACGTCGTTATCAGGAGAAAGAAAATTCTACGGATCGGAGAGTGGAATGTCAGATCCCTTAATCGGGCAGGTAGGTCAGAAAATTTAAAAAGGGAATTGGATAGGTTAAAGTTAGATATAGTGGGAATTAGTGACGTTCGGTGGCCGGAGAAACAAGACTTCTGGTGAGGTGAATACAGGGTTATAAATACAAAATCAAATACGGGTAATGACGAGTAGATTTAATAATGAACAAAATAATACGAGTGCGGGTAAGCTACTACACACTGCATAGTAAACGTATTATAGTTGTCAAGATAGACACGAAGCCCACGCCTACTACAGTAGTACAAGTTTATATGCCAACTAGCTCTGTAGATGACGAAGAAATTGAAGAAATGTATGATGAGATAAAAGAAATTATTCAGGTAGTGAAGGGAGACGAAAATTTAATAGTCATGGGTGACTGGAATTCGAGAGTAGGAAAAGGAAGAGAAGGAAACATAGTAGGGGGATATGGATTGGCGGTAAAAAATAAAAGATGAAGCCGTCTGGTAGCATTTTGCACAGAGAATAACTTAATCATAGCTAACACTTGGTTCAAGAATCATAAAAGAGTTGTATGCATGGAAGAATCCTGGAAATACTAAAAGGTGTCAGATAGATTATATAATGGTAAGACAGAGACTTAGGAACCAGGTTTTAAATTGTAAGATACTTCCAGGGGCAGATGTGGACTCTGACCACAATCTATTGGTTATGAACTGTAGATTAAAACTGAAGAAATTGCAAAAAGGTGGGAATTTAAGGACATGGGACCTGGGTAAACTGAAAGAACCAGAGGTTGTACAGAGTTTCATCGAGAGCATAACGGAACAATTGACAGGAATGGGGCAAAGAAATATAGTAGAAGAAGAATGGGTAACTCTGACGGATGAAGTAGTGAAAGCAGCAGATGATCAAGTAGGTAAGAAGACGAGGGCTAGTAGAAAGCCTTGGGTAACAAGAGAAATATTGAATTTAATTTATGAAAGGAGAAAATATAAAAATGCAGTAATTGAAGCAGGCAAAAAGGAATACAAACGTCTAAAAAATGAGATCGACAGGAAGTGCAAAATGGCTAAGCAGGCATGGCTAGAGGACAAATGTAAGGATGTAGAGGCTTATCTCACTAGGGGTAAGATAGATACTGCCCACAGGAAAATTAAAGAGACCTTTGAAGGAAAGAGTGCCACTTGTATGAATATCAAGAGTTCAAATGGAAAACCAGTTCCAAGCAAAGAAGGGAAAGCAGAAAGATGGAAAGAGTCTATAGAGGGTCTATACGAGGGCGATGTACTTGAAGACAATATTATGGGAATGGAAGAGGATGTAGATGAAAATCAAATGGGAGATACGATACTGCGTGAAGACTTCGATAGAGCACTGAAAGACCTGAGTCGAAACAAGGCCCCTGGAGTAGACAAGATTCCATTGGAACTACTGACGGCCTTGGGAGAGCCAATCCTGACAAGACTACCAATTGGTGTGCAAGATGTAAGAGACAGGTGAAAAACCTTCAGACTTCACGAACCTATAATAATTCCAATCCCAAAGAAAGCAGGTGTTAAATACTAACACGAATTCTTTACAGACGAATGGAAAAATTAGTAGAAGCCGACGTCGGGGAACATCAGTTTGGATTCCGTAGAAATACTGGAACACGTGAGGCAATACTGACCTTAAGACTCATCTTAGAAGAACGATTAAGGAAAGGCAAACCTACGTTTCTAGCGTTTGTAGAGCTTTCGACAGTGTTGACTGGAATACTCTCTTTCCGATTCTAAAGGTTGCAGGGGTAAAATACAGGGAGCGACAGGCTATTTACTATTTGTACTGAAACCAGATGGCAGTTATAAGAGTCGAGGGGCATGGGGTATGAAATGGAAGCAGTGGTTGGGAAGGGAGTGAGACAGGGTTGTAGCCTCTCCCCGATGTTATTCAATCTGTATATTGAGCAAGCAGTATAGGAAACAGAAGAAAAATTTGGAGTAAGTATTAAAATCCAGGGAGAAGAGATAAAAACTTTGAAGTTCGCCGATGACATTGTAATTCTGTCAGAGACAGCAAAGGACTTGGAAGAGCAGTTGAACGGAATGGACAGTCTCTTGAAAGGAGGGTATAAGATGAACATCAACAAAAGCAAAACGAGTATAATGGAATGTAGTCGAATTAAGTCGGCTGATGCTGAGGGAATTAGATTACGAAATGAGACACTTAAAGTAGTAAATGAGGTTTGCTACTTGGGAAGCAAAATAACTGATGATGGTCGAAGTAAAGAGGATATAAAATGTAGACTCGCAATGGCAAGGAAAGCGTTTGTGAAGAAGAGAAATTTGTTAACATCGAGTATAGATTTAAGTGCCAGGAAGTCGTTTCTGAAAGTATTTGTATGGAGTGTAGCCACGTATGGAAGTTAAACATGGAAAATAACTAGTTTGGACGAGAAGAGAATAGAGGCTTTCGAAATGTGGTGCTACAGAGGAATGTTGAAGATTAGATGGGTAGATCACATAACTAATGAGGAGGTATTGAATAGATTTGGGGAGAAGAGAAGTTTGTGGCACAACTTGACTAGAAGAAGGGATCGGTTGGTAGGACATGTCCTGAGGCATCAAGGGATCACAAATTTAGCATTGGAGGGCAGCGTGGAGGGTAATAATCGTAGAGGGAGACCAAGAGGTGAATACACTAAGCAGATTCAGAAGGATGTAGGTTGCAGTAGCTACTGGGAGATGAAGGAGCTTGCACAGGATAGAGTAGCATGGAGAGCTGCATCAAACCATTCTCAGGACTGAAGACAAAACAACACAACACGAGAGGTGGAGCTCTCTTCTGAACAGCTTGTTGCAGGGCATCCCAGATATGCTGAATAATGTCCATATCTGGAGAGTTCGATGGCCAGCGGAAGTGTTTAAAGTCAGAATAGTTTGCCTGAAGCCACTCTGCAGCAATTCTGGACCTGTAGGATATCGCATTGTCCTCCTGGAATTGCCCAAGTCCGTCTTAAAGCGCAATGGACATGAATGGCTGGTGATGATCAGACAGGATGCTTACGTGCGTGTCACCTGTCACAGTCGTATCTGGACGTATCAGGAGTCTAAAAATCACTCCAATCTCACACGCCCCACACCATTAGGGAGCTTCCACCAGTTTGTACAGTCCTCTGCTGACATTCAGGGTCCATGCACTCGTGAGGTTGTCTCCATATCCGTTCACGTCCATCCGATCGACACCATTTGAAACGAGAGTTGTCAGCCCAGGCAACATTTTTCCGGTGATCAACAATAAAATGTCCTTGTTGGCGGGCCCAGGCGAGGAGTAAAGCTTTGTGTCGTGCAGTCATCAAGATTACGCGATTGGGCCTTTGGCTCGGAAAACTCATATCGATGATGTTTCGTTCAGTGGTTCGCACGCTGACACTTGTTTATTGCCCAGCATTGAAATATTCAGCAATCTGCGGAATGGTTGCATTTCTGTCACTTTGAAACAGTCTTTTCCGTCGTAATTGGTCCGCTCTCGCAGGATATTTTTCCGACCTCAGCGATGTTTTGCCGGATTCCTAATATTCGCGGTACATCGTGAAACAGTCGTACGAGAAAATCCCCACTTCATCCCTGCCTCGGAGCTGCTGCGTCCCATCACACGTGCTCCAACTATAACACCACGTTCAAACTCACTTATATCTTGGTAACCTACCATTGTAACAGCTGTAACCGATCTAACACCTGCGCCGTATTCTGCCTGTTTACATATCTCTGAATTTTAATATGCATTCCTATACCAATTTGTTTGGCGCTTCAGTGTAGAACGATTTCATGTCAACACTACCTTCGTCTATTTAATAATAGTGAATTACCTTTAATTTAATTATGGGTCGCTAATAAATCGACGTAGAGGTAGGGAGAGGCACTGTCAGTACGTTGTCTACAGTAAAAGCCCTCCATGGGTCCAAGTTGGCATAACGGGGCATATCCGAACATCTAAATACTACAAATCGAAATTAGATTTGATCACTGAGATAATTGACCAGTTACTTCACCCTGTATGACTGTTGTTCATGTCGAGCTGATCAAAAGAAAGTGATTAAATGGATTAAGTTGTAGTGTAGTTGTGACGGTAGTCTGTAAATGAATATAAGATTTTGATGGCTTTTTAACAATTGTTACCTACAGTTATAAATAATAAATGACGTGACAGAGCAAAAACAATTTTGTTCGTATGTGTATGCGTAAAGGGAAGAGTGGGGAAAGACCAAGAGTGACTGAAGTACTGGACGAGTGAGAATTTTTCACACGTCGGCTCAAGGAGTCAGTTCGGAAGGCTAGTCGTAAATCATCAGATACATGAGAAGCTGTTCGTAGACTTTTAAGAAGACACATACAACAACGTCGTCATCCTCTTCAGTTGTTACAAGCTATGAAGCCTACAGACTACAGGTTACAAAATGTTGCTGCATGACGACGAAGGTTTTCTGGATCGTCTCGTCTTAAGTGAAGAGTCGAGATTTCAACTAAGTCGAAATGTGGGCATCTGAGGGTGATAGAAGCCGACGAATGTGTAGAGTGTCCCTAAAAATTGAATGTTTTTGGTGCTATATCCTAGCCGAAAGTTTATGGGCCTCTATTTTGTCGGTTTAGCAGCTACGACATGGGTCTCTCAGCTTGATGTGCTAGATGTATGGCTCTTTTCTCAAATGGAAGAACCCACAGAACGTGATTTTGCAACCTGATGGTGGGCCACCCTACTAGCATAACTCTGTACGCGACTGTATAAAAGATGATGTACCCGACCGCTGGACTGCCACAAGGAGCCGGGTGAGTGAGCTCCCTTTTCCTGACGTCCAGGTTTACACGGGACCCGATGCCATTAAATTTTTTGGATCTGGAGGCTCTAAAAGGCCTTATCTATGTGCCTCCGCGACAAGCTGATATTCCCGACTTTAGAAACAGCATTATGGTAACAACAGCTGCAGAAACACTATTCAAGATTTGGGAAGAAATCACCTATGGGCTCGATGTAACGAATGCTGCCCACATTCAGTACTTGTAAGAATAACTACCGTATTTGCTCTTTCATTTGATGTATTATTTGTAATTGTAAGTTGATTGTAATAAATTCCACAAAGCCTTAAAACCGGTATATTCATTTTGAAACACCCTGTATGTCCGAAGCACAAAACAACTCGTATCAGTTGCGCGGTCTGTGGAAGAAACAGTTAGTGGTGATGGTAGACATTTGAAATGTGTAGAAGTAGATACTCAATGAACTAAATGAAAAGGTACTAGAAGAAAGGAGCAAAGAAGTCTGTGAAACTTCCTGGACTGTCGACAGGATGGATTGCCGAGAAATCTGCATTGCTTCCACGAACCATAGGATTGAGATGCAAAAGAGTGGAAAATTTGGAGAGCAAACAAATGTCACAAGGTGAGCTTACCGCGAATGTTGTGTTCATATTGTGGTGGATACTAATATACTAAAACAGAGTAGGCGGAAACAGCAAACCATTAAATACTTGTCTCCCAAATTTAGTTTTTAAACTTAAACATCCTGACATTAAATATGTGCACCACACGGAATATCAAACCATAAACCTTCACCTTCCTCTGCAGACATCCTTTCTAGTGTCATTCCAAATATGTTTTCAGGATAGTTTCTGCAAAGTTTGATAACAGAAAGAGAAAGAGAGAGAGAGAAAGAGAGAGAGAGAGAGAGAGAGAGAGAGAGAGGTATAGGCAGAAGTAATGCTGCAAGAGATGATTGTGCTTAATACATGGATAGCTCAATCGGCAAGAGAAATTCCCATGAAAGGCAAGGTTTCAGGATTGAGTTTCGATCCGGCGCTTAGATTTAATCTATTAGCAAGTTTGCAAAGAACGAATACTTTGATGCAGAGAGAAATATTCGTTCTAGCCTACATGTGATTCTTCCTCTGACTGTGGAATTATCGTCTACTAACGCGATCTTCAATACGAAGTTAACTATTTATAAGCAGACGTCCTGTTATCCCGTTCCTAGTGCCCTAGTTTATCATAGAACGCTGTGTTCAACCCGTTGCTTCAATTGCCACTTAATTTCACAATTCCGCAGCTCACTACAGTTTTTGTATTAAATTAAATTGTCTTAGGTGTGTCACTTGATTTCTAACATGCTCTTTCTTTGTGTGAGATTGAAGTAAACTTTGACTTGGCCTCACAAACTTTTAGCCCTGGAAACGTATGTGGTCCGCGACGTCGTCATCAGAATGAAGGAAACAGATAGATGTGTCTGAGTGTTCACCTGCGTATTGTAATAAAACAGTAGCCTGGATGTAGTGGACATTTGATTAGTGACATTATCTTCCAGTGCCAAGATACACTGAATGTGAGTTTTACATTAGCTGTATATTTAACAATGAACGAGTTATCCATTCCTATACCATTCACGAAAAATATCCTCCTGTCCTTGTCAAGAGTTAATGACGTAATCTCGACGTAACCCACAATACGCGAACACGATAAATATGAGAAGCTGACAGCTTTTAGTACTTAGTAACCTTTTAGAAACAAATAGATTATGGCCAATGTTTAATTAATTTCACGAATTTTTCTGCTATCGGATTTCTGTACCCGTGACATAACTCATTACGATACAGAAGTATTTAAAAAAAATGATTCAAATGGCTCTGAGCACTATGGGACTTAACATGTATGGTCATCAGCCCCCTAGAACTTAGTACTAATTAAACCTAGCTAACCTAAGGACATCACACAACACCCAGTCATCACGAGTCAGAGAGAAGCCCTGACCCCGCCGGGAATCGAACCCGGGTACCCGGGCGCGGGAAGCGAGAATGCTACCGCACGACCGCGAGCTGCGGACAACTATTTAAAAGAAGAAATTCAGAATAATGAAGCATGTAGCTTCCAATCACGTAACTGGAGTTCTAAGCTCTATAAATTTGCTTGTGATAGCCATAATCAGTCAAGCATAACGGCCAACTATGTGAGTGTGATCAGTTCTCAGGAAATGGAAGCATATATACTTCCTGTATCCAGTGGTATTCTGTTTAGGATGAAAAAATGCGAGACTGAATTATGTTGAGACACAAGTATTATAAACCTTGTGATAATTTTATTGCATAGGGTAGATGAAATGAAGAGGTGGGTTCCGTCTTCCTAGATTTCCAAAAGTATTTCGGTGTCAATCGTGGTATGATCACAAGGGGTTTCTTTCCAGTTGCGCAGTTTCCTCGACAAACATTTTACAAACAGAACACACTAAGTTATAGTAGACGGTGAATTTTCAACTGAAATGAAATTAACATTTCGTGTGTTCCAGGGAAGCATAGTAGGACTTCTGATGTTCTGAACAGGCACACAAGAATCAACACATACACATTGTGATCAAAATTATCCAGACACCCCCAGAAACATACGTTTTTCATAATAGGTGCATTGTGCGTTACCTACTTCCAGGTACTCCGTATCAGCGACCTGAGTAGTCATTAGACATCGTGAGAGAGCAGAATGGGCCGCTCCGCGGAACTCACGGGCTTCGAACGTGGTCAAGTGATTGGGTGTCACTAGTGTCATATGTCTGTACACGAGCTTTCCACACTCCTAAACACCCCTAGGTCCACTGTTTCCGATGTGACAGTAAAGTGGAACTGTGAAGGGTCACGTACAGCACAAAAGCGTACAGCCGACTTCGTCTGTCGGCTGACAGAGACCGCCGGCAGTTGAAGAGGCTCGCAATGTGTAATAGGCTGACATCTATACACACCATCACACAGGAATTCCAAACTGCATCACGATCCACTGCAAGTACTATTCAAGTATTCATGGTCGAGTGGCTACTCATAAGCTACACATCACGCTGATAAATGCCAAACGACGCCTCCCTTGATGTAAGGAGCTTAAACATTGGACGATTGAACTGTGGAAAAACGTTGTGGGGAGTGACGAATAACGGTACACAATGTGGCGATATGATGACAGGGTGTGAGGATGGCATATGCCCGGTGAACGGCACCTACAGTAAAATTCGGAGGAGCTGGTGGTATGGTATGGTCATGTTTTTCAAGGAGGAGGCTTGCACCCCTTGCTGTTTTGCGTGGAACTATCACAACACAGGCCTTCATTGATGTTTTAAGCACCTCCTTGCTTCCCACTGTTGAAGAGCAATTTGGAGTTGGCGATTGCATCTTTCAACACGATCGAGCACCTGTTCATAAAGCACGGTCTTTGCCTGAGTGGTTACGCAACAATAACATCCCTGTAATGGACTGACCTGCACAGAGTCCTGACCTGAATCCTATAGAACACCTTTGGGATGTTTTGGAACGCCGACTTCTTGCCAGGCTTCACCGACCTTCATCGATACCTCTTCTCAGTGTAGCACTCCGGGATGAATGGACTGCCATTCCCCAAGAAACCTTCCAGCACCGGACTAAACGTATGGCTGAGAGAGTTAAAGCTATCATCAAGGCTGAGGGTACACCAACACCATACTGAATTCCAGCATTACCCATGGAGGGCGCCACGAACCTGTAAGTCATTTTCAGCCAAGTGTCCGGATACTTTTGATGACTGTTCACTGGCGATTTTGTAGTCTAAATGAAAGTAATAACGTTCGACGATCGTAAGGAAGTACTGATAGACCTGGAAAGATTATGTACTTGGTGTAATGAATTGCAGCTCCTTTTAAACGTGAATAAAAGCAAGATAATGCCCGTGTCAAATAGAAAGAACCAGACAGTATCTTACAACGAGATCAGTAGTGAACATTTACAGCACGTCATATAGCATAAACATTCGAGTGTAATACTGAGAAATGATGTGAAACGAAGCAAACACATATTATGAGTAGTAAGGAAGGCGAAGGCATATTTATTGAAATGTTGATAGATAAAGCGTTGCGCACATATGAAAGAAATCACTTACGGGATGCCGGGGTGAGTAATTCCAGATTACTGCTCCAGTGTTTGGAATTCTTATAGAGTAGGCATGACATCAGTCAACGGCAGGTTGGTTGGTTGATTCGGGAGAGGGACGAAACAGCGAGGTCATCGGTGCTATCGTATTAGGGATGGATGGAGAAGGAAGTCGTCTGTGTTCTTCCACAGGAACCATCCCGGCATTTCCCTGAAGCGATTTAGGGAAATCGAGGAAAACCTAAATTAGGATGGCCTGACGCGGGTTTGTATCGTCGTCCTTCGGAATGCGAGTCTAGGTGCTATGCATTGCGCCAACTCTATTGGTATCAGTCAACGATCGATTTAAGACACGCGATGCTACGGTCATGCGAAACAGCACCAGGTAGGGTGAAACTTATAATTCCTGCAAGTCTTAGAAGATTGATTACTGCTGAAAGTAAATCTGGAAACGCCCTTATTTTGAAATACTTTGTCGTCTCATATTCAAAGTTACGTCTATGAAACAAATTTAATAAAGCTACCAAAATTGAAAGAAGTTGCAGAAATTGAGTCTCACAGAGAACACTTATATTAGGAGTGCAACGGGTTACAGTGGGCAATAGAAAGGATAAACTGAAAAGCTTACATGGGAAATCATGTGTAGTATCTCAGCAAACACAAAAGTATTCAAGTAATGTGGCTTGAAGCTAGCTGCAGTGTAGATGAGCATGTGAGCCATAAGCTGTCACCCGTAACACTCAAATACAATGCGTCGAATATACAAAGTGAAAAAATAGAATCACCTTTTCAATACCCCATAATTGTCTCCCACTGTGATTCGTACGGATGAAATGTGGCTCAAAGGTGCCTATTACCCTTCTCTGTAATGGTGCAAAAGTTTGGCTCCCAGCTACGTGGTCGGCGACGCTTATAGCGAGGTGTCGGCATGTTTTAAGAAAAGGCCACATCCCGGAAGTTCATGCGATCTGTATGGTGGGTTAATAATGTAAAATTGGCACCGAATTTCAACAAAGTTCTGCCCAACGACATCGTTGACGTGTTACGCGATAGCAAGGCAGCTACACACCCATTTTACCCACGTTTCACCTCTTTCTTTTGATACATCTGCGATGGAGGTCAATACCCGCCACCCAGAGTTAAACTCAAGAGGTTTTCTTACGGGTAGCCGAGGAAAACATTTCAGACACACCGCCGAGCAGAATCCAAACGAAGAGCTCTTAGAATGTGGTGTCAGTGAAATGTCAATGAAACCATCCCTTCTCACGCGGCGTTCATTCCTACACATTCGGCGATCGAAAACGACAGTTCGCAGTGAGATGAGCAACAGCACGACGTTTCTGACAACGTTCGACGCTGCTGGCACGCTCTCAGACGATTCAACGCTGCTCTGGCGACTTAGTGGGTCTGCAACCCCACTGAACGTGCTTTGACCCCGTTGGAGTGTATTGCAAACATAATTTTTTGTTTGGTATACGATTTCGAACAAAACCATTCGACGACACATGATAGTAATCTGAAGTGTGTAAGCTTTTCCAGCCCTCCTGCTTTGTGCCTTCCTGTGGCGCGGTCACAGCTGGGTGTGACATTGACATGTGCATGAATAAAGCGACGAAGGTTTCCACTCACATGTTTATGAATAAAGAGACAAAAGATTCCTCTAAGTACCATCACTGCCCCCCCTCCTCCATCTCCCCATAAGTTCGGCAAAACCCTCGATACCACTCACGCACCTTTGTTGAGCACGTTAAAAATGTATCTTGCAGAGACATCGACACACATTCAGCTGAGTGGCAGCTGTACCGCCTGACGGTAGCTAGCCCCACCTATGGGTGCCGAAAGGATGAACTTTCCAAGTTTGAAACATGGTTACCTCTTAGCTTCACTTGCGCCAGTACTTTTCCTATCCAAAACTTCACATAAGTTTTCCTGTATACCTTGAGTGGTTACCACTTCTGGAAGAAGGGATATTGAGCTGAAACGGCGTAGCCACTGCCGAAGGATTGATTCTGGAATGAATTTTCATTTTGTCGTTCAGTGAGCAGTGATTTAAAACTTCCGGGCAAACTGAAGAAGTATACCAGACTAGGACTCAGACATCACATTTTCACCTTTTCCGGTCTTGTGTTCTATCGACTTAGCTATCCCAGCACGACTCACGACCAACGCAGAATATAATGCAGAATGGATAATAATACTGGAAACAATCCTTTCTTTCAGGAGTGCTAATTCCGCAAGGTATGCATTAGAACTTCTGTGAAGTTTGGATGGTAAAAATAAGATTTACGGGGAAAGAGAAACTCTGAGGTCGGGTCGAGGGGCATGCTTGGATAGCAAGAGAGTAGAGCAAATGCATGTGAAAGTAAGAGTCCTAGTCGAGGACTGGTTCTGCATACACATGTAGTATGCCGTGAAGTTTAAATGAGCTCGTACTCCATTTCGGAAGGAAAATTCATTTTGTGATAGAGATGTTCGTGGAACTTAAATGAGAATGTTTGATAGAAAGGCGATTTTGTTCTCGTGAAACACTTCCGGTTAAATTCAGAGAATCTGTATTCAAAGACTACTGCTAGAATCCAGCCGCCAGAAACGCGTGTCACGAGTGAGGAACGGAATGATACGTTGGGAGAGATTTATGCACTTACAGAAAGGAATTTTTTCTAGCTTGATTCGTATTTGCTAATACTGGCACGCAGTACCATTCCCCACGCACTAGAGTGGATTGCGGAATACGTTATAGATGTGCGTATGTTTCCCATTTGACTGTACTTAAAAATTGAAGTCTTTAGCTAGATATCTGTTACAATAAAGTTGGTTTTATTAAAAATGAAACTCCTCCAGCTGTACTTAAGATTTCGTATTTATTTGGCTACTAGTTTCGGCGTTTTGTCAACGCCATCTTCAGGCCCTGTATAACACACCATACAAAAAGCAAACAATGTGCAACATCAGTAGACTGTGATCTATTGTACAGAATACATATATCATAAAAATATTATAAAGGATGTATTCATGAAAAGTAGTTGCATTTCGTTCTTTTTCTCTAAGATGAAATTTACCTTGACGATAGCAATATGTATGGTAAAAACAAGTACAAATGAGATTATACAGGGTGTTACAAAAAGGTACGGCCAAACTTTCAGGAAACATTCCTCACACAAAAAGAAAGAAAATATGTTATCGGGACATGTGTCCGGAAACGCTTACTTTTCATGTTAGAGCTCATTTTATTACTTCTCTTCAAATCACATTAATCATGGAATGGAAACACACAGAAACAGAACGTACCAGCGAGACTTCAAACACTTTGTTACAGGAAATGTTAGCGAGGATACATGCATCCACCCTCCGTCGCATGGAATCCATGATGCGCTGATGCAGCCCTGGAGAATGGCGCATTGTATCACAGCCGTCAACAATACGAGAACGAAAAGTCTCTACATTTGGTACCGGGGTTGCGTAGACAAGAGCTTTCAAATGCCCCCATAAATGAAAGTGAAGAGGGTTGAGGTCAGGAGAGCGTGGAGGCCATGGAACTGGTCCGCCTCTACCAATCCATCGGTCACCGAATCTGTTGTTGAGAAGCGTACGAACACTTCGACTGAAATGTGCAGGAGCTCCGTCGTGCATGAACCACATGTTGTGTCGTACTTGTAAAGGCACATGTTCTAGCAACACAGGTAGAATATCCCGTATGAAATCATGGCGGTGAATCGAAGAAGTACAGTACATTCTGACGAAACTAAAATCAGCTCTAACATGGAAATTAAGCGTTTCCGGACACATGTCCACATAATATCTTTTCTTTATTTGCGTGTGAGGAATGTTAGCTGAAAGTTTGGCCGTACCTTCTTGTAACACCCCGTATATACACGATTATTATAGCTATAGATCAATACCAGACATGAATAAAAATGGTGGTATATGTAAGTCCAGGTGACAAACCGCTACTCGTAGAGATAATAATACAGCCATGAAACAGTACTAAAATTGTGTTAAAAGCGAATAATAATAACTAAACCCTTCTTTGTGTGAACAGTTTAACTAATAGGAAGGAAAATGTGTGTGGCCAGTCAGTCATACATAAGGCATGATTCCATTGTTTATAAATATGAAAAGCTGTGGAATGTGGAGTTACGTTTGCATAACACTGTATTGTCATCACTATAAAGTAACAAAGTGAAATAGGTTACTGAAGCAACATCACTCATAACGATAAGGAACACAAGTGAGGAGGAACTGGAAGAATGATATGGAACCCAGCTAATAGAATCAAAGGTAGTAAATGGTGTAAAATAATTAATTAATTTACTCATTCCAACAAGAGAAATATAAGCTAATATGCCACCAAAATGTACCCTTTCAATATTGGTGCCTCATTTAAGGCCATAACCCAGGCCTAAAATAACCTAATTCTAATAGGCCGGAATATGTAAAAGAACGATCAAGTACATAACAGTGCTCCAAATAGAAGTAAAAAGATGTTGACTTTATAGTGATGGCGATACAGTGTTATACAAACGTAGCTCCTCTCCACCTTCCCGAGCTTTTACTATTTATAAACAATGGAATCATGCCTTGCATATGTCTGATTGGCAATGCATATTATCCTTCCCGTTTGTTAAACTGTGCACACAAAGAAGGGTTTAGTTATTATTATTCGCTTTTAACGCAATTTTAGTACTGTTTCATGCCTATATTATTATCTCTAAGAGTAACGGTTTGTCACCTAGACTTATATATACCCCCATTTTATTCAAATATCTGGTATTGATCTATAGCTACAATAATCGTGTATATATAACCTCATTGGTACTTGTTTTTACCATATATATTGCTAATGTCAGGGTAAATTTCATCTTAGTGAATATGAACGAAATGCAACTACTTTTCATGAATTCATCCATTATAATATTTTTTTTGTTTGTACAATAGCTCACAGAGTTCTGATGTCTCACATTGTTTGTTTTATGCCTGGTGTGTTATATAGGGACTGAAGATGGCGTGGACGCAACCTCGAAACTAATAGCCAGATAAATACGAATTCTTAAATACAGGTGGATGAGTTTCATTTTTAATAAAAATTATACCAGCTGATGTCACACCATCATGCAATTTTAATATGGATGTACGAAGAATAAAGCTGTTGGTTAGTATTTAAATGTGACAACACTTTCTACTTCGGCGAACTTCAATTTTTTTCGCTTCGAAGACTAAAAGGAAAATCTTGCTGTGTTCTTTATGAGATACTTATAGAGTGGCAGAATTGCTCCCTTCTTAATTTAGCTTCATAAATTTGTAAACAGCTGCAAAGTGAAAGTAATTCAGGGTGAGCGCTTTCATGTTTTTTTTTATTTTTTCCTGGGGGGTGCTCACCCCTTAAGCAACGCCCGTCGTACTTGCCGTCACGAGCTGATGAGTAGAAAGTTAATGCCACGCAAGCTAATTCCAGAAAACTTCCCCCGGATTAGCTGAGGCTGAACTTCGGTGAGTTGCGCCGGCGGCCCGCTAAGTCACGTTCGGGTAGCCAGCAGCTGTCAGCCGAGGCTCAGCAAAAACGGGCCAGGCGCTCGTGCAGCGAGTGACGAGGCAGGCGAAGATCCCCGGGAGCAGGCGTGCACCAAACGGGAGGCCGCTGTCCCTAGGACGAAATGCACGGGAACAAGCTGTCCGAGCAAGGGCCAAACATACGTAGTGTAGCCATAATTATGTATCAGTAAACACAAGTGATGGTCTGTTACATGCTACAAAAGAAGGACGGTGGTAACTGGATAAGTCAATTCCTAAATCAACAACTATTGAAAAGAATAGATCTGTAAAAGATCAATATCAGAAGAAAGACATGTGCTAATGCATCCAGGATTAGATAAGTTGGCAATTGAAATCAAATGACCAAGCAAAGTCTCGTCATCAAACGTACCCTTGTCCCGTCAGGACGCTGCGTTGATTCTGAGGCAGAAATCAAAACAATGAGAGAACACAAGCTCTGACGGAACTCAGTATCTTCCAGAACGTCGTATTAAGTCGGTTTTTTTCGATGCTCGTACCTCGGATTTCATTGTTGATAAAATGACAGGGTCAAGTGTTTTGGACAGTCCCTACGGCTGGGGACTATGTGTACACCCAAAAGAACAATCATCCTGGTACCACTGTCCTACAGTACAGGGTCAATGTAGGAATATTACATATTTTCTCCTGCTTAAGTCAATAGAGCAAATCGGTTGGTTCTTTTCACATTTCTTGTGGTACACGATGGGCTTAATGAAAACTATGAGGGCACTATTAGTTCATGGGCCATTACAAGGAAAAACTCATTATTTTCCCTGTCACCAGCGAACCAAAACCCATCCCAGGATTCCAAGTCGGCCAGCCGTGGTGGCCGAACGGTTCTGGGCGCTTCAGTCCAGAACATCGCGGCTGCTACAATCGCAGGTTCGAATTCTGCCTCGGACATGGATGTCTTTGAAGCACTTAGGTTAGTTAGGTTTAAGTACACTACTGACCATTAAAATTGCTACACCACGAAGATGACGTGCTAAAGACACGAAATTTAACTGACACGAAGACGATGCTCTGATATGCAAATGATTAGCTTTTCAGAGCATTCACACAAGGTTGGTGCCGGTGGCGACACCTACAACGTGCTGACATGAGGAAAGTTTCCAACCGATTTCTCATACACAAACAGCAGTTGACAGGCGTTGCCTGGTGAAACGTTGTTGTGATGCCTCGTGTAAGAAGGCGAAAAGTGTACTATCACGTTTCCGACTTTGATAAAGGTCAGATTGTAGCCTATCACGATTGCGGTTTATCGTGTCGCGACATTGCTGCTCGCGTTGGTCGAGATCCAATGACTGAGAGCAGAATGTGGAATCGGTTGGTTCAGGAGGCTAATACGGTACGCCGTGCTGGATCCCAACGGCCTCGTATCACTGAGAATCGAGATGAAAGGCATCTTATCCGCTTGGCTGTAACGGATCGTGCAGCCACGTCTCGATCCCTGAGTCAACAGATGGGGACGTTTGCAAGACAACAACCATCTGCAGGAACAGTTCGAAGACGTTTGCAGCAACAGGTTCTGTCAGCTAGGAGACCATAGCTGCGGTTACCCTTGACGCTGCATCACCGACAGGAGCGTCTGCGATGGTGTAGTCAACGACGTACCTGGGTGCACGAAAGATAAAACGTCATTTTTTCGGATGATTCTACGTTCAGTTTACAGCGTCATTTTGGTCGAATCCGTGTTAGGCGACAAGGCCGTTACTATAGCCAGAGGTGGTTGTTCTGGGTACTGATTTCTCAGGATCTATGCACCGAAATTGCGTGAAAATATAATATATTTGTCCAATGAATACCCGTTTATCATCTGCATTTCTTCTTGGTGTAGCAATTTTAATGGCGAGTAGTGTAGCTCCAAGTCTAGGGGACTGATGACCTCAGATGTTAAGCCCCATAATGCTTAGAGCCATTTTAATCATTTGGATTTCAAGTCGGCAGTGCACATCAAATGGCTGAAAATTCTACGATATGTTCCTAAGATTCTGATCTCGAAACAACTCGAAAATTTCTTGATATATGTACTCGTTTCCTAGATATAGAGGTAGAAAAGTACCCTGCTTCCACATCCTGTATGAGGCGAAATATAAATAATAAATAATTACAGTAAATTTCTCAAATCGCAACGGTATATTCTCTATACAGAACAGTCATCTCTCCGTTTTCAAAAACCTATATCCTTAATCGATAACCACCCAAATACTTGTTTTTTGGGAACCAAAACCCAGGTGCGATTTCCGAGACAGCTACGCGCAGAAAATGGCTATAATTTAGACGATGCAGTCCTCAGATCCAAATCTCTAACTGTCTGTAAAAATTTTCTTCGTCTCTTTATCCGTCTCCAAGGTACAGGAGTTCAATGTTACCCTACTTGTAGACGTAAAATATGGGCGTAAAATCCTGTTTGAGGCTGAAACGTAGTTTATACAGCGACGTAGTACTGACAGATATGCAGTAACGTGTCTCCGTCATCATCTGGGAAGCACAAGTACATTTGTTTTAAAGTAAAATTCTGTCTACCGAACGAGGTGGGGTAATCGTTAGGACACTGCACTCGCATTCGTGAGGATAACGGTTCAAACAAGCGTCCAGCAACCCTGTGTTATGTTTTCCCTGATTTCCCTAAATCGCTTCAGGCTAATGCCGGGATGGTTCCTTTGAAAGGCCACGACCGACTTCCTTCTCCATCCTTCACTAATCCAGTGGGACAGATGACCTTGCTGTTTAGCCCCCATCCGCGAAATAACTCAAACAACCAACCAAATTCGATCTTTAGTGTCAAATTAGCTTTGATTTATTTCAATTTCACCTAAGTAAACTAAGTTCTACTAACCAATACATTTCGTTTCATGACTGGTGCAGCAGGGGGAAAGAAGTAACCAGCGTAAAAATGCTCATCTCGGAATCCAAAATTGTGAATTTGAATCCGCTTTTTAAAAAGAGTCTGACTGAAAAGTGCCGTACCAGCTGGCTCATTCCACTTCCCTCAGCACCTTAACAAAATTTTTGGCATGCAAACACATTCGCTCTTTTTAATGGGGAGAGAGAAGACCTAGGCAGTGGCAAGGAAACGAAAAAACAATTAATACTGAAACATAGTAGGCAGTGGTTTTATAGAAAGAGCGAATAATACAATGGCAATGTGAGAGAAAGAGAGAGAAACACAGTGACAGTGGAACGTGGATGACTGATAGAAGATGAAAAAGAAGAGGAAGTGCGTGAGAGCGACTGATAATGAGAGTAAATGACAGTGACAACAAAGAAGAGAGAGATAGTGACACTGAGAAGCAACAGCAGTAGTAGGATGGAAGGGACGAGATATTATCAGTAAGAGAGAGAGAGAGAGAGAGGTATACTGAGAGGCGACTGTAATAGTAGCTCAGAACGCGTGGGACTGTGAGACTGTGATTGTAACACAGGAGACAATGACAGAGAAACATAAAGTGAAAATGACAATGTATTGGACAGAATGACTGAGTGAGAAACGGCAAATGAGAGTGGATGGGTATCAGCGATTTACAGCGATGGAGTAGTGATTGAGAGTGAGTTGCAATTAGGAAAACTTGTGAGAGTGAAAATAAGCATGAATATGTTCGCATTGCAAAATTGTTGGAAGAATTTTTAAAGACGCTGAGGAAGACAGATCGAAGCAGCTGACACTTTACTTTTCAGTAAGAATATTTTAAATGAACAGGAACATACTCGCAATTTTTGTATTCCAGTCGGATAATTTCTCCGCTGTATGTGTTATACTCAATTGTGGTACGCGATTCCTTGCTGAAGCCCTTGTACTAGTCCTTGGCAACGCCGGGATAAGTTAAACACTTTAAAATAGTCCACAAAAATAAGCCTAAAGTATCGACGCCAGTTCTGAGGTACTACTTTCGTAGAGAAAGTTCGTCTGCTCTGTGACGATCCTCGACTGTTACTAAGTGGAGCTGTTCGATAAATGGGAATAGCTCGGTAGAAACTGGGCTACAGTTGGGCTAAAGGTGTTCAGGGAACGTGTCACTAGCGCAACCTGTGGTTGGGCGGCACCGGTTGCTGTCGCTGCCGCTGTCAGACAACAGTGGAATCTCTAGTACATGGAACGATTGCCACCTGTGTTCTATCGACTGGCTACGATACCACAAGAAGGAACAAGAGTCGAAATCCCATGCAATAGACTACTGGTCACACCTGCCACACTGGCAAATATCGCACAGAACTTTCACTTCTTAGGTGTTAACAGATTAATAGGAACAACACATTATTAAACGTATAAGTGATATGGGAGAATACAGTTCATCAGTCGTAGTATCTCGCAAGTGGTGCCGGTCTAACGAAAACCTACAGCCAAATGTGTTTAATGTGCAAGAGATCTGGAAAATGTGCTGGTCATGTCAACAGTCGATTACCCTGTCAAACGAGATACCTGAGGACAGCACAGTAACCCTCTTCTGCTTTCTTGTTGAACGGTAACGTCACACAAGCGGAGAAGAATGTGTGCAGCAACGGGTCGTACAATTTCAAAAGTGTAGCACCTGTTGTCCAAATTATTAGGTACGTGAACCGAAGATGAATGTACTGCTTGCCAAATGGCAACCCACACCATCTTTCCCCGTGATTAGCCTGCGTGATGATAACTAATGAACCGTAGAGACGTTTATTTTCCACACATGATTAAGTCCATAATGATTTTGTACTCAGAACCAGGAGTCAACGGAAGAGGTAGTGGAAATTATGGGTTCAGTGATGGCGCCACCACTGTCGGCATGCGTCAGGGGAAGCAGCAGACATAGCCTCTGTGCCTGAAGTCCGTGGTGTTCCAGACAGCGTCGCCCTCTCTGAGTGTACACATATTTTACTGCAAAATAGGCCATCTCCTCATTCACGCTACACTTTCTACAATCCAGCGTGGCCAAACGAACAAGATACATGGTGGTGACAAACAGTCTGAAATGCGTGTAAGGGTGAAAAATAAGAAAAAAATTCGAAACGTTGCACCGTTTCCAAATTATTTAGCATCACAGTTAGCCAATCGGGTCTTTGCGCAATATTCAAGCACTTTCACGTGCTAAAATGCGGTTATGCTAGACATCTGTGGTCCTATCAGTGACCACATATTCAGATGCTGATTACCAACTAAAATGAGCCTTTTTCTATCTATGTGAGCAAAAGCCACTTTTGTTCAGTTTGGGAAATGAAACGAAGAACACGAACGGAGGGACTGTCTTTGGTAGGCTGCTTGAATTTGCCCATGCGACGACCTGATTGACAATCTTCTGTGTAAAATGACTCGGAAACGGCTCAACGTTTCGAATTATTTCTTAACAATTATTTCTCGGCACAACCTCCGCTGCAACACTCTTTGTTTCTGACCATCCTGTATACCGCGCTTCAGTAAGGCCTTATATGGACTACTGATGCATCTGGTGCGGTTCAGCAACACAAAATAGCCTAGGAAAACTAGATAAGGGCAATTAAATTTATTGTTGGAGCCTTCAAATCGAGTTCAAACAGTGCTTTACTGGTGAAAGGTAATGTAATGTCACTAGAACTACACAGGAAATATCTCATTGCTGAATCCATTTTGAAACGTCTGAAACTGTTTACTAACAAAGATTATGGAAGTCACTGTTAAATGCTATGCAGACAGGTATTCGTGTTACAAGAAGCTACCACCCTTAGCAGATTTTTACGCCGATGCTTTTATCTGCGTGAATACGTTGACAGCAAGTTTAAGCTGCGTCAGCAGGCCCTACGGTAACACCTTAGTGGAGCTGAACATCAGGATGCACCTCCCAATCATCCAAGGTACATTGAATGAGAAACTTTTAGCAGACAGCCTAGCAGCATGGTCATCCTAACGACAGATTTGCATTCGTAAATTCAAGGTTAATCGAGGAAGAAAATTCAAACTCTTTGAAGTAGCGTCCGTACTTACTGTAAAACATACAGCAATTTGAGAGGAAGTCAGATACGCAAAACAAGCTCAAGGAGAAACAGTCTTCGTGTGATCAGGTTTACGCTCAGGATTGATGCTGTTAAACTGCTTCAACACCAACAATTATCTCCTACCACATTACAGAAGTAGTCTAGGCGCTTTGCTACCCAAATAAGACTACCATCATGTTTTGAATGGAGGCACGCAGTGCAATAAAAGGAACTGGGCAAGGTGACACAGTGGCCAAAGAACCTGTGTGCACTCGTCCAGTGAAATAAGGTAAAGTGTCACCAGTCCATCTCCTACAAACTATAAGAGCTAGAAATAGAGCTCAATGGAACGAAAACCTCCAGCGATCTTACGAAACTAACAGGAAATATTATGCGGCCTTGGTATCTAACCTGTCGTCAAATCATTGGTATTAAGACAAGTAGATACAGCAGAAACTTTATAGTGACAAAGGCACGACTACGATTCAATTAAGGCAGATGGCAGCGATGTCTCTACCGCCTCGGCATGATCACATCTTCCTCACGTGAATGCGGGAATGAGGAAGATGTTCATCACATTTATTTAGACTGCGACGGAAGATGTCAAGAAACTACGAATCTGATGCAGCATCTGATGACCTTCAGCAATACTTTTGCAAAAACATTCAGACCCTGTTACCGACAGAAGACACAAAAGTGTATGAACTCTTATACGCCTCAAAACAGAGGAGCAAATGAGAATACAGGAAAAAGTTACTTCTTGTAATGTGTTTCTTAGAAGGTTACGCAGAGTTAACAGCTCACGCTGTTACCCAATTGAATGTTTAAAAAATAATTTTAAGAATGGCTGTATGACGGTAGTCCAAAATCTATTAATATAAAAAAAATTCGTTGCACAACGACTTTCCTTTGTTACAATCTGACTGTGAAATATTTATCAGTAAAATAATCCTTTACGTGCTGAAAGGTTAAGGCTAACTCAAAAACTGCTTATAATGAGATTTTTATATTGTGTATTAGTATTCATACATATTTTAACACTAAAACGCATGTTTATCTGGCTTGACCAAGCAGAAAGAGAACTTTCCTATTTTATATTGTAGAAGACGCCGTTTCAGACTGTTCAGCGCACCATGGTAACGTTTACTATGTCACACTGAGCTTGCGCATGCGCGTGCATGTGCGGGAGAGAGAGAGAGGAGAGAGAGAGAGAGAGAGAGAGAGAGAGTGAGAGAGGTTTGCATTGGATTTATCATTACAGATTCCTCTTGGATTAACTATCTGAGTCACGTTTTCATACTTTAACTGAAATTAATGACTAGGATCTTTCCTTTAATAGTGCTTCTTCCATGCTCACATGGCCTTCAGTAGACCAGTGAGTTATTACAATGCCTTGCTCGTTCATCGTTTAAATTTTCTACCTTGCAGTATTTTACTATAGTTCTTTTTGTATGTGTAATGCTTTGGGAATTACTGTGTCAAGACTGTGGATTGTGTATATTGTCATAAGTTCTTGCATGAATAGAAATGCTGTTATTGTGGATGATTTTCGCCCGTGCATATCATAAATGATGAGGATCACTTTTTATATGATCCTAGCGACCATAGAATTTTTTACCGATTTAGTTTCGTGCTCCATGCTTTATTTGTATGAATTACCATAATGATGTGAAGCGAATCATTTGACACTCACACTAAACATACATTCCTAAATATGGCTACATGCTCATCATACACAAGTTTTATGTAAGAAGAAACACAGATGTTAGTTAGTAATTCCTACCCACTAATCACACACATTACTAAAATGTAAATTCATGGGCTGAATACAAAGAGTTGTCAAGGAGAACCTTTTTCAGTTTCTTTTCAAATTTAACTTTACAATCAGTCAGACATCTTATATCTCTAAGTAAGTGATCAAAAATTTTCGGCGCACCGTTATGTACTCCTTTTTGTGCTAAAGACTACCGTAATGTGAGATAATTTCCTTTGGGATCGTAGTAATATACAGCATTGTTCCTTTTGAACCGCAGTAGATTTTTTGCAACAAACTTCATGAGAGAACAAGTCATGCAGTAGTCGAATGCCTAATTCCTTAAACAGATATCAGCAAGATGATCGTGGATAAACACTACGTATTATTCTTACAGAATGTTTTCGAACAGTGATGACTTTCTTTTCTAAAAATGCGTTAACTCACAACATTATTCCATACGACATATTGATGAAAATACGCAAAATACGTCAACTTACTGATTTGTCTCTCCCAAAAACCTGATATGATTGGAAGTGCAACTGCGGGTAAACTAAGTAGTCTCTTTTATCAGATAGTGGGTGATCATCTCGAGTTTTTTACGAAACAGTAATGCTCTGTCATGATGTATAGGAACGTCTGAGTGAATCTCGAGTTCTTTTCTGATTAGGGCATAATATGTGTAGAATGCAGTTAATGACGTGGAGAATCGTTTCATAACTTTACATGAATATCAAATATTATGTAACTTCTCCTATTATTCACTCCGTTTCCGAATACACAATTTAAATGAGCTCAGACTTCATGAGTTTGTTTATCGGATGAGATTTATTTGGTCCTGTCTCGAATACTTTTGCCCTGGGGTGCAGTGTACGCAAGATGTGATGCAGATGGGTGAATGTACCTCAACGAATTAGACTAAATCTGCTGCGTGAGAAAAGTGCACTCATATTCTTCTTTTTCTTTTCTTGATTTACATTTATCAGTATGACAGGAAAAGACATGCAGATAGATAATGCAAACAGTTAATAAGCACATGTTCAGGTCCAGACTAGCCTATTGTGCGATCACTTTTTACAAGGCAGAGTACTGCTTCACTTTTACTTCTATTTTAGGTTGCGGTTTACAGATGGCCACAAACAAGATTACAACTACTTGGCAAACAATCAAACTGCGCAAAGCTGGTAGGATGTTTTAGATGTGGTTGGGTACAGAATAGTAGAACAGATAGTTTGCGTTGTCAGATGCTTTATCCTGTGTGCGCTTTTGATTAAAGAGCAGTATATTAACTCGGTAGCAAGTCATATTAACTTCACCACCTACACATTTTCGGTAGGGCTTATTGATTAATGTTTTGGTTGATTTATTTGTTTCTTCTTGCACTTAAATGGTCTGTCTTAGATACGATAATCAGTATTAGTCACATACAATATAAATATCAGTCAGATGTTCTTATATATCCATTATCACCCCTTTGCTTTTATATGTTCCATATTAATCACATATGCGTGTGTATTTTCGACATTAGTCAAAGAACTCTTTAGATCTTAACTCACAACTATCTGCATAAAATAACGTACCCAGTTTCTTCTAAAAATTTAAAATACAATATCTATTCTGGAATACTGCAACTCCTTTTTTCTCAAGCTTAATGTATGCCTCGATCTGTTCTAGAAGTCCGAAATGATGGTTGGTGGAGCATTCCAGTAATGCAGTCTGTTTAAGCTGTTATATGGTGGTGGACCCCGTTGTGACGTTTCTGTAAATATTTGTCGTGACATTCGTGGGCGCGGTAATCTGATTACTTTAAGTACGAAAGCAATAATTGTATTCGTTTTTGAGTTACAATTTGTTATTAATCACTTACATTGTCAGCACCAACTAACTGTTAATGTACAGAGCCAGCACTGACTGAACCATTCTTGTCAATCAAGCTACACACTTTGGTAAACGCTGAAATGAACTTTGCCTACTATCTACTCTTGATACTCACACCTCTCATGAAGCCTCGGCATGGTTTTTACAGTCGTTAATTTTTGTCATTTATTCCTATATATTGGTTTCACTAGGGTCCACAGCAATTATAAACTTCTAGAAAGAAATCAGTTTCGTGCATTTGCTGCTTTTATATCCCTTTTACTTTTATTTTATATGCTATGACTTTTTGTCAGCGTAGTTATTTTCAAGCAACTGCCTACACATATGAAAAAAAAGTAATTTGAATACAAGGCACCTACTGAATAACTAGAATAGTAACCAGATTAAAAACACAATAAAAGGAGAACAGAAGGAGTTATAGTCGGCAGTATAAAAGTGGAATAAAAGCAGAATAGAAGGAGCACTTACGTCTACCCCATGAAACATGGATGTTCTGGGTTACAATCGTGTAGCTCCATAGGTAGTGTGTCGATGACCTAACATACAATACAGTAAATGCAGATGAAAATCGTAATAAGACAAAAGTTGAAAACGACACATAATAACATTGTTTCCCACTATCCCTGTACTGTGGTAAACAATTTTATTATATGAAGTTTCCAGTTATTGCCAAGTAAACATTTTTTACTTTTTTAGTTACTTGAAAATGGCAACACAGCTGAAACGTCGTTGTATAAAAATAAAATGGATATAGAAACAGCCATTGCAGGAAACTGTTTTTTATGACTCCTGTGCACTCCCTACCTACCGTGACTTCACGCCATTCGCTGTTGGCTCTGATGCCTATTTCTACCTTCCATCCGTCTGTGACCGTCGTCACCTTCCAACTGCCCCATTGCGCTTTAGCATTGACTCTCCACCCACCTGTCACACACTGATGATAGGAACATCACGTATGGATTCACATTAGCGAAACATGTGTTTCTCATAGTACTTTCGTACCAAAGCCTTAAAGGGGCATTGAGTGCAGGAGAGTATACAGATATTAACATACATATTAAAATTGAAGCGTATGTTTATTAATAAAAACGCCAGGTGGCATTTGACGTATCTGAGGATGGGCACCTTCCAGTGTTTACTAATGAAATTAGTTCCATATAAAAGAATTAGATGCAACAGCTGTAGGAAAACATACAAAATTCATCGCAGTTGTTTTCATTATGAAAAAGAAAAGTTGCGCATAGTTAGAATCGTAACTGACAAAACTTTTTCTGAATCATTGATTAGCTTTGCATCACACAATATGATAAAACGAAAATAGTAATTTCCCTTTATATTAATAAACGGTGACTTCAATATGTTAGTTACGCAGTATTATGGCCGGGCCGGCCGGAGTGGCCGTGCTGTTCTAGGCACTACAGTCTGGAACCGAGCGACCGCTACGGCCTCAGGTTCGAATCCTGGATCGGGCATGGGTGTTGCGTGATGTCCTTAGGTTAGTTAGGTTCAATTACTTCTACGTTCTAGGCGACTGATGACCTCAGAAGTTAATTCACATAGTGCTGCATCACACCTCAGAAGTTAAGTCACATAGTGCTGCAACACACTTCAAATAAATGACATTACTCATCACCATAGTCTCCAAGTCTCTATGAACAATACTCAGGATCCAGAATGAGATTTTCACTCTGCAGCGGAGTGTGCGCTGATATGAAACTTCCTGGCAGATTAAAACTGTGTGCCCGACCGAGTCTCGAACTCGGGACCTTTGCCTTTCGCGGGCAAGTGCTCTACCATCTGAGCTACCGAAGCACTACTCACGCCCGGTACTCACTTTACTGGCAGAAGTAAAGCTGTGAGTACCGGGTGTGAGTCGTGCTTCGGTAGCTCAGATGGTAGAGCACTTGCCCGCGAAAGGCAAAGGTCCCGAGTTCGAGTCTCGGTCGGGCACACAGTTTTAATCTGCCAGGAAGTTTCAATACTCAGGATGCTTAAAGATCCGTTCATTTCCTCGACGGTAGAAATCCACTCCTTGACCACGGAGTGATTCGAGAACCGCTTCGTGAATATCGTCTTCATCGGAAAACGTGCGGTCACAATTACTGCGCGTCAGTTTCCCAGTTGCCTGTACATTGTCGTCTGTGGTTTAAGTCGTCAGCCTTCCCCGCCGGTCAGCATCGGCTTCGTGTATGCGGCCTTCTCAAAATGTTGGCCACGTTTCTCTGCGGCTGGACGCGACATTTCATTTGGTAAATGCCTGTACACTGCCAGAATTCCACGATGAACGTGTGTGCAATTTGGCTGTTTCACCCACAAGAACCGTAGCGCTACGCGTGCTTGAACTTTGGGGTACGTTTCCATTAGCCACCTCATTTCGCTTCCACACCCTGTTGCACCTCTCATCCGTACCACAGTAGAAATGAGTCTGCGGGAAACCGGAAAGTGTACTCTCTTCTGGCAACTCACCACACTTTGGTGCGTAATGGTCTAAGCTTAGGACGGCACGTTTAGGTTAGTTTTTGGAGTTCCCTCGTAATTACCTTAGCGTTGTATCCTGCGTTTTAGTAATTATTTTGAGATAAATGCGAAAGAGGCTAGTGGACTGTTAAGTGAGCATTCCTGTGCTTGTCGTTCTCAGGTGACTCATTAAGGTGGCGATATGCTGGCGCCGTGTGATTGCGGGAATCAGCAAGGAAGTGGCTTACTGTGCACATGTCGTGCTTTTTATCACCTCGTTACTCCCCCAGTGCTACCCGCGGTTGAACGGTTATTTGTAAAGTGACGTTAATGCCGAAACTCGCTATACACGAGCGTGGTCCGACACGAAAGTTTTGTCTCGGAGGTGTTGAGGCGGGACCCACTTGCGGCCTAGCAAGCAGTGAGACATCGAAAAATAAAAACTCAAAATGTTGAGACGACGAGAGAAGCTGAAAGAATAAATGTCACTAACAGCACGCTCGTTTACTGAAGGAAAAAATATTTACGTGACCGAGTGACGAAATACTAAATGTGCCATGAACGGGAGTGAGTAATTTCACTACTGTTTCTCATATTATCACTTCACCAGTGTCCGTCCCAGGTAGCTAAACGGTCAGCGTAACGGATTGTCAATCCTCTGGGTCCGGGTTCGATATCCGGCTGGGTCGGGGAATTTTCTCCTTCCAGGGGCTGGGTGTTGTGCTGTTCTCATGACCATTCTATCATCCTCATCGACTGCAGGTAGCCGAAGTGGCGTCAAGTTGAAAGACCGGCACCCGACGAACGTCCTGCCCGACGGGGGCCCCAACCATACTATTAAATTAAATAAACATCATCATCTTCTTTAAGCAAATAACCCAGGATGCTAGTGTCAAAACCCCTGCTTAACTCCATCAACACTGTTCAAATTTCAGTAGCAAAAGACAAAACTAGCACCGAAGATGGTCAGTGTTATACAAACTAACACTATTCTAAATGAGGCTGCTTCGTAATGCACTTAAAATGCCAACTATGGTAAATTCTCTGTGATAAAACAAATATACCGATTACTAGAAAACAAGCATACCGTTACTAAACATTCATAATATTTACTAGAAGAGACCATTTTCAGCAAACCGCGAGAGTCAAGGAATAAATAATTCAACCATTATTAATAGCAACGTTTGCCATTAAGGTACTCGAGACCATGTGTCACTCAAGTGTCCAGTTTAGCAGGTAACGCGAAGAGATAAGTACTGCAATCGTAAATTTTACATTTCAGCAATGTACAGTAATTATTATCACTATTTGATGAGACTGTAACATTGATTACTTTAGTTACCAACCAATGCAGTATTTTTTTTTTCAAATGCTAACATGATTGCGTGGCACAATGTTGTGTAGTTTACAATTTTTGAAACGAATGTATGGTTCAAATGGCTCTAAGCACTACGGGAATAAACTTCTAAGGTCATCAGTCCTCTAGACCTAGAACTACTTGAACCTAACTAACCTAAGGGCATCACACACATCCATGTCCGAAGCAGGACTCGAAACTGCGACCGTTTACGGACTGATGCGCCTAGAACCTATCGGCCACAACGGCCGGCACGAATGTATGGACAACAGCTTTCTCGTATAGTTCATCCACTAAAAACATACTTTCTACTTTACACCGTGCATCTATGATACTAAAATAGAGACACATACTTCCCTTTGCTTAACTATCTCATAAAAATGTCTTCTCTGAGTTGTGAGCAGTTCATGGAATGGTTCACCGACTGTTTCGTTATTCACTTTTCAGCACATAAAAGAACTTATTGATAGCGAAACGCAGCAATAACTACGTAATGGCTACTGCATTGCTGTAGGGACTACACAGTAATATTATTAGTGGCTGTGATCATTCAAAAAGCATTGGCAGCCCAAACGCCGCCAACTTCTGCACCGGCCGCTGTGGCCGAGCAGTTATAGGCTCTACAGTCTGGAACCGCGCGACCGCTACGTTCGCAGGTTTGAATTCTGCCTGGGGCATATATGTGTGTGATGTCCTTAGGTTAGTTAGGTTTAAGTAGTTCTAAGTTCTAGGGGACTGATGACCTCAGATGTTAAGTCCCATAGTGCTCAGAGCCATTTGAACCATTTTTGTGTGTAATCTTATGGGACTTAACTGCTAAGGTCATCAGTCCCTAAACTTACAAAGAACTTAACCTAATTTATCCTAAGGACAAACACACACACCCATGCCCGAGGGAGGAGGACTCGAACCTCCGCCGGGATCATCCACAGAGTCCACGACTGCAGCACCCGAGACCGCTCGGCTAATCCCGCCCGCACGTCTACGTTGAGCACAATTATTCCTTGGACAATTCTTCGTCTAGACTTCCTCTCCATCAGTGTGGCACGGTCAAAACACTTATTGTTTACACCAAAGCGGTGTCTTTCTGCTTGCGAGAACTTAAATGTGAATTGCAGAATAACCAACGTCTACATCTAGATCTACGTGATTATTCTGCGATTCACAGTTAAACGCCTAGCAGAGGGTTGATCGAACTACCTTTAAGGTACTTCTCTACCGTTCTACTCTCGAACAGCGGGTGCGAAAAACAAATAACTTAACTTTTACCTAAGAGTTCTGATTTCTCTTGTTTTATTATGATGACCATTTCTCCCTGTGTATGAAAGCGTCAACAAAATATTTTCACACTCTGAGGAGAAGATTGCTGATTTAAATTTCATTAGAAGGTGTTGGTTTAATGAAACCACCGCAGTTCATTTACATCTACATCTACCTCTACATGACTACTCTGCAATTCACATTTAAGTGCTTGGCACAGGGTTCATCGAACCACAATCATACTATCTCTCTACCATTCCACTCCCTAACAGCGCGCGGGAAAAACGAACGCCTAAACCTTTCTGTTCCAGCTCTGATTTCTCGTATTCTATTTTGATGATCATTCCTACCTATGTAGGTTGGGCTCAACAAAATATTTTCGCATTCGGAAGAGAAAGTTGGTGACTGAAATTTCGTAAAAAGATCTCGCCGCGACGAAAAACGTCTTTGCTGTAATGACTTCCATCCCAATTCGCGTATCATATCCGTAGCACTCTCACTCCTGTTTCTGGATATTAGAAAACGAGCTGACTTTCTTTCAACTTTTTCTACGTCTCCCGCCAATCCTATCTTACGGGGATCCTACACCGCACAGCAGCACTCCAGAAGAGGGTGCATGAACATAGTGTTAACGGTCTCCTTAGTAGACCTGTTCCACCTTCTAAATGTTCTGCCAATATTTCCCAGTCTTTTGTTTTGTTTCTCCACAACATTATCTACGTTATCATTCAAATTTAAGTTCTTAGTAATTGTAACCTCTAAGTGTTTAATATACTGTTATGATTTATCGTGTTACTACAATTGAGCGGATTCTTTGTAGTGCTCACCTGGATAGCTTCACAGTTGTCATAATAGTCGATAGACACTTTTCACATCATACCGATATCTTGACTAATCGTTTTACAATAGATTCTTATCATCTGATGACTTAACATGACGGTAAATGAGAGCATCACCTGTAAACAACCTAAGATGACTGCTCAGATTTTCTCCTATGTCGTTTATACAAGGTGGTCCATTGATCGTGATTGGGGCAAATATCTCACGAAATAAGCGTCAAACGAAAACACTAAAACGAATGAAACGTGTCCAGCTTGAAGGAGGAAACCAGATGGCGCTATGGTTGGCCCGCTAGATGTCGCTGCCATAGGTCAAACGGATATCAACTGCGTTTTTTAAAATAGGAATCCCCATTTTTTATTACGTATTCGCGTGTACGTAAAGATATATGAATGTTTTAGTTGGACAATTTTTTTCGCTTTGTGATAGATGGCGCTGTAATGGTCACAAACGTATGGCTCACAATTTTGAACGACAATTGGTAACAGGTAGGTTTTTTAAGTTAAAATACAGAACGTAGGTACGTTTGAACGTTTTGTTTCGGTTGTTTCAATGTGATACATGTACCGTTGTGAAGTTATCATTTCTGAGAAAGTATGCTGTTACAGCGTGATTACTTTCAAATACCACACTAATGCAATAAATGCTCAAAATGATGTCAGTCAACCTCAATGGATTTGGCAATACATGTAACGACCTTCCTCTCAACAGCGAGTAGTTAGCCTTCCGTGATGTTCGCACATGCATTAACAATGCTCTGACGCATGCTGTCAGGCTTTGTCGGTGGATCACGATAGCAAATATCCTTCAACTTTCCCCACAGACAGAAACCCGGTTACGTTAGATCCGGTGAACGTGCTGGCCATGGTATAGTTCTTCGACGACCAATCCACCTGTCATGAAATATGCTATTCAATATGGCTTCAATTGCACGCGACCTACGTGACGGTCATCCATCGTGTTGTAAGTACATCGCCATTCCGTCATGCAGTGAACCAACTTGCAGTAACATCGGGAACATTACGTAGGAAATCAGCATACATTGCACCATTTAGAGTGCCATCGATAAAATGGGGGCCAGTTATCCATCCTCCCATAATAATGCACCATGCGTTAACCCGCCAAGGTCACTGATGTTCCACTTGTCGCAGCCATCGTGGATTTACCGTTGCCCAATAGTGCATATTATGCAGGTTTACGTTACCGCTGTTGGTGAATGACGGTTCGTCTCTAAATAGAACGCATGCAGAAAATCTGTCATCGTCCCATATTTTCTCTTGTGCCCAGTGGCAAACTGTACACGACATTCAAAGTCGTCGCCATGCAATTTCTGGTGCATAGAAATATGGTACGGGTGCAAGCGATGTTGATGTAGCATTCTCAACACCGACGTTTTTGAGATTCCCGATTCTCGCGCAATTTGTCTGGTACTGATGTGCAGATTAGCCGCGACAGCAACTAAAACACCTACTTGGCTATCATCATTTGTTGCAGGTCGTGGTTGACGTTTAACACGTGGCTCAACACTTCCTGTTTCCTTAAATAGCGTAACTATCCGGCGAACGGTCCGGACACTTGGATGATGTCGTCCAGGATACCGAGCAGCATACATAGCACAAGCGCGAAGGTCGTTTTGATCAAAATAGCAATACATAAAGTCGATATCGAACTTTTCCCTAATTGATAAACGCTCCATTTTAACACAGGTAGTGTATCGCGAAGCAAATACCGTCCGCACTGGCAGAATGTTACGTGATACCATGTATTTATTCGTTTGTGACTATTACAGCGCCATCTATCATAAAGCGAAAAAAGTGGTCGAACCAAAACATTCATATTTCTTTACGTACTACACGAATATGTAATAAAAAATGGGGGTTCTTAATTTAAAAAAAAAAAACGCAGTTGATATCCGTTTAACCTATGGCAGCCTCATCTATTGGGCCAACTATAGCGCCATCTGGTTTCCCCATTCAAACTAGACGAGTTTCGTTCTTCGTAGTTTTTTGGTTTGATGCTTATTTCGTGAGATATTTGGTCCGGTCACTATCACTGGACCATCCTGTATACACCGAGAACAGCATGATGCATAAAACACTGCCACCTATTTTACTCGATGGATTTCGATCTATTGTTAAGAACTTTAGGCTGTAGCACAACTAACACGGTAGTTCATAGGCAAGCAAATTAATCAGAAATCGCTTGGTTCTACGCAATGAATCGGATGTCCCTTTTCCATAGCACTCACTAGGTCGTGCGGATAAATATTTACCTATGTCTCACAGGAACGGTATTCTCTCAATCCATGTTGGCTGTTGTCAATAAATCGTTTCTTTTGTGTGATTCACAATATCCCAGCACATTATCTGTTCCTATATCCCACTCAGATCGACGTTGGGGATTCAGATGATTGTGATGTAGATGCGAACGAACGCTGGCCGCTGCCTCAGCCCGGCAAGTGGACGCGGGCGGCAGCCATTATGTGTCGCAGCGGCAGCCACTGTGAGAGAGAGCGGCGGCTGGACGGACGTGGAGAGCGACGCGCAGCGCAGGCGGGTCTGCGGGTCAGCTTGATGCATTGTGCACCGCCTCCGATTTATTGTGGCCGCTAATGGTCGCAGGGCGGCTCGCATTAGCCCCCTAATTAACATGATCCACGCCGCGCCCGCCCCTCGACTTGTGTTTGCTTTAATGTGACATCCTGGAAGGGCGCCGCACAATGCACTGTTGCGCACAAAACCGCACAGAACGCACCCGCTGCCGACATAATTGCAATTTGAAATTCTGAATCGCCAGTGGCAGAGGTCGATCCGCGGCGCACCTGCCCGCTGATGACTCGTTCATCGGACACGGTCCGACCGGATTAAACTAAATCGTTAGTCCGACTCGTGCTGTCCAATAACTTCGCCGCTGTCGCGAGGTATCGGTTGCCCCGCTTAATGTGCGAAATGTTTCGTGCCACGCGAACTTGTAAATCGTTTCTCCCGCCAGAACATGTACGCATTAGCTCTCTGTCTAAAACTCACTGTGGAGATGTGGAAAATAATTCGGAAATGTTACCAAAGGCTGACGCAAACTATTGATACACAGATAGTTTGAACAAAAACGCATTCAGTTACAAATTTTTTCGTGTTGTATGAAATTAGACCCTTTTGATCCGCCTTCACGTGAAAATCGTCCAGATCGTCCAGTAAATAGTTCTCGTTTGCTCTCGGGTTCGGTAAAATACACTTTCCTCTAACAAGAAAGTTAACTATTAGGCTTAGTGTTTCGTGAATCGAGTGTGGAAATATTTGAGGCACTGTGAAAAAAAATTTAAAAACTTAACTAACAAAAAAAAAACGAAATACGAAACCTGACACCTTTCTCATATTACAAAAATGCATTTCACATCAGTGAGCAAATGTATTATACTTTATCACCTGAAGATTGACTCATAGTTTCAAAATGCATCGTGTAATTTAATAAAAGACGAAAAAGTTGTATTGAATACAGCCACGTTCATAGCTTCAAAATACGTAGAAAATTAAAATCAAACATTTTTAGTTGCATAGGCCGTCTTCCATATACTTCCGAAAGACAGTCGACGGCCAACAGCTGAATTTATGCTTGAAACCCAAATCGAAAAAGAGGAATGACATTCCCGCTGCACAAGTTTTTATACTGGTGAGGCTGTATTTTTTTTTATCTTTTTAGTCATCAGTCATCTGACTAATTTGATGCTGCCCCCCCCCCCCCCCCCCCCCACGGTTTTCTTTCTTGTGCCAACCTCTTCGCCTCCTGTGTAGCACTTGCAACCTACATCCTCAATTATTTGCCGGATATTTTCCAATCTCTGTCTTCCTCTACAGTTTTTGCCTTCTACAGCTCCCTCTACTACCATGAAAGTTGTTCGCTGATGTCTTAACAGATGTCCTATCATCCTGGCCCTTCTCCTCGTCAGCGTTTTCCGCTTAATCTTTCCTCTATGATTCTGCGCAGAACCTCCTCATTCCTTACCTTATCAGTCCACCTGATTTTCAACATTTGTTTACAGCACCACTTCTCAAACGCTTAAATTCTCTGGGGTTCTTGATTTCCCACAGTCCATTTTTCACTACCATACAATATTGTGCTCCAACGTACATTCTCAGAAATTTTTTCCTCTCATGAAGACGTATATTTGATAATAGTACACTTCCCTTGGCCAGCAATGCCGTTTTTGCTAGCGCTCGTCGGTTTTGATGACCTCTTTGCTCCGTCCGTCATTGGTTATTTTCCTGTTCAGGTAGCAGAATTCCTTAACTTCGTCTACTTCTTGATACTTCTGTGTACATCCATCCATTGCTTTAACTTGAGTGACAATGTATTTATTATACCGAACGACTTAAGAAGATAATTTATCTTACTGATATGAAGCTGTGGCGGTTTTTGGATTTTTGTGTTATTTTGCCATTTATCAATTATGGTATTGTAATTTTATTTGCTTCGCTGTCACTAAAATTCACTTAACAACAAGAAGTTAAATACTTCACAGATAACTAGTACCAATGAGATATAGTTGGGTCAATTATTCATACACTGAAGAGCCAAAGAAATTGGTACACTTGCATAATACCGTGTAATGCCCCTGCGAACACTCAGAAGTGACGCAACACGACGTGGCATGGACTCGACTAATGTCTGAAGTAGTGCTAGAGGGAATGGGCACCATCAATCCTGAAGGCCTCTCCATAAATTAGTAAGAGTACGACGTGGTGGTGACTTCTTCTGAACAGCACGTTGCAAGGCATCAGACATATGCTCCCTAATTTCGTGTCTGGGGAGTTTGGTGGCCAGGGGAAGTGTTTAGAGTCAAAAAAGTGTTCCTGAAGCCACTCTGTAGCAATTAAGGACATGTGGGGTGTGGCATTGTCCTGCTGGAATTGCTTAAGTCCATTGAAATGTGCAATGGGCATGAACAGATCGAGATGATCAGACTGGATGCTTACGGACGTTTCACGCGGTCAGAGTCGTACCTGGACGTATCATGCGTCCCCCATCACTCGAACTACACACGCCCCACTCCATTACAGAGCCTTCACCAGCCTCGACAGCAGCCTACTGAAACGCACGGTCTGTCCGCTCGATACAGCTTGGAACGATACTCGCCCGACCAGGAAATATGTTTCCAGTCATCAAAAGTCCAATGTCATTGTTGACAGGCCCAGCTGAGGTACAAAGCTCTGTGTCGTGCAGTCAACAAGGGTACACAAGTGAGCCTTCGGCTCCAAAAGCGCACATCGATGATGTATCGTTGAACAGTCCGCACGATGACACTTCTTGATGTACCAGCATTGAAATCTGGAGCAGTTTACGCAAGTCCAGCAACACTTGGTACTCCAGTACCTCCTCGAACAATGGCAACAGTAAACCATCCGTTACCATGACCAAACGTATCGTTTATATCTAAACTAAAATTAAGTCTAGAACCGACGAAAACAGCAGGACCATCCAGCAGAGCTTGTGCAGCGACAGACTTAACTGGAATACGATTCTTCTTGTCTCCAGCTGTTGCAACAAATTCGATGTTCTCGATGGTCTTGTAGACTTTGTCTCTTCATTCGTCTTTGGTCCCGTTCTTGTAGGTTCTTTTTCTGGACGCACCGATGTCGGAGATTTGATGTTTTACCGGATTCCTGATGGGCTACACTCGTGATAACGGTCGTACGGGAAAATCCCCTCTTATACGCTCATCGATCGTGCGCCGGCTATAACACCACTTTCAGATTCAGTTAAATCTTGATAACCAGCGATCAGCAGAAACCGATCTAGTAACTGTGTCAGACACTTGTTGTCATATATAGGCGTTGCCGATCGCATCGCCGTATTCTGCCTGTTTACATATCTCTGTATTTGATTACACATGCCTGCAGTAGTTTCATTAGGGCTTCAATGTAAAATAAGAGTCTCAAGGTCGTCTTCAGGGTTTAAAATAATAGTGCTAAGTCCCAAAGAGAACTGGCAGTCGGATTGTGGTGGAAGTGCTTCAGTGCAAGTCATTCAGCCGTCGGTAGTCGCGCTGCTGGCGGGCGGCTCACCACGCACTTGTGTCCCTTGACAGCGTCTCTTGGGGGCGTGGCTTCGGTGGCTGGTGTGTGTCCCGCGGCAGCGGCCATAGCTGCAGCTCTGGCGTTAGCGGCAGTATCAATCAGAAGCTGTATCTCATCAAGGACATTGTCTGTTGTCCCTACTCCGGTGTATGCGTGTCAGATGTCTACTACAGCTGTCGATCAAGCAGAGTTATTAAACACGGCTTTCCGAAACCCATTCACCAAAGAAGACGAAGTAAGTATTCCTGAATACGATTCAAGAACAACTGGTAACACAAGAAACATAGATTTCCTCGGTGTCGCAAAGCAACTTAAATCACTTAATAAAAGCAAGGATCCCGGTCGAGATTGTGTACCAGTCAGGTTTCTCTCATAGTATGCTGATATAATAGCTCCATATTTACACTACTGGCCATTAAAATTGCTACACCAAGAAGAAACGCAGATGATAAACGAATATTCATTGGACAAATATATTATACTACAACTGATATGAGATTACATTTTCACGTAAATTGGGTGCGTAGATCCTGAGAAATCAGTACCCAGAACAACCACCTCTGGCCGTAATAACGGCCTTGATACGCCTGGGCATTGAGTCAAACAGAGCTTGGATGGCGTGTACAGGTACATCTGCCCATGCAGCTTCAACACGATACCACAGTTCATCAAGTGTAGTGACTGGCGTATTGCGGCGAGCCAGTTGCTCGGCCACCATCGACCAGATGTTTTCAAGTGGTGAGATATCTGGAGAATATGCTGGCCAGAGCAGCAGTCGAAAATCTTCTGTATCCAGAAGGGCCCGTACAAGCAACATATGATCGTGCATTATCATGCTGAAATTTAGATTTTCGCAGGGATCAAATAAAGGGTAGAGCCACGGGTCGTAACACATCTGAAATGTAACGTCCACTGTTCAAAGTGCCGTCAGTACGAACGAGAAATGATCTAGTCGTGTAACCGATGGAAACCCATACCATCACGCCGGGTGATACGCCCGTATGGCGATGACGAATACACCCTTCCAATGTGCGTTCACCGCGTTGTCGCCAAACACGGATGCGACCAACATGATGCTGTAAACAGAACCTGGATTCATCCGAAAATATGACGTTTTGCCTTTAGTGCACCCAGGTATGTTTTTAAGTATACCATTGCAGGCGCTCCTGTCTGTCATCCAGCGTCAAGGGTAACCGCAGCCATGGTCTCCACGCTGATAGTCCATGCTGCTGCAAACGTCGTCGAGCTGTTCGTGCAGATGGTTGTTGTCTTGCAAACGTCCCCATCTGTTGACTCAGGGATCGAGACGTGGCTGCAAGATCCGCTACAGCCATGCGGAAAAGATGCCCGTCATCTCATCTGCTAGTGATACGAGGCCGTTGGGATCCATTACCGCGTTCCGTATTACCCTCCTGAATCAACCGATTCCCTATTCTGATAACTGACATTGGATCTCGACCAACGCGAGCGGTAGTGTCGCGATACGATAAACCGCAATTGCGATAGGCTACAATCCGACTTTTATCAAAGTCGGAAACGTGGTACCCATTTCTCCTCCTTACACGAGGCATCACAGCAACGTTTCACCAGGCAACGCCTGTCAGCTGCTGTTTGTGTGTGAGAAATCGGTTGGAAACTTTCCTCATGTCAGCACGTTGTAGGTGTCGCCACCGGCACCAACCTTGGTGTGAATGCTCTGAAAAGCTAATCATTTGCACATCACAGCATCGTCTTCCTGTCGGTTACATTTCGCGTCTGTTGCACGTCATATTCGTGGTGTAGCAATTTTAATGGCCAGTAGTGTACCAACTATAGGCAACCGCTCACTACAAAACAGAAGACAATGTAATCCGGATATTGCATACTCCGGGGGAAACTGTGCTCTCCCACTGTTTACCTCTACGGGGACGAGTGTATTTTTTTCTTGTGGAGGTTCGATACATTTAACAGTGGTAGAGTGTGACCTCAGTGCTCTTTGTCGTTTTTTTTCTTTTTGTGATCAAAATATTGTCCCAACGCCTGCCAAGGTACTGCATGATATTGATTCTCCTGCCGCCAATCGCATCAAACAATGCGCTCGCCTAGCTCTTGTTCGTGAGGTCTTTCGAGGAAACCTACACAAGGCGGGCTAATCGTTGTAATAAAATTAGCGCCGTCTGGTGGTTGCGTTGTCAAATAGGTAAGTTGGCACCAGATTTCAAGATAAGCACACAAAACTTAGTATTATCGCCAATAAATTTGAATTTCGAGCCAATTTCTCCCATGCCGCATATTGGAATGTTCTGAAAGTTCCCTGAGGGCGACCCACATACCAGCTGCAGAAGCCCATGATGTCGTCTGGGGATGAATGAGGCTAACTGATCAATTAATTAATATGCTTAATTAATTATATACCAATTTGATATCAGAAGTGGGACAAAACTGAGCTGAAGGATGCGTCAAGCTGCATGCAGCATTGATTAGGCTTACAGTGTCTACTTCTAAGTAAGAGACAGATGGGAATGACGGGACAGATTTGTAAATATATCGAGAGTTATTGGTTTCATGTCATACCATTAGGAGAACTCTTCTTCTATTTTTGACCAGCACTCCCTCCTGCAGGCATACATGACACCTTTTAGACACCCTGTATATGGGAACCACAGAGTTTGAGTTCCTAGACTTCTGAACAATGGCTTATCCGGAGGTCATAAACTGAAAGCGCAGATCTGCTGGCCACAATGTTTTGGGATTAAATTTTTTTTGATGTGTTGAACCAAATTAAAACACAGCTTGAGATAATAATGTAAAAATGGGCTAAGTAAACTAGTCTTTTATTAGCGACAGAGACAGCTGACATTAGTTTTAAAGTCAAGATTGCATTCTGTTCTGCATAAGCTCTTAAACGTGATACAAACGATTCCCATCTGTACTCTGTCATAATATTTTAAAATCACCCATGTCACTGTCTGTTTCACCTCCCTGGGAGATTAAAATTTCGCTTTACAAGAGTTTCGTGTAAAAAATCGTATGCATTGTGTTTTTTCGCAGTGAAGCATCCATTTGTTATCTTGAAGTTGCTTGGTCATTTGGCCAACATTTCACGTCTTCTCATAATAGCATTTATTCATTTGCAATGAGAAAAATTTTGATTCGCTACTCGTATTCAGTGGCAGGTTAATGAGATGACTCACGAAAAGAAATCGACACGGAACAAATTCTTGTTGCACCCGCCACTAAACATGACATGTAAATTGAAAGTGATGGGGGTGGGGGGTGGGTGGAGCAATGGGTGTGAAGGGAAAGGGACTATTGATGTCAGCTGTGTCGGGACTAGGGAGTATACGCAGAATGAGTGGCGACGATGGAGAATGTGTGATGGACCGGTATTCGAAAACGGGTTCTCCTACTTACTATGCAGCTATCTTAATCGGTGCGCCACCCAACACAGTGCTGTTGGCACCTGCACGCCTTTCGGCCAACCCACATTCCCACCGAGCGCCAGCAGGCACTGTTCCTGTCCTCCATGCTCGCTACTTTGAGATCCCTGCAGGAGGTCACACGTAATTGAGCATGCGCCTTAAAGAAGGTGGGTTAGGTCGCACACACTTCAACATTCGCACTGCAGAAGTTTTTTCCTTGCCCATCGAGGCGAATCAGTGATATGAACATGTGGTGTCTGTTCTTTCGGAGATGTCCTAAAGAACCTGCACCACTGCAGAACAGGTAGACTGTTCCCTAAGGAAACATTGTAAGTTTCACCGTGGAACGGTGACGGAACAACATGACGCTCCAACAACGCCGGCCGAAACGTTAACATTAAACCCTTGTTGATGGCGTGACTGGACTATTTCGATTCGTGACAGCCTATCCGTGCTGACTGTGAAAATGTGATTATGAATAGAAATATAAAATGGCTCTGACATGGAAATAAAGCGTTTTGGGACGAATGTCCATCTAACATATTTTATTCCTCTCTGTGTCAGCAATGTTTCCTGAAAGTCTGGCCATACCTTTTCTTATATCCTGTACTGTAAACTGATTTCTTAGAAACGTTCGAGAACTGGCGTCAAAAGAATTGGCCTGTAACTGTCTACGTTATCTTTTTCGTAATTTTATATATTTGTTTCACTTACGAGTATTTCATCCTATTCATTCCAGACTTACGTAAAAATATTTGATGATTTTATAACTATCGCCTCTACATCGATAAGAAGGTAATAGTGGTGCTGTTCAAGTCCAGCGATCTGTGAAAAAACTGAAACTTGTCACCCATGCAGTTTCATTATTCTCCATGGTAGAGACCAAAACAATATGAAGGTATATTTTCTAGCCTCTGTTATTGTAGCCACATCAACGCTGTACTGTCTCTCACGATCTTCACTACTTATTAAACTTTTCCCATGTTAAGTTTCTGAATATGTATGAGCGAATCCGATACTTCGTATGTCTAGGAAAACCTTTAAGACGAGATATAAGGAAATCACGGCCTAGTAAAGTGGAAAAAAAATTCCCAGCCCTTTTCCGGGGACGTACCAAATTTCTGGTATACTGTACGCAAATTCTTAGCTACTATTTCATTCCATGGGTGAGAAAGTGTGGGTCTTGTGGGAACGAAGAGATAGCTGCTGGAAGGAAAGGCACTACGCTTGTCACCGGATGTTTGGGTGTCTTGTTGTGAATTTGTGTTGCTGTAAAAATTCTGGCCTCAATCAGTGTAAGTGGTTCGGTATTTATGGTCGCGAAACTGCCATAAATAAAAGCGGCCGTGTCGGAGGCGCAGGCTCGGGCTGATTCAGTCGCGAGTTTCGCAGCCGTCGCCGTGCAGTCGGAGGCAATATTTCTCCTAGCGGAGGCAGGCGTCGCGACGCGCCGCAGGGAAACTGCGGCGGGAATTTTCAAGGCGGTGGTGGCGGCGCCCTGCGCATTTTAAAGGCGCTGCCAGCCACGCAGCCGGCCCGTCCCGGACGCATTTGCTCCCAGCCGGCAGGCAAAAGACTCGCCGAACCAGGAAAAGGAGGAAGAACAGGAAAAGAGACAAGCAGTGTTATGAGTCTGAACTGATGGAAAGACACGAGTGCAAGGAAACTCAGTTTCAAATTACTGAGCAGGTCATGGATTTAAAGTGAAGGAAAATCTTGTGTAGGAACACATGAAGTGTATACGTCTATCGAACTTAATGGGAGTTTATGAAATCTTCACGGGTTGTCAGCCGAGTGCGTCGTAGTCTCGTAGCAATGTTTCGATGGAATGCGTCTCCATCATCTTCAGGCGAAGTCATTCATATCGCCTGATGATGAGGGAGACGCATTCCATTGAAAGGTTGCTACGAGACTACGACGCTACTCGGCTGCCAACCAGTGAAGACTTCATGTATGAAATTCACCGAGAAAGCCTGCATTAATATTTAATGGGATTGGTTACTCTGCGTGCTCCATGGATGATAATCGCTACTTATCGCTATGATATAGAACCACCGAGTATTACTATACACTGCCGTAAAAAATCACAACATAAAAAAAAATTGTGTAGAGTAATATAATTTCAGCAATACATTTGTTTCGGTAAATTATATAGACAGGGAGCATTGCATGATCACAGGTTAATGCAAACACGAGATTAGCCATTGTTAATTTCAAATACTGGTACATTAATAAACAGTGTAACCGCCAGAATGTTCCATGACTGTTGGACTTGGTAATTAAGTCACTGATGTCGACGATGTCTGTGAATAACACTGGATTTGTCGTCCGATGTATGTGCTCAATTGGAAACAGATCTGGTGATCTGGCAGGCAAAAGCAACATGTCGACACAGTACTGTGTTACAACAGCGGTATGTAAGCGAGCTTTACCCTCTAGGTAAGCTAGTCATGAATGGCAGCACAAGAAGTCATATAACCAGATTGAAGCACAGTTTGCGCGGACAGGGTGTGTGGAATATCCACGAGAATTCTCCTGCTGTAGTAAAAAATAACACCCCAGATCTTAACTCTAAGAATTATCTCCAGCGTACCCTATTCGCAGACAGGAGGGTTGCAAGCCCTCACCTGGCACACTTGTAACCAATACCCCGATTTCTGTGGCACCGAGGCAGAACGAGCTTTCGAAAAACATTTCAACTTACTGCCCTCTGATGAACTCAGCCTTACACTACTGAAGTCGCAAATGGCGCTGGTTTAGGGTCAGTGGAATGTACGCTACAGAGCGTCTGGCTTGCAGCTGCATTGAGGTAATCGATTTGTAAAGGTTTATGTCACTGGAGGGGGGGGGGGGGGGCGCAACTGCTGTTCCTACAGTTGCATATAGAGTACAGTGTGCCGGAGCAATACGGTGATCATGATGGTACTCCCTTTTGGTAGTGTCACGTGGCCATCCAGAGCCCAGTCTTCCTGCGACCGTATGTTCTCATGAGCACCGCTGCCAGGAGTCTTGTACAGCGGCTGCATTCCTGTAAATTCTTTCTGCAGTGCCGCAGAGGATTCTCGTAACACTATTACACGACCCTGTCACCTTAAAGGCATTCTTGACTAACATCAACTCACCACATCCAATCGCCAAGATAACTAACACTCATAAAACAGAGTGTATTTACGGCAAACCGATTTCCACGTTCATATTTGCGCGACAAACGCCGCTGTTATGCGACTGATGCGAAATTTGAATAGACATCATCTTTCAGATATAAAAACACCCCTACCATCTTTTGTTTGCCTCTGACAACTACTTCTTGGTGTCGCGATTTTTTTTTCGTCAGTGTAAAACCGGATGGTTGTAATTAAGGTGACGGTGTTCTAAGTGCTGTTTTGCGATTTTTATACTTCGTAGGGCCCTGAAACATTGTAGCTATGTTCATTAATCGATGCACTAGTGAAGTATGACGAAAATAAATAGTTCTACTAGGCGGACGTAGTATGCTCTAAGCGGTCGGAATGCGAAATGATTCCTGTTTTTGCGTCGGTATGCTGTTTGTCGCCTGGTGATGCATGTTGATTTCTTTTGTGGCGTGACTGTTGGTGTAATGGGTCAAGAAAGTTGTATTCCGTACTAAACGCAGTGGCTATTAAGAAGAAAGACCATGCACTGATTACTGCTAGTAAATTTGTCTTATGAGAGTGGCAGAAAGAGCAACGTTACGTCGCGGGAATATCGACGCCAGAAACACCCGCGAGTATGCCCATGTCAATAAATGGGCTAGAGAATATCATCAAGAAATTTGAAGAAAAAAGGCAAATCAAATAGTGATGGATGGGGGGGGGAATGCTCCATTCCAATAGACGTAGTTGATGAGCTTGATGTAACTGTAGGCGAGTGTGCCTCATAGTCTGCAGCCAATGTTTGAGCTGTCTCACGGTGATTGTCTTTCCCCTGGTCAAGACTTCCAAAGGGTTAGCCTGGTGAAACGTTGTTGTGATGCCTCGTGTAAGGAGGAGATATGCGTTCCATCACGCTTCCGACTTTGATGAAGGTCGAATTGTACCCTATAGCGATTGCGGTTTATCGTATCGCGATATTTCTGCTCACGTTGGTCGAGAGCCAATGACTGTTAGCAGAATATGGAATCGGTGGGTTCAGGAGAGTAATACGGAACGCCGTGCTGGATCCCAACGGCCTCGTATCACTAGCAGAAGAGATGACAGGCATCTTATAAGCATGGCTGCAACGCATCGTGCAGACAGGTCTCGACCCCTGAGTCAACAGACAGCCACGTTTGCAAGACAACAACCATCTGCACGAACAGTTCGACGACGTTTTCAGCATCATGAACTATCAGCTCGGAGACTATGGCTGTGTTTACCCTTGACGCTGGATCACAGACAGGAGCGCCTGCGATGGTGTACTCAACGACGTACCTGGGAGCACGAATGGCAAAACATTTTTTTTTTTTAGATGAAACCAGGTTCTGTGTACAGCATCATGGTGGTCGCATACGTGTTTGGCGACATCGCGGTGAACGCACGTTGGTAGCGTGTATTCGTCATCGCCATACTGGCGTATCACCCGGCGTGATGGTATGGGGTGCCACTGGTTTCACGTCTCGGTCACCTCTTGATCGCACTGACAGCACTTTGAACAGTTGACTTTACATTTCAGATGTATTACGACCTATGGCTCGACACTTCATTCGATCCCTGCGAAACCCTACATTTCAGCAGGTTAATGCATGACCGCATGTTGCAGGGTATGTACGGGCCTTTCTGGATACAGAAAATGTTCGACTGCTGTCCTGACCGGCACATTCTCCAGATCTCTCACCAATTGAAAACGTTTGGTCAATGGTGGCCCAGCAACTGGCTCGTCACAATACGCCAGTCACTACTCTTGATGAACTGTGGTATCGTGTTGAAGCTTCATGGGCCGCTCTTACCTGTACACGCCATCCATGTTCTTTTCGACTCAATGCCCAGACATATCAAGGCCGTTATTACGGCCAGCAGTGTTTGTTCTGGGTACTATAAATATAATAATGGCGTGTGACGAGGGCCTCCCGTCGGGTAGAACGCTCGCCTGGTGCTAGTCTTTTAATATGACGCCACTTCGGCGACTTACGCGTCGATGGGGATGAAATGATGATGATTAGGACAACACAACACCCAGACCCTGTGCGCAGAAAATCTCCGACCCAGCCGGGAAACGGACCCGGGCTCTTAGGATTGACAGTCTGTCGCGCTGACCACTCAGCTACCGGGGGCGGACTTCTGTGTACTGATTTCTCAGGATCTATGCACCCAAATTGCATGCAAAATGTAATGGCATGTCAGTTGTAGTGAAATATATTTGTGCAATGAATACCGGTTTATCATCTGCATTTCTTCTTGGTGTAGCAATTTTAGTGGCCAGTAGTGTAGTTATTAATTAAATTTGTTATAAATAATAAATCTCTTTTCCGGACCAGCGAGTTAGTCTCCATTAAAAATAAAAATATCCTCACAAAAACTGAAAATCTCTTACCTCGGTGCAGGAAAGTGTATATTAATCAGTGAGCCGTGTGGCTTTATCAGCGATATTCCTGCCTCCGGTATGGATCATCTTTCGAGCGGTGTGCGCAGAACGCTCATGGCACCACCTACAGGGTGGATCGGGAGCGAGAGGGAAAGCTGAGGAAGAGGGAGTGATTTTGCTTTGGGACGCTGAACAGTAAAAGCGTTTTGGGAGCTGTAGCGGGTAGCTGAGGTCCGGTGTCAGCCAGCAAGGAGGGCACGTCCAGAAGAAGGAGGTGTTTAGCAGGGTGACGGCGCCGTGGCAAAGATTGCCAGCGTGGAAAGAGACGTTGCTGGGAAACCTTTGGAGTTTTTTTTCCGATTGCTTCATGTCTCCTGCCATCGAGATCTGCTGCGGCTGGCTTCGACGAACAAGCAAGAGGGAAGGGCCTTGCTTGTCCTGTAAACTGTGGTCGGAATCCACTACTGGGCTGTGTGCGGTTGACTGTGCTTTCTTGGGCGGCCGTCACTACTCCTGCTGAGTCTGGCGGTCAATGTGTTGACTTTAATTGGTTTAATACGTAGTGTGTTTAAGGTGTATGTGGTGTGATCATTAACATTTACGCGGGCCTGGAGTACAGAGACATTCAGTTGTAGATCCCTCCAGTCAAGGTTTAACCGCCCATGAAAAAAGTTTTCTGGTCCATGTCTAAGTACCACCTGGTTATTGTATTTATATCACACCAACAGTTCAGATGACTAGGTGGTGTATACAAAATATTTCCCTGGATAGATTTATCTCTGAATTATAATAACATTAATGTTAAGTTTCTGTTTGAACTACTAGCGTGTCTGAGAGAAACGTGCATAATTTAGAAGTGAATAGTTTCCTAAATTCCTACCAGTTATTGAGAGGTCAGCTGTTATAGTGTGTTTAATGGCCAGAACTGGATTGTATTGACGATGGTACTAGAATTCCTTCAATCACAGCGAATCGATATTGTAATTGATTATATGTATTAATTTTACTGATGTGTTGTAAGTAGTTATTGTGTTTCTAGTTATTTAAGGCAGATGTCAGACTGTTGTAGATACCCACTTGTTTTGTGATTTTCTCGTGTCCGTTCGTGAACAATGCTGCTCCCGTCTGGGAGTGTATTCCAAGGAACACAAACTGCTGCCATTAGCGAATTCAGTGATGTCGAGCGAGAGCTCACTGGACAAGTGGTGCATGTTTCTCTGACGTAAAATACCGTGATATCTAAATGTGGCCACATCAGTAAACAATATTGTACGCGCTACGTAACGTATTACAAACGAGCCCCCTGCACACTTTAAAATGATCTAGCAAATCACTATCACGTAGATCTTGATGTAGAGATATACGGAAATAGTGAAATTATAACACCCTCAGAGGCATTGTAGCGAGAAGGAAGTGCTTCTCTGGGCGGTATCACTAACCTGGTGTCTAGCTGCTTCGTTAAGTCCTATGTAGTACAGTAGTAGCGCCCAGACGCCAGGTTCCATGTAGGTGGTGATCCTGCTCAAATGGAGTATTTAGGGATGCCAGTTGTTAATTGTCAACAACGTTTATACTATACTTCTAGTAATACAGAGATTGCTTTGTCACACACGTCACAGAATCAGCATTTGCAATATGGCGGCTCTGGACTACGCCATTATATTCGGCCCTTTACACACATTAATCCAGTTTGTTGACTTTATATAATGATAGATCGAGCCCACGACACGTGGCGTTCTTATAACTAATAACCTCACTTTATACCTTGGAAATAGTTGAACAGGCAGGCGCCTGTCTTCTGATCGTATTTGTTGAATCTCACGAGTTTGTTTGCTTACATGCAATTTTATACGTTATATGCTAAATTAACTGAATTATTCTAGTAGTAACAATCACGGTCGTAATGAAAGAGTACATTAGTTATATAATTTAACTCATTTCAGTGAACTTGTAATAGGCCGTAAGTGCCGCGTTTTCGTCAGTGTTTAAAATTGAACTAATTTATTTTCACCTGAATGGTAAATTTTGAAGATGTGTGGTATTTTTAAGCATGTGATGGTTTTATTTGTCAAGTTCTCTTGTTTAAAGGTACCAAATAAAATGTTAGGTGTAACTGTCGGTGATGATTGCCTGATGTGTTACATTGGTCCAGTCCCACCACCATACAGGCTATTGCCATGAGCTTGTGTCGTTGCGTAAAAGGTGTACTTATGTGGTGTCTTGACACTTTAATCAGGAAAGAATTTTTTTCGTTTATTTGCCAGTGCCATATAAAGTTTAAATACTATCGAAATTCAGTTCAGAAGAGCGTAAGGCATTCATCGGTTCCCAAGTCCTACTCCTGTTATGAGTTCCTTAGTAGAACCAACTGTGTTTATGTTAGTAATAGTAGCAAGTAATGTTAGTATTACGTAAAATGTGACTTCACTACATTTTCAGAAGAGTAATGCGACCATTGTAACGGAGTGTTATAAACTAACCTTTATCTTTGTTGATTCGTGGATACAGTAGCCTAAGAGTTATCATATACACCTCAATGTATTGCGTAAGTACATTTACATGTTTTGTGACTAAATTCTGGTTACATAGTAAATGAAACTGTGAGGCTTTTATTTGAACCACGTTGATGGAGTCTAGTTCATACGGCATGTGGAAGGAATACAAGTTTTTCCATGTTTGTAATTATGTAGTGTATATTCTTCTTCAATGACATATTCTACGTCCTTTATGATCTCCTCGCTATGGATCTACTGGAACGAAAACATATCATAACCCCCCTCTCTCTCTCTCTCTCTCTCTCTCTCTCTCTCTCTCCGTCTCCTTCTCTAAAACGCTCACACTCACATACACACATACAATAATAGATTTGCACACTCAGATATTCTTGCACGGGGTAGAAGGAGTTACGCACATAAAATTTCAATTTCTTGTTGAGGTTAGCTTTATTATCCATTACATTCTTTTTGACCTGTTAAAGACATTTGCAGTCTATTCTCATCTAAACGGACGGTGATCAGAGACACATGAGACAAATAGCTATAAATTCTCGCAGCTTCATCTCTAAATCGCATACAGATCACACTGTTTTCTTAAATGAGCCCACGCTGTTTTTGCCACCAGAACAGTTAATTTAGACAAGATATACTCAGTAACATGAGTGATTTGTAGAGTAAAAACACATTGATTAGAGGGAATTTTCTGCAGTTGTTGCGGCTTTTGAATGGCGCGTCATACACATGTTATTTTGTTTACGCACTCTCGACGGGAGGGTATGACTTTGAGACACGAAATTCGTCATCAGTCTTGCGTTAATCTTAAGGAGAGACATTGGAGGTTGAACCACTCTCTCAGTCAATCACGTTTGTTATGGTGGATGCTGCAATTCATTTATAGTGTATTCCATGTGAAACACCGACATTATAAAAAAATATAGAATCGTTCAAATTGCTCCGGGCACTATGGAACTTAACATCTAAGGCCATGAGTCCCCTAGAACTTAGAACTACTTAAACCTAACTAACCTAAAGACATCACATACATCCATGCCCGAGGCAGGATTCGAACCTGCGACCGAAGCGGTAGCGCGGTTCGAGACTGAAGCGCCTAGAACCTCTTGGCCACACCGGCTGGCTCCACATTATCGAATTGTTAGTAACACATAAATCATTTTCAGAAATGTAGAGCTATTTACTAATCAAGAATGACAGATCTGCTATTAATTTGGAGTGAATGTCACCGTAATGCATGAGGAGCAGCAGATCTGCTTGCAGAAAGGCTCCTTGGTAGAGGTTGTCCTCCTCGACCCTCATTTCTTAAAATCTTCAAAAGATTATGCGAGACTGACAGCTTCGCCGAGAAGACATGTGAACAAAGGAAAACAACTAAAAAAAGCAGCAAAAGTAGCGGTTCTTATGGATGCTTCAATAAATCCGCTTTGTAGTTCTTTTAAAGTACAAAGAGAAGTGGGTGTCAGGCAATGAAGCGCTTGGCTTATTCTTTGTAGACATAAATATAGCTCTTTCCTTATATCTATACAACAAGAGCTACGTGCTAGTGATTTCCTAGATCATTTTAAATCGTGCAAGGTGTTCTTCTGTAATACGTAATGTTGCGCGCACAACATTGTTTACTGATGTGGCCACATTCAGATATCACGGTATTGGACGTCAGAGAAACATGCACCACTGGTCCGGTGAGCTCTCGCTTGTCATCAATGAAGTCGCCAATGGCGGTAGTTTGGGTTCAGTGGAATGCACGTTACAGGGTGTCTGTCATGGAGCTGTCTTTGAAGTAACTGATTTGTAACAGCTTGTTGTGTCACTGTGATGGCAGCTGCTGTTCAAACTGCTGCTGCGCATGCAGTACAAAGTGCCAGAGCCATACACCGAACACCATGGTCTTCATGTACAGTGGCTACATACAGGGCTTCTAAGACCGAGGTCTGGGCCCGCGGCAAGATCTATGATTGGGCTCCATCTCCAAATATAGCAAGGAATGTTCAGTGTTATTTTAAGGAAGGTTTGACATGATTTAAACATAATAGTGTCTGGAATATGAGAGATGCATAAAAACTACTCATTGGGATGAAATACAAAATACACTTTATTTCATATTAAACACTAAACCTATCTTCTTAAAGCCATAAGTTCTAAAAAGGTGCGCGCGAAAATGCGACTTTTCAGTGCGTTGTATCTCTGGTTCTATTGATCACAGAGGTAAGAGGGCTTCAAATGTTTTGGACAGTCCTCGTCTTAACGATCAATTGTAAACATAGGAGAAGAACTGGCATACTGTGCCTATCATTTAGTTCAGGGTAAAATTTAAACACTGCATACTTTCTCCAGCCCAGGCACATTGAGGGAATCGTCTAGGTTTTTTCATTACGTTTGGATTTGCATGGAGCTTAGGTAGCTTATAAAAGCAAAATTTGTTGAAATTTTTTCATGGCAGATAATCGACGATTTTACCAAATGTTTTTAAGATTATATTATCCAGCAACTTTGAAACTTTTTCGATATTATCACTCTTTACCATATCCAGAGGTTAAAAATTGGTCTAATCATGCAGAAAACCGCATAATTTTAACTGACTTTGCGCCGATGGTCGCAATTATCTAAATAACTAACCTTAGAAGATGGCTAAAACTAACCGTATATTCTTTAGGCATCCTTCTAGAAACTATATTTGTTCGTTTTTCAAGGTATCTATCCATTATCAAAATATACTGGAAAAACTATTATACTTGGGTAGCAAAAGTAGCAATTATGGGGACAGCCACGTCTATAATTTCTATTGATAGAGGATCATCAAAAATTGTATCACATCTTCTTAAGATAACATTCTCGCGGAATTTCGAAACTTTTATTGATATCATTATCTTTTACAAAAATCAAGAGGTTCAGACTTCTCCCACTCTTGTAGTAAAATATGTACGTAATATTCGGCCCGAAAAGCAGAAGTACTTTTAAGCGGTGTTGTGAACACATGGGAACGGTTCTAGGATCATCGGAAGACCTCTGATATCACCTAACTATGTTATCACCAGTCTCTCTATATAAAGAGCACAAAAGTGTACTGCAATAACAAAAATGGGCTAGGAAGTGTCTTAGCTTCAGCGTGCCTGAAGATAACTGAAGATGACTGCAAAAAATTGTGTAAAACTGTAAAAAATGAAAAGTAAGCAGGTTATTTCTCATAACTTTTTATTAATTCGTGATACAAATCACAAGCTGCGATCAATGGGCAAAGTACTGAGACATAACGTAAAGCAGCGGATTTCGTGTTAACCTTGAATTATGGGTATTTATTTCTTGGTTACATGTGTTAAAGTATAAAAATGTGTTTAAGTACATAAGTAACCTGTCAAAACTTTACTGACCTATAGAACTCGTTTTATAAATGCTGAATACGCTGTTGTAGCAGGGAAGAGATGGGAACCAGTGGAGAAATGCTCCTGCTGGAGCTCTTAAAGGAGAACATGTACCTCTTTAACAGACTGACAGAAAAGTAGGTAACCGGTTGCCCCTCTCCTCATTCTGCCTTTCCTTACCAAAAATGGTGGCATGCGCACATATTTGCACATTTGTATGCTGAAAGAGATTAACAGAGACACAGTAACGGTGGAAGAGAGGTGACAGTGTCAGTGGGGAGGAAAAAGAGGAGAAATAGCGAGAGAGGGCCATTGTCAGTGACGGAGAGAGAGAGACGTATTAAAGCAACACCAATGGCAACCAGAGATAGAGGAACTACTAATGGTCCTTGAGACACAGTGGTAGTAAAACAGAAACAGACATGCATGGACATAGAAGCAGTGAGAGGGAGAGAGAGAAATTAAAGAGTGAAGAGTGGACACCATAAATATGCTTGGGAGGAATCCTCAACTGTCATAGTCCGGCGAACGTTAATAAGTGGAAATAGGGAAGACAGTATTTTCGACCGAAATTCGAAACACGTGGCTGTAGGGGAGAAGATATGTTGGGTCTCCCCTTACCCTTACCGCTTGCCTGCCCCTAGCCATCCCCCCCCCCCCCCCCCCACACACACACACAGAATTTCTAAGCTGCCAAGGTATGATGGAGAAAGTGGCAGTGCAAGGAAAGGCAAAAGGGGACGGTGTAAGTGGAGAAAATGCCAGACGGGTACTCTGTAAATCAGTGGCAGAAAAATGAGAAAATGGCGGAAATTGTAGACATTGATAGCGAGAGGGAAATGTTGAGTATCAAGGTTTTACTATAAAGGAAGACTGAATAAAAAGGTTTACAGTGTTCTGAGTTAAAGGAGAGCTAATATGTTCGCACTTCAGATTTTTTGGTGAGGAAGATTGAATGACTGAGGGAACTGGTTCCCCATTTTTCTGTCAGTCTTTTAAAGAGGAACATACTCGATTATTTTGTGTTCCAACAGGTGCACTTGTCAGCTGAATTGCACACGATTCTATAAGTTACGCAAGGTATGCCCGGAGGAATTCGAGCGAATTAACAGTTGTCCGTGACGCACAAAGTTAATCAGAGGGTGTGGTAGTGTACAAACGCGTATCATCGAGCCAAAATTTCGGGTATGGAAATACGTAATATTATTTTCCGTAAAAAGCGAAGGCAGACAGACTACATAGTTACAGAACTAACACTGAATGTCAAATGTGATTCCTGCTGTACTTAATTTTTTCCGAGCTCATTTTATGCATTCGCCTTTCTGATTTCCACACACATTTTAATCAGAATTAGATTGCCGTTACTACAAATTTAACTAACATTTGTAAATATTTAAGCTGTGTTAATTGTATGTAATTATAATAATTTCCCAAAAAGAAAACCGTTAGTATCACACGTGCGTGATGTGGTCTTGCAAAGATCATGCTCTAAATTTCACACTCGTTTAGCAACACTTATATTGCAATGAAGTCCTTCAAGCACTTTTACTGCATCTTTCATCAAAGTGCAAATTCAAAGCTGTGTATTACTGGACATTGTTTTATCAAGAAAAATGCTCATTATCATGCCCTCTGTTTCAGGAAACTAGAAGTAACTATTATGATGCACTTTCTATAATTTTCTATCACCATCAGAATTATTTGTAATGAAGATTTGCCACCGTGGCTGTGAAAGAACTAACACACCAGTCACAAGAATCATGAATGTCTGTGCAATGGTTAAACATATCCAGAAGGAATACTACCACCACGACGCTTTCATGGAGTGCCACATTGTTGTCGGCTGCTACTGAACAGATTCTAAAGAGGCTGAATCATTTCGATGGGAACACCTGCTCCATGGCGACTCTCAGCTGTATATACTCAACATGAGGTTACGATAAGCAGAGAGAGAAGATTTTGCAACAGTCTTCCACAAAAGAAAATGTGTCTGAGATCTTTTATAATACTCTCTACTATTATATCTTTTATCGTAAACTTGTCGGTGGCGTTCACTGCTAGTGAGTGAGTATTTCAAAAGTGCTGATCGAATTATGTGTCCATAGCAACTCTTGTTTTTTTGATTAAAATCTACGAATTCCAAAAACAGATCATTTTTTTCATATTTATCAAGTTCCTTCCTGAAGTAAATGTAGGGGAAGATGAATGCTCTTTGTTGAATATGATTTGAATCAGGAGTTTCATCAACAATAATTCAATAATGCCTGTCTTTTTCTCTCGCTTCCAAGATGGCACCTCTGACATAATGGGTGCATCTACAGATACATTCATTGTGAGTACGACTTGATGTATAATGCACTTGTAAATATTTCCCTGCTGCTTGTCCGTCTTCTACCTTTCTATTATGTTTAGTAAGAACTCGATCCTAACGACGCCAGACCTGTAACATTCCGAGAAAATTTCCGTTATTGGGATCTGCAGTTTCCTGAGCTGAACCTCTGAAGCCAAGAAATAATGTCACATCAAATAACGTGATAGTTCTTGTGTAAGCACCAAATTATAACAGATACTATTAAAATCAGTGTTCATCTAAAATTTATTCATTCTGGTTACCGGTTTCGACCACGCCTGTCGTCATCTTCAGACAAAAATACTGTATGAGCAGGAATCTCCTTCTGGTGGTAAATTACTGCTCATTCAATATTTTGGTCTGAAGATGACCACAGGCGTGGTAGAAACCGGGTACCAGAATAAATAAACTTGCGATCAAGACTGATTTTAATAGTGACTATTAGTGATAACATTGATCACTGTCTGCTCCCACAAATTATCCAAAAGCAATTAAATTATAACAGTTTTACAGCTGCTGCCGTGCACATCTGTTGGAGAAATGCTCTGGTGAGATTTCAGGCAACGTTTAAAGATATCATATTGTCTACTCTATCACAAGGTGATTTTAGTTGGCGATGTATAATGAAAATATTGTGCATTCGAGATTAAGAACGAAAGAAAATGGTATGCAATTGACCTGTACGACTCGTAAAAGTGAAGTCGAAAGTAAGAGGCAGATTTGTTATGGTGGTGCTGTGTTAATGCTCTTTTATTAATATGATTCTAAATTTATTTCACAATAACACTCTGATATTTGTCAACTTAGCACCTTGAACGATTGACAGGTTTGGCCCCCTCTCCCCATGGCGCTTGGTCCTACTCCCGCCCCCCACCCCCACCTTCTCGTTGGGCCTGGCTACATTCCTGCCAAGTTTTTCGACAGTCTCGCAGAAAGAACATCCAACTTCTCGCAGCCTTATTAAACGACCACATTCACACTCAGTCACGTGTTTATTATGACGTCTTTGTCACCTTAAAGGAATTCTTGAGTAACATCAGCTCACCTCGTCCAATCTCAAAGGTAACTAAATCAAATGCGTATTTAAGGCAAACCTGAATTTCATCTTCATAGTGGCAATACCAGTGCCACTCTTATGCGGCTGGTGCTGAATTTGGATAGCTACCATCTTCCCTGTGTAGAAACACATCTACCAACTTTCGTTAATACATTACATGACTTCGCAATTGTGAATAACGACTACTATCAGCTGTAGAATGGAATGACGACAATGAAAATTTGTGCCGGATCAGGACTCGAACCCTGATTTCCCGCTTACCTCGAGTGGTCACCTTAACATTTGGCTATCCATGCACGACTCACAGCCACACCCAAACATCCATATGTCATCAAACATGCGTCTACGGTCTGTACTGGCACATCCATTCTGTGTATTCTCGTACAAATCAGACGTTGTGCTTGAAACAAGGATGCCCTGTATCGGCACAGAAATACGATAATTTAATGTCGCACAAATCCTTCCCGATACTGCGTTCTTTTTTTTTTTTAGCAGTTATTGTTTATTGGCAACAGTCAGTACATAAAGTACGCAGAGTACAGAGAAGTGTCGTCATCCAAACGGATCTCACTTTGAATATATTGCTTAATAAATACACTAGCAGGAATGTGGCGGCACATAGTAATACCTACATAGGTTTTTCTTCACGCTACTGGTTCCGTCCAGTTCATGTTTTATTATGACGTATGATGTTTTACCAATGACACATCAAATCTAAAACAAACGGAGAAAACGATACAATTTTTATTTAAAGTAATTCATTTATCTTGAAAATTCTAATATTCTAATGCTACACGAATATTGGATATTCTAGTGGATGCCTTAGCGTTTGTTGCACATTATTGGAAGTGAAAAAAAATTGATGTTAATTCCGGTTGAATGACTTTCCAGTGAAATAATATTTCTTTGGTAGGGAACTCGTTTAAACACTTGCAGAGTCTAACGGACAAGCATGGGACTGCGCCTTAGCCCAGCGGCAAACATATCCTTGAAGAGCCGTGTAAAATTCCACATGGCAAGCCATTCAGCAGCCACAATTGCATAAAAGTCATTACATGTAATGTGTTATCACCCCGTTATTTTGTGTTAGAAATACGCAAGAGTTTTACTACTGAATTTATGTCATCATTATTTAACAACAAAATTCCATTAAAAATAATTGAAACTTATATCTTGTTTATCATTGAAGATTAGAGAACGAATTTCTGTTCCTTATTTTTATTTTATTTTAAAGCCCGTGTTTATTGTTGGCAAGGTGACAATACATTAAAAATGTATTTCAAATCATCTTCGTGAATCACATTACTAGAAAAATGTGGCTGCGGATTGCAAATTATAATTTGTATGGAAGAAGAAAATATGTAGAGGTTCTGATAATAATAATTTCGTGTACCTCAATGTCTTGGCACAAGTCTTTCAATTCGACGCCATGTGTCAACTTGCGTGGCCCCAACCTATCCCATCTACACATCTGGGAAAAGCGGAAAAACAATTTAACTCAGAATCTGAACCTCGTTTCGTTTCTGGGGAATTTCAGAATCATGAGAGGTGAATGCTAGGTTTAAAGAGAGACTACTTCACTGTTTTAGCACTAAGTAACTACGGCCAGACCACTTTCTATGGAATTACAACTATTACGAGATTATGGCGTTAATATTCAGTTGCAGAACGCTGTTTCGTTGTTGTAGGCGCCCAATGTATGCGCTTTTTGTTTAGGAGGGCACAAGGTGACAACGAGTCACCAGGTAAATTATAAACACTGAAAAAGTCGCAAATGCAGGTGGTGAATGGAACGACATGTTACGACAGCAGTGCTCAACAGCCTGTTTGCGAGCTGTGTTCCTAGAAGGAAAATATGCCGACAGTGGCAGGGGCCTAGCACGCACGTTAGATAGCTGTCAGGCTGTCCATAGGCAGCGTCAGGCAGTTGCGAGCTTCCGACATTCTAAAAATTTCTATCATTCACCGCTGGATGTGAATGGCGTCATTCTTACAGAGATGGGGACTTTGATTCAACATAGTGCAGCCAATTTGCACAAAATATTTATGAACTGTATAAAGAAATCTTATTAGAGAAAATCGTATCAAAATCGCTGATGTTCCCAAATACACAGACCAATGCGTTGGACTTTATACATGTGTTTAAAAGAGAGATGAACGGCTAATAAAGACAATTTATGATTTTTTATGCCATATTGTTTAATGGTGCCAATGTTCTTACAGCAGTAGTAACACCGGTTCCCGTCACATCATCAAAGTTTAGCGTTGTCGGGCTAATCTAGCACTTGGATGGGTGACCATCCGGTCTGCTGAGCGCAGTTGGCAAGTGTTGTGCATTCAGCCCGTGTGAGGCAAACTCAGCAGTTACTTGATTAAGAAGTAGTGGTTCCTGTCTCGTAAACTGACATACGGCCGGGAGAACGGTGTGCTGACCACATGCCCTTCCATATCCGCATCCAGTGACGCCTGTCGACTGAGGATGACACGGCGGTCGGTCGGTACCGGTGGGTCTACTAAGGCCTGTTCGAACGGAGTTTGGTTTTTATTTGAATGGTAGTCTACATATGGTAGTTTTAGTGTTATTGCGTCACATCACAGGTCTTTATTAATGTTGTGCTTTCCAAAAGTAGGAAACCACTACGTAGTCACTAGCCTTCTTGCTTAAGTAGAAAACAGAATGATATATAACCAATTCGATTACCACCTGACTCGTGCATTGTTGTTTTTAGTTTGGTTCCATACAGGACGTGATACATGTTTTATTCCATTTACCAATTTTAAATTAGTCTCTTATTTTTCCAGGTGAGTACGGTTCCAGTGGATCTGATCATACCGCAGGGATGAACAGAGCGGCTGCTGTAGCAGGTAACGCTTACTTTAAATCTTGGAGTAAGTGTCATCTAGCCCTTATAAATTTTTTATTCACCATTTCATTGTTGATAACTCTGATCAACTTTCTTCCTTATTAAACTATGACTGCACTGGCGTGTATTTGGATTTTAAGAGAAATCGGTTAGATAGAAATGCTTTTCTTAGATTTCTTTAAGAGAGACATATCTGTTTAATGATAGTAAATTGATGTACACTCTATAATTACGAAATAATATAATTGAAAAAGTTGGAAATAGAAGAGACCAGTACGGGAAAGCACGATTACAACTTCTTTGCCTAGGGCGTAACGAATACATGGAAAGTGATCTACAGTTAGGAAATATACCTGTAAACTTCTCATAAAATGCGTTTTCTATATAAAAGCTGCAGGTAAAATTCTGATCCTGCTACACGTAACAGACATTTAGAAAAGCTTCACATTTAATCAGTATTCACTTAACGATTCTGTGTTGTGAGTTTGTGAAGTGAAAGACCCGTTCCAACAAGGGGGAATTTTTTCCACTTTTAAGGAATGGATAAGCCAGGAGGCGTTTGTGACTCTCCTTTTTTTCTTTTCTTTCTTTGTTTGGCATTTGGTATTTAGTACCCCATGATGTTTAGTAGCTCGTGCAGCTGATCTTCCTACATAACATATCACTCGTGTCCTAAATTATTTGTAGGGAATATACCATTCTCTGTCTTCTCTTACAGTTTTGCCCTCTACAACTCTCTCGAGTACAATGGACGTTACTACATGATGTATTAATACATGTCCTTACATCCTGTCCCTTCTTCTGGTTAATGTTCACCACATACTTCTCTCATTGATGAATTTGCACAGAAACTCCTCATACCTTTTCTTATCAGTGCCCTTATTGTCACATTCAACTACACAGTCCAGACACATTAATGTGACCACTTTTTATGTACTATGTCAACGTGCGATAACCAGTCGCTGACGGCAGGTGGCAGCACTAGCAATGAAGGGTATATAAAGCATGTCGGGGGAACGCGGAAACCAGTGCAGTCATTGTCGCAATGCGGAAAATGAGCGATTTATGTGACGTCAAAAAGGATGGGATTGTGGACTTTCAGTCGAAGGGTGGAAGCATTTCAGAAGCATCTAAGTTTGTAAAATGTTAACATGCCGCAGTGGTTAGATTATACCGTGCATGGCAAAATGGCGCCGTTCAAAACTGGTGCCGAGACAACAGTGTTGCATCACGGGCCATAAATGACAGTACTGATCGGCGGCTGCGAACATGTGTACAGGCGAATGGATGTGCAGCTGTTCAGCATCTAACCGTCCATATGAACCAACTGGCTACCAATAGTTTGCTGTGTATGGGCCTCTGCAGCAGGTGCCCGGCTCAGAGACCCATACTGACTGCTTTATATCGGCGACAAAGGCTGGAATTGACACGCCAGTACTACATCTGAAAGTCCATTTCATAACGACAAGTGGCGTTTTCAGCTTAATCACGTTTTCTGCTCTGTTGGTGAGCAGGTCGCCGGCGTGTACAGTGTGAAACGTCTGAAAGCACACACCCTACAACAGTCACCCGAAGGCTCCAGGCCATAGGGCATTACCTGGATGATTTCGTCATTCTGGAAAGCACAATGGATCATCACAAGTATGCATCTATCCTGGATCATGTCCAACCCGAAATGCAGTCACTTTTTTCTCTGCACGATGACATCTACCAGTATTACAATGGAAAGTGACACACAGTTCACAGTGTACGTGCGAGGTTCTGAGAGCCCCGGGATGGCTTTACCACATCTGTCTAGCCACCATCTGCACCATGGATTCTCACTAATGAACCGAGTGCAGCTGGACAAGGCACTGGAGTCGGCATGCCTCCACATCCATGTCGAGACCTTACAGAACACCACTGACCCTCTTCCTGCACGTCTGCCCTGCAAAATGCGGTTATTCAATCTTTTGACCGGCGATCACGCGAACGTGATTTGACCATGTGTAACGTAACATCCTCAATGCTCCGATTCTCTTCTTTTTTGGTTTTACCAGAATCCACGACTCACTTCTATACAGCGCTATTCTCCAAATGTAAATCTTCTGAACTTTCTTCCTGAAACTGAGGCCGATGATTGATACCAGTAGGAATTTGTTCATCAGGAATTCTGTCAGTGCCTGTAAAAATGAGAATTTCATGACCACTTGCTCCTTCCTACAAATATTGATTTGCTTCGATGGTAGCAAACATAATTCCTTACCTTAATCTACATTCTGAATCCCAGTTTTAGTGCTAAGTTTATAACTAATAAAATTTCTTCTACTTCTCGTTACTTCCATCTTTCATCGATTAAATCTCAGTCCATATACTGTGCTCAATAGAATGTTCATTCCATTCAAAATATTTTATAATTGTTGTTAGGTTTCATGAGGACAGCAATGTCATCAGCGAATGTTATCATCGATAGTTCTTCATCCTGAATTTTAACCCCGCTATTGAACCCTTCTTATATTTCCGTTATTCCTTCATTACTACTTCGATGTAGAGGCTGAACAATGGGGAGAAAGACTACATTCCTGCCTTAAACCCTTTATAATCCCACTTCATTCTTCGCCCTCTGTTCCAATTGTTCGTTCTTGTTTCTTATACGTATTGTCCATTACATTTACCTGCAGTTTACATCAATATTTGCGAGAATTTCGAACATTTTGTAACCATTGTACGTTGTCGAACGCTTCTCCTAAGATGACATACACTAAGGACGCCTCTTATGCTGTTGTAAGTCATACTTCCACTATCAAGGTCAACTTCGAAACTGTCTTTCGGCTTGCCTGTACCTTTACTAAATCCAAATGATCGTCATCTAACCAATTCCCAAAATGTTTCGACCATTTTGTACAAACTTTTTGTCTATAAGGATGCGCAAGCTCTTGCTATCTTCGGGATTGTTTGGATCATGTTGTGGCCCTCACTGTTAGCCGTCAGCCTCGTAGATTCTACATTTCATCTTACATAGTCATTCGATTGCCGTTTCACCCAGCTGATTTTACGAATTCCAATGGAATGTTATCTGTCCCTTCTGTCTAATTTGATCTCAAGTCTCTGAAAGCTCTTATAAATCCTGAGTCTGATATTAGATCCCCTGTCTCTTCCACATCGACTATAGTTTCTTCCTCTATCACGTCATCAGACAATTATTTTTTCTTATCGAGGCATTCCAATGGAATGTTATCTGTCCCTTCTGTCTAATTTGATCTCAAGTCTCTGAAAGCTCTTATAAATCATGAGTCTGATATTAGATCCCCCGTCTCTTCCACATCGACTATAGTTTCTTCGTCTATCACGTCATCAGACAATTCTTCTTTCTTATTGAGGCATTCCAATGCAGTGTTATCTGTCCCTTCTGTCTAATTTGATCTCAAGTCTCTGAAAGCTCTTATAAGTTCTGTGTCTGATATTAGATCCCCCGTCTCTTCCACATCGACTATAGTTTCTTCCTCTATCACGTCATCAGACAATTCTTCTTTCTTGTTGTGGGCCTTCAGTGTAGTTTTTACACCTATCCGCTCTCTCGACAGCTTTTAGTATTAGGATTTTCATCGCTCATGTTACCGCCCTTGCTTTTAACATCGAAGTTTGCTTTATTTTGCTGTGTGCTTAATCAGTCTTTCCTACGGCCATTTTTTTCTCTAGCCACTGGCAGTAAGAGCATTCCTGCCGAAGAGGAATCCACTAGTCTCAACCGTAGGCCTTAATTTGAGGAAGAAAATTCTGAGAATGTACGTATGAAGCCCAGCATTGTATGGTTGCGAGACATGGACAGTGGGAAATCCGGAACAGAAGACAATCGAAGCATTTAGGATCTAGTGCTACAGTCGAAGCGTATACTGAAAATTATGTGGACTGATAAAATAAGGAATGAGGGGGCTATGAGAAGAATAGAGGAATAGGGGAGGAAAGGAATATTTGGAAATCACTGAAAAGGAGAAGGAATAGGACGATATCGCATCTAATAAGGAATCAGGGAATTACTTCCATGGAATTAGTAGGAAAACAGAGATTGGAATACATTACGCAAATAACTGAGAACGTAGGTTGTATGTGCTACTCTGAAATGAGGAGGTTGACACACGAGACGAATTCGTGGCGGGCGACATCAAACTAGTGAGAAGGTTGATAATTAAAAAAAAATTTAGTAAGTAAATAAAAAAGAAGAGACAATATGAACAGCCGTCTTATGTTATCTGCAGATGATGCTGACGTTCATCGCGTAGTAAAGTAATCAGAAGACCAAAACAAATTACAAAACGGTTTAGGAAATATACCTTTATGGTGAAAAAATTGACATTTGGCCCTAAATAAGGAAAAGCGTGAGGTGTTCCACATGAGTGCTAGAAGGAATCCGTTAATCTTCGGTTACACGATAAGTCAGTCGAACCTAAAGGCCTTAAATTGAAGCAAATACCTAGGAATTGCATTTACGAACCAATTAAATTGGAAAGAACACATGGAAGATTTTGTGGGGAACGTAAACCAAAGACTGTGTTTTATTGGGAGAACACTGATAAAATGTAACAGATCTAATAAAGAGACTGGTTACACTACGCTTGTCCGTCCTAGTTTGGAGTGCTACTGCGCGGCCTGGTATCCTCACCAGATGGGACTAACAGAGTACATCAAGATTAAAGCAAGGACAGCACGTTTTGCATTATCGTGGAATAGGGGAGACAGTGTTCACATGATACAGGATTTGAGGTGGAAATCATTAAAAGGAAGACGTTCTTCGTCGCAGTGGAATATTTTCACGAAATTTAAATCACCAACTTCCTTCTCCGAATGCGAAAATATTTTATTGACACCGACCTACAGAGGGATAAATGATCACCAGAATGAAATAAGGAAAATCAAAGCTCGCATGGAAAGATATTGGTGTCTGTTTTTTTATGCGCTGATTGAGACTGGAATAATAGAGAATTACGGTGAAGGTGGTGCGATGAACCCTCTGACAGACACTTAAGTGTGATTTCCAAAGTATCCATGTAGATGTAAGAGCACTTGATAAGTAGAAGTGATGTTAAACATTAGAGAATATGAACAAGTAGTCGTAGTTCTTAGGTAGGCGCTTCAGATCCCGAAAAACTGGACATCTTTTTCTTGTTTTTTGTTGATACCACCAACTCTCTAAATAGGGAGGACAAAGAGTTTGGTGCTGAATCGATTTGTTTCAATGTGTCGGAGATGTAGAAGTGTCTATAGCACTTATGGTATGATTTTATAGAACAGCATTTCTTGCTTCGAATGATCATTCCCTGCATACTAACCCCATTGGCCCTGTGACACTCCATATGTACACAGGATAACTCATAAATATATTTTAACGCTTGCACGAAAACTGTAAGACATAAAGAGTAGCGGCGCACAAGAATTGACAGAGCATCTGTAAAAATTTAGGTCGGTAGTACGCACTGTGGCACAGTTGCACTTGGGGGAGACGTGTTAGAGCGTGCGCATAAATCCTCCGCTCTTTATTGTTGCGCTGAATTATCTCTCTCCTGCAGAACGGCTACTGTATGAAAAATACCACAAACTGGAGGGAAATTTTAGTAAGCGACATCAATAAGCTACGTTTAACCACTAACGTTTGCTAGATCACAAACGTTTCCCATACTGAGTACGTGTAATGTGAGTTAAAAGCTTCAATAGATGTTCTCACTGATAGGTGTCTACTTTCAATATGTCTTGTAAATTTCACTCAGTCCTGTTTCAAAACCTTGGACATACTTGTGAATAACCCCGTGTATAATGTTGTGACAATGCTTTCACATATTATCACAACTCGATAGTGATTCATTTTTGTCACCATTTCCCGATTAATTTTATTTAGATTGTATTGGGCATGTTTCCTAGGTGGAAAACTTCAAATCTTTCTCACTGGGAATGTATTTTTTCGATGGGGCTCTGGGTCCTCTTTTTCGGCAGGAGGCAGTTAGTAAATCTCATTAGGAATTGTTGAGGCCCAGCGGCAGCTTGGCAGTTTTGGCTGAAGTAAAGCTCCGGCCCACGTCACATCTTTGTTGGAAGAACAGGCGGCTGTCCTAGCACTGAGCAGGCGTCGTGCCATCGCCAAGGGAAAATTCAGCACGACATATTGATTATTCTGTTCGGACTCCAAAGGTCGAGACACCAAGACGCCACCCAACCAGCGTGGTAAGGTTCATTGCTTTCACCAAGAAATCTGGTGTAACAAATCGAATTGCTTCATTCTGACCATCACGCTTGGCGTGAAGAAGCCGAAACAGATCCAGCACAGTACCAGACTCTTATTTGTTAGGGTGTGTTTTGTAGGCGAAGAGTGGGAAGTTTCTGCAACGTTGCTCCGTTGTTTCATGAAATATGCGATATTCTTGTGTTTCACGTAGGCAACAAATATTTTGAAATTACAGAGTTGTGGAAGGAAATCCGTGTCTCGACGTCATTTAGTAGCCAACGGTCGTGAGGATAACAAACCTCCAGTTGCCTTTTGGTGCTGTAGGGCACATGGTTTGCTGATTTTGGAGAAATGTGGAGAATGTGTCACAGATACTCGGCACGACTCCTGTTCTGAGGACCTTGACATTTCCCACGCAACCTGTGTTGCTTAATTTGGCTATAGTTTGTGGCTTGGTGTTGTATTGCTGACTTTTATAACGGAAGGTGCCCAAATCAAGATATACTTTTAAGCTTTCTCAACATGTAGAGACCTAGATTCCAAGATCCTTTACATAGTCCTACATTTTTCGTTAGTAGCCGACCGACGAACATTAAATGCAACCTCGTGCACAACTAAGCTGCTTGTTCTCACTGTAACGACGTTATCGTTATCAACAGTGTCCAAACTCAACTATCAGCTATACACTAAAGAGCCAAAGAAACTGATACACCTGCGTAATATCATGTAGGGACCACGCGAACACGCAGAAGTGCCGCAAAACCACGTGGAATGGACCAAACTAATGACTGAAGTAGTGTTGGGAGCAATTGAAACCATAAATCCAGCAGAGCTGTCCATAAATCAGTAAGAGTACGAGAGTTTTAAGATCTCTTCTGAACGGCACGTTGCAACGCATCACAGATATGCTCCATAATGTTAATGCCTGTGGACTTTGGTCGCCAGCAGAAGAGTGTTCCTGGAGCGACCCTCCAACAACCCTGGGCGTGTGGGGTGTCGCTTTGTCCTGTTGGAATTGCCGAAGTCCGTCGGAATGCTCAATGAGCATGTGTGGATGCAGGTGATCAGCCAAGTTGCCTACGTACGTGTCATATGTCGGAATCGTGTCTGTACGTATCAGGGGTCCCGCATCAGTCCAACTGCATACTCTCCACACCATGACAGAACCTCCGCCAGCTTGAATAGTCTCCTGCTAAAATGCAGGGTCTATGGACTCATGAGGTTGTCTCCATACCTGTACACGTCAGTCCGCTCGATACAATTTAAAGCGAGACTCGTCCGACCAGGCAACATGTTTCCAGTCATCAACAGTCCATTGTCGTTATTGACTGGAACAGGCGAGTCGTAAAGCTTTGTGTCATGCAGTCATCAAGGGTACACGAGAGGGCCTTCCTCTCCGAAAACCCATACCGATGTTTCGTTGAATGGTTCGCACGCCGACACTTGTTGATCGTCCAGCATTAAAATCTCCATCAGTTTGTGGAAGTGTTGCACTTCTGCCAGTCTGAACTATTCTCTTCAGTCGCCGTTGGTGCCGTTCTTGCAGTATCTTTTTCAGACCGCAGCGATGTTGGAGATTTGATGTTTTACCGGAATCCTGGCATTCACGGTACACTCGTGAACTGGTGGTGCCGGCCGCGGTGGTCTCGCCGTAAAGGCGCTCAGTCCGGAACCGCGTGACTGCTACGGTCGCAGGTTCGAATCCTGCCTCGGGCGTGGATGTGTGTGATTTCCTTAGGTTAGTTAGGTTTAAGTAGTTATAAGTTCTAGGGGACTGATGACCACAGATGTTAAGTTCCATAGTGCTCAGAGCCATTTGAACCATTTTGAACTGGTGGTAAGGGAAAATCTAAGCATGTCTATACCAGTTTCTTTAGTGCTTTAGTGTATCAAGAATGCAGGAAAAAGAATAAACATTGATAGTGAGCGTTGCACTCACGCGTCTCCATTCTGAACGAGATACGGGACAAAGCTGGCAAAGTATAGCCTAACTGACAACTAAAATTGACACTGATGAAAGCAGACATACGATAATAGAGGTAAAAATATTCTGGTAAAACTGGGCTCACAAGCAAACCAGATTCTGAGGTAATTGCAAACATGTGTTTAAAAGCAGCCACTGATTTGAGTATGGAATATGGTCCTAGTTAATATAAATATACACAGCAAAAAGAGTTTTGCATCACCTCGATTCCGAGAATCCCGGAGCCCGTGGAGAAAACTGGAATAAAGATCATTTCCTCCCTTTTTATTGCTCATGAAAACAAGCCAGACCTGCAGAGGTGGTGGTCCAGATTGCTGTACACACCGCTACTTCTAATACCCAGTAGCAGGTATTAATGCACTGATGCATGCCAGTATTCGTCGTGGCATAGTATCCACAAGTTCATCAAGCACTGTAGGTCCAGATTGTCATGCTCTTCAGCGCCGATTCGGCGTAGATATCTCAGAGTGGTTAGTGGGTCACGCCGTCCATAAACAGCCCTTTTTAGTGTGTTCCAGACGCGTTTGATAGGGTTCATGTCTGGGGAACATGCTGGCCACTCTAGTCGAGCGATGTCGTTATCCTGGAGGAAGTCACTCACAAGATGTGCACGACGGGGGCGCCAATTGCCGTCCATAAAGACGAATGCCTCGTCAATATGCTGCCGATATGGTTGCACTATCGGTCGGAGGATGGTATTTACATATCGTACACCCATACGGTGACTTTCATGACCACCAGCGGCGTACGTCGGCCCCACATAATGCCATCCCAAAACAGCAGGGAACCTCCCCCTTGGTGCACTCACTGGACATTGTTTCTATGGTATTCAGCCTGAATGGATTGCCTCCAAACACGTCTCCGACGATTGTCTGATTGAAGGCAAATGCGACACTCATCGGTGAAGAGAACGTGATGCCAGTCCTGAGCGGACCATTCCGCATGATGTTGCGCCCATCTGTATTGAGCTACATGGTGTCGTGGTTGCAAAGAACATTATGCAGCCTTTTACGCACCGTTTGAGTCGTGACACGACGTCGTGTGGATGCACGAACAGTTCAACATGGGGGGGGGGGGGGGATTGCTGTCAGGGTTCATCTGAGCCTTAATCCGTAGGTAGCGATCATCCACTGCAGTAGTAGCCCTTGGGTGGCCTGAGTGAGGTATGTCATTGACAGTTCCTGTCTCTCTGTATCTGATCCATGTCCGAACAAATGGCTTTGGTTGACTCAGAGACGCCTGGGCAGTTCCCGTTTTGAGAGCCCTTCCTGGCACAAAGTAACAATGCGAACGCGATCGAACCGCGGTACTGACTCTCTAGGCACAGCTGAACTACAGACAACACGAGCCGTATTGCCCCTTCCTGGTGGAATGACTGGAACTGAAAGGGCTGTCGAACCCCCTCCGTCCAATAGGTGCTGCTCATATATGGTTGTTTCCATCTTTGGGCTGGCTTACTGACATCTCTGAACAATCAAAGTGACTGTGTCTGTGATACAATGTCCACAATCAACGATTATCCTCAGAAGTTCTGGGAAACAAAATGACGCAAAACTTTTTTGATGTGCATATTTGAAATTAGCTGATAAACTCTGCATGTCTGGGTATTCATTTTGTCAACGTTATATTAGAAACAAAAACAAAAATTTAATTGTGCTTATAATGTAATGTCTCGGGCGGTTTCTGTACGCTGGGAGCAGATGCTTCGCTTGTCTACAAAGCAATTTTGTAAACGTCTCTATGGTAACGTCTCTTCATAGCTCTATAGAAGGCGATAGTTTTCGACTATAGCCGTTTGCGTTTCGCAGTTGAAAGTTGTCAAAAGCGCTGCCAGGTGTCAGGAACTCGCCATGTAAATGGAAAATGATAGCAGTATATCTTTATGGGTGTTTTTATTATGAGACAGTCCGATTCAAGTTTGCAACATAATGTTTTTAGAGAAGTAACACGTACGGACAGATATTTGCATAAAATCTCCAATCAGCATCCACAGCAAAAGAGAGGTGTCATCAGAAGTCTTGTCGATAGAGCCGAACGGATATGCACATCAGAACAACTGGACGCTGAAATAATACATCTGAAGCAGACTTTGGAGAAAAAGTCTACTCAGGAAAGAGAATTTTGCGACCAAGGAACAGAAGACGGTAGCACAATGATGAACCACGACGATGGAAAAATGCAGTCAGTTCCTGTCCCTTTTATTAAAAAAGTTATGGATCGCGTCGGTAAGATTTTCCACAAATATGACATCAGACCGGTATTTAAACCAACAAAGATTTGTCTATGATGGATAAAGATACGGTTTATACAAAATTTCGTGTATGTGTGGTTCAAAAATGGCTCTGAGCACTATGGGACTTAACTGCTGTGGTCATCAGTCCCCTAGAACTTAGAACTACTTAAACCTAGCTAACCTAAGGACATCACACACATCCATGCCCGAGGCAGGATTCTAACCTGCGACCGTAGCAGTCACGCGGTTCCGGACTGAGCGCCTAGAACCGCGAGACCACCGCGGTCGGCATGTATGTGTGGTAAAGTTTATATTGCAACTACCAAGAAGAGCGTAAATACAAGGCCAAAAGAGCATAAAAAGTCTTTGCCGACTAGGAAAAATAGAGAAATCAAGTTTAACAGAGCATGCACTTCAGTTAGGAAACCACGAAGTGAAGTTCTCTGAAACAGAAATCTGCAACGTCAAATTATCATCCCCGTCTGTGCAGAAAAGGCATTGGAATTTACAAGCATGATGATAATTTTAATAAGAAAGAGGAGGCAATGAAACTTAGCGACATAAGGACAGTAGCTCTGCAGAATCGCAAGACAGTTTTATCGTTGACAAGACGGAAATCGATGGTTAAGTTTTATCTCTGACAAGGATTATCTCTACTCATCATTTGTTACTTTAACCACGCCCCCTTTCCTACAGTATTTAAGTCGCTCTCGGACGTCCGACCGGTCATTTGGCAAGTTTCAGCGGAGGAGCGCTTCTGAGGATGTCCAGCTCAGTCCTGGACGAAACGCCAGGAACAGAAGAGATTCTTGGAGCATGACCTCATATCCCGAAACGTTTACCAGTGCTATGTCATCTGGTGGTGAAAACCTTCATTCTGTAGCATGAGACCACTCTATCGAATAGGCATGTAAATTTTCATTTTAAAAATAATTTAGCTTGTAGCGAGAAAAGAAAAATGCTTTACGTAGGCGCTGGGAGTCGTATGAAAGAACTGATGAGTAGGTAAACATTACAGAAACGAAATTGCAAATATCTTCCGAAATATCAGAGAAAGTGCGCTTGACTATCCGTAACACACGGTATATATGACCAGTCTAGAGCTCAAGCAGCTCAATTCTTCGTTGGCTGGGTTAAGTGCCATTTTTGAACTATGCATTGCTAGAACGTGTCGCAAAGACATCTGAGCTCAATAACTGGAATAATTTTCTTATTATATTCCTTTGTTCATTTATTTGTCTCCTTGCCGACATATGAAACTGCATGTAAAAATTGAAATTTACAGGAAGTCTTCAACCATTGTTTTTTTTTATGTAAAAACCATTCAGTGCGTTGCAGCGGTATTGAGCTTTATCCACAGTATATAAACGTCTGGCTGCTTTCAACCTCAAGGGACTATCGCACTGAAAATACGAGCTGTTACGTCGAAACTGGCATTTCATGTAATGCAGTGAATAAAACAGATTTAGGTCCACGTCTGTAAAACAGCCATGAAGTGCATGTCAGAGCATATTTAGGATGTCGGGATATCTTTGCATACTGATGGTGTATGGCATACGGGAAGAATAACTGCTTGAATGATCTCGAACTTGCTGTGATTAATCTAATTTTGTCTTCACTATCGGTAAGCATTGTATGGTAGTGAAACATGGACTGTGGGAAAACCGGAACAGAAGAGAATCGAAGCATTTGAGATGTGGTGCTGTAGACGAATGTTGAAAATTAGGTGGACTGATAAGGTAAGTAATGAGGAGGTTCTACGCAGAATCGGAGAGGAAAGGAATATGTGGAAAACACTGATAAAGAGAAGGGACAGGATGATAGGACATCTGCTAAGACATGAGGGAATGACTTCCATGGTACTAGAGGGAGCTGTAGAGGGCAAAAACTGTAGAGGAAGACAGAGATTGGAATACGTCAAGCAAATAATTGAGGACGTAGGTTGCAAGTGCTACTCTGAGATGAAGAGGTTAGCACAGGAAAGGAATTCGTGGCGGGCTGCATCAAACCAGTCAGTAGACTGATAAAAAAAAAAAAAAAAAACTGTAAGGTACAGATAACTAGAGGTGCGAAGAACATCTCTTGGTTCTTCATTTAATACTGGTTCTTGAATTTTTCAAGTAAGTTTTCCCTGGATAATTTACATCTATCTTCAAGAGGCTATCAATTTAACATCTTCGTTAGACTCTCCCATGAGTAAAACAACCTATAAGCAGTCGTGTCGCCCTTCTCTTTATAAGTCCAGTTATTCTATTAGTCCCACAAACGTGAGCCAAATAGTGACGCGAGACACACAAGTGATTTATAGGCTTTAACTGACTACATATTCACAGCTTCCCACCAATGAACTCAAGTCTGCCACCTGCCTTACTTATCAATGTGATTATTTAATATTCATATAAACTGATACACCAGATATCTCTATGAGTTTTAGGGGGCACGCCCCTGAACGGGCTGCATTTTTAGCATTTTCTTTACCCTCATGGTGCAACTGATCTATAAATGAGAGATAGTTCAAAATTCTTACACACAATTAGGGGCATTAGTCAAACCATTTCCCAAAAAAGTCATCGAGATATTTATTATATTTTGGAACTGACAACAATATTTATAATAGTATAAAAAACGGAACATTATTTCACTGCGGTACCATTTTCTTTGGAATCACTGACTGCAAAGCTTGGAAAAAGTCAGAGTACAGACAACAGTCATGTGTTTTATGCCTCAATTTCCTTCCCTGATGGTCATCTGCGAAAACGACAAGTAATTTATTTTAGTACAATGAAAATGCTTAAAAATGTAGCTCAAATATCACCGACATCATCATCATGTTGTAAAATGTTCAGGAAATAGTGGGCAAGAGAAGTAAAGTAGGTCATTCTAAATATCTGTACCAATTTTTGTGAGTTTAACTTCAATCATTTAGGAGAAAAGTGTATCTGAATAATGAAAATTCAAGTTGTCAATTAATCGCAAATGAAGATTTACAGTTATATTAACTTACCACTATGTTCGTTCCAGCTGCATACTCCAGTTGTCTCCTCCTCTCTCCTTATTCTCCATACTCTTTCTCTTCATTCTTTTCTTTTTGACTGACTCCTTGGTAGCAGCCTCGGCAGCTGTCTCTGCTTCGGCTACGCGCCGCTTGTCAGTAGCAGTTACAATTGAAGCCAAATTCCTTCCCGTATGCACGTTCAGTTTCTTCATAACATTGATCCTTGAAATTGTACCATCATTGAATCTTATTACAGCATCCATGACCCCAATATTACGCACAGTCAGCCCAAAAAATACAGATTTGTGGTATTCTCTCCCATATGTAGTTGTTGAAGCTTTCATTTGCATTCTGAGGGAGACCATGCATACATTTCCTAAGCAGAATTTTATTTGCCAGATCCCTGTATATAGGTCTAATTGCCTCCATTACAGCAAATGGTAAGGAATGCTTGTGGGAATATTGTATGCCTGTAGCATTGCTCAGCCAGTGCTTGCACCACGAATCTTCCCCTTTTGTACACAAGTCATGCTGTAGGGTTTCATCAGTTGACACTCTGTGAAACCATGTTGCCCAAACAGCTCATCTCATGTTTTCCAAATCTCCTACATTTCACCTTATTTCTAGTCCATAATATTGAGTCAAGGAATCAGTTTCACTTTTTGTAAGACGACCTGGACCACCTATGTGTTTTCCGTCTGACAGTTTTTTTTCACTGACGTCTTTAAATAATTTTCTCAGCCGAGCTCCCATTCTTTTTTGTACATTCCCAGCACATTCAAGTTTTCTATCAGTGTTCCCATATGGTCTGTCATTAACAACAGTAGTGTGTCCTTTACAGTCTCTATCTCCAAGGTTGCCTAAATACCTCACACTTCGACTGACATCTGATCTTCTAACAGTGTTTAGAACTCCTTTCTTTTCCATGTTTCCACTTGGGCCATCAAAGTTCTTTACAGAAATACGGATGCCAATAAATTTACTGGAACAACCCTGGCAGTGCTTTGCCAGACATTCATAATCTAGTGTCATACTACAACCCCATTCAGAAAAGTATGACTTCTCTTCTGCCAAGATCCATCAAATGCTGCTAGGATGCCTGTATTCTCAGACAAGGCTACTGCTTCTTCCGCTGCTCTTTTCACTGATTGTTCACTTACACCACATAAAGTATTACTTATTAATATATTGTATCTGTCAAACATCAGTGGAAGTAGAGGCAAAGCCAACACCGCACAAAATGTCTGGGGAGCTCTCCTTCCCCTTCCAATACATCGCATTGCATAGGCAAGCTGAATATATACACTGTAATGTCGATTATCAGTTACTGGCGATGTCGTAGTATCACTCTGCATTTTACACGAATTATAGGCAATCACTAACCGATTTGAATGGCCCTTCCTTGCTGAAATGTCCTCAGAAACGCCAATGCTATCTTCACATCTGCAGTACTTACATCATCTGCGGTAAATCTGAGGTTGCTTGTCTACCTAGTAACTTAAAGAAAGGTTGCAACACATTTCCCTGGGGCACACGTTAACTTCCTTCAACTTCCTTCTGTTATTCACCGTCCAGTATAAAATACAATGTCATTTATAGTAAGAAATTCTCAACTGAGTGATAAATTTTTCTTGATACCCATTACAATCGTACTTTGCTCAAATCCTTGATACACGGCCCAGATGGTGTATTGTTTTACTCTATATTAAATTTTTGGCTATTGTGCTTCATGTGAAGAAAAAGGCACAGACTGTGTGCCAGAGTATGTCGCAATTTACGCTATTCAACAGATCAATGCCTGTTACCTGTTAATCTCTTTCCAGTAAGCTGTTAAAAGAAAAAAAAGTGCTGAAATCAAGCAAACTTCCCCTCGGAGTGAGCTCATTTATATCGCTCGTTAACTGAAAGTGAGCATGTGGAATGAAAACCGCTTTCAGTGTTTTATATTTTTTCCCGGTTTAATTGATACCTCAATTAAATGCGACCGGTTGACTTCAAACAAGCTCTGTGCCTAACTGACGTTCTGTAACGGCCGCGTTATCTGGTGTGAAATATTTTCATCTCTCCTAGCGTCCGGGAACTACGCTCAACAGTGGAGATCGCTTCTTCTGGTGAGTGGGTGACGCATTTGGTGAATAATATTGACACAGTCTGCTTGGAAGAGCTTGTGAGTGCTGGCGGGGCAGTGATGGGGGGAGGGTGGTGGAGCGAAGGATAGAGACAGCGCGTTACGGGATTGGGGTTTGAAAAGTTGATCGCGGTGAAATGAAGGCTGCACTCTCTTGTCAAATGCTTCACACCACCGAGTAACGTAAACAGCTTTAGCCGTCTGATTAAAAAAAAAGGAAACTGCAAGGATGGACAGACAGACAGAGAGAGAGAGAGAGAGACAGAGAGACAGAGAGACAGAGAGAGAGAAGACAGAGATAGGAACCAACGCAATAGCATGCGAATATAATAATAGATAAGGAAAACAATGCGTAGCCAATCCACAGTCAGTTCGACATCCGATATGGTGGCCAAAAATATCCGTAGCTCATTATAACGTCAATATCAAACTCGGATAAAATGTGAATTGTGCCTCTGTCTTTTCTTTCTTTTTAATGTCCGGAAATAATTACGTTTTCATAGTTTTTACCCAGTCTTGATCAAGACATAGGTTCAATTATGTGAATCTCGCATATCTTCAAGACTTATTGGGAATCGAGATTTATGGTCCACCAAAGGATGCTCCACTTCTTGGATGTGACATCACTGCCGAAGTTCACATCTTTCAGGTCGAACGCTACTAGGCTGGTCTTCACCACCACCTCTGCTCATAACTTACTACAGATTCCCAAAATCTTAAGTGGTCAAGCTAGAAAACTCAATTTCTTGGAATGGGTTCCAGATTGCAGGTTCTAAGCTTCTTAATTTTACTTGTTATGTTACATATAATGACGGGCTGGAACTGTATGACTGCTGTCAACCGAGAGACCGAATGCAGCGTGGTGGTATCGGGGGCACTTGACGTGGTAAGGAAGGCATGTAAGTGCAGCAGAGACGATTGTGGAATCATTCTAACGACGATAAATGTCGTGAATGAGAAATTCCATTGACATAAGTGACTAACAACTGGTCAATTGTTATTGCCACACACCTGGGAACGCACATCTCTGAATCGGCGTAACTGGCTGGCTGTACAATTCGTACTACTGTCGATGGCACCTATGTTAAATTGTCGAAGGACTGTAAACCCATGAGTAGGTGACAGGGTGCTGGAAATCCACGCATTATTGCAGCACGTAGAGATACGACGCTAACTCGCCCTATATAGCAGTTTGAACAACGATGTGTGGCCGATGTAATGACAGTTCAATTCTGGTGCAGGCATAACTGTTTCGGAGCGCATCCTTCAGAGCATGTGTTTTTAACATGGGACAGAACAGCTGATGACCCTACACGTTACCATTTTGACCCAAAGACATTGTCAGCTTCACCTGTTCGGAGGTCCAGATTGTGCGTGTTGTCCTGACATGCAGTCATCCAGGCGAACGCCAACATAAAACACGGACGCAGGCCGATTTGGGTACTGCACTGTTCAAACTAGGGGAACATGTGCATCTACTACCGGTATGTCGATGCAGGCAGTACCTGTGATCTTATTGCATCGCTTGGTAACTTCCCTTTCAAAGTAGGCAACATTTAAAACCATTCGCTGTCGACTGTCTGTGATATGCATTACAATGTACGTGTTATGCATTACACTGTCAGGTGACCTCTCAGAAGGAAGTGAGTACCGGTGTCCACATGTTTCCTAGTGAGGTACACAGCTGGAAGTTGTCGTTTGTGGACATTGTATTCAACCGAACACGTATATCGACTTCTTAATACAGTGCAGGTTTCAAAGTTAAATGATTCAAAATTATGGTCTTTCGGTCGTTTTGCTGCAGACGTTAATGCCTCTCCGTGTGTCACCCATTGGCTGTGGACACACTACAGGGAGACCAGTCAGTACACAAATCGGGATGGACAAGGTCGCTGAAGAAATAAATAATCACGTTAAGCCAGATATTTCGCCATTTCTGCGTTGCGGCGTGTTACGGATGTCGCCAGAGCACGGAAAGACGAAGGGTCACTAGAGCTGCTGTGTCCGATCAGACTGGAATGATCAGGTTACGAGAACGGACATTGCGACCCAGACGTCCTGTTCGAGTACTGCGCTTGACACAGCATCCTGCAGCTCGAATTCTTCTGCCGCTCCTATGTCAACGGGGAATTTCAACACTGACAAAATGTGTTATTTACAGACGAGCCCAGATATCCTATGACGCAATTTGAAGGCCGTGTTAGTGTGCGGGGACCGATGGTGATCGGTATCAGCCAAATGTTGTCCAGGAAATTGACAGATATCCAAGATTCTGTAATGTTCTTGGGAAGCTTGAGTGTTGACAACCAAACGGATCTTGTCGTTGTCCATGGTCGCCTTACCGCCAGTCAGTACATCGAACAGACGCTGTTGGACCATCCGGTGGCTGCTGCATACGGTGGTGGCCCTGAACTCATTCTAATGCCGGAGCCCATGCGGCGGGTGTCAGCAGGATTGTCGTGGGATGCCTGGACCTAGAAGTAGTGGAGTGGCCGGCAGTGAGTCCCTACTTACATCCCTTTGTGCGTTTGTGGGGCATGCTTGGAAGACATGTTCGTGGTCGTCCTGTTCTCCACAGACTCTCCAACAAGTCTGGTGGGATGTCATAATCAATTGGAACGGATACCACAGAGTGACATCCGTTAACTTATACGGACTCTGCCACGTCTCGAAGTGAAATGAGAAGTACCCATGATGAGGGGATGAGTGATTGTTTCCACTTTGTTTTTGACACTTGACATTTCATTGAACTATCGTGGATGTAATGATGTTTTATTGTGTGTGCAATTTGTTAAAAATAAATGTATAATGCGGTAACACACACAATTCTCAGTTATTGCTCAATGACGCCCAATGTCACGTTGTAGTTCTTTTTTGCAGTGTGTTATGCTGTGGGAAACATTCACCTGCTCTTCCATGGGACCTGTGGTAATAATGTCTGCAGACTACCTTAGCATTATGGCAGACCACCTGCATCCTTTCATCAATGCTGTCTTCAGTGACCACAACGGCATCTTCTAGAACGATAGCTGCTCATATTACAAGGCCACAATGTTTCTACAGTGGCCTGAGAAGCACGATAGCGAACTTTTCCTGGTCAGCATATTAACCTGATCTGGAACCAATAGAAAAAATCTGGAACCTATCGGGCGTCAGTACCACACACAAAAGCCACTTACCTGCAATTTACTGGAGTTGACTGACCTGTGCGTCAGCATCTGGTGCCGGCTACTTCCGGAAGCTACCATGGACGTATTGAACCCATGGAACGCTCGTTCTGCATTACGTTCTGGAGGGGGACTAATGCGCTATTAGGCATGTGGTCACAATGTTTTACTGATCAGTGAATATACGCAGTAAGGCTCTGTGCGCTCTACATACATCCATAGGCGTCCCAATCTCTTTTATCTATTCTCAAGATCTCCACCATTGTGGCACATTCCTCGATTACAAGTTCTCCAAAATTTATCCGTCAGTATAAGTGGGTCCGATGCGTTCTGTGATTGAGATATGTTATTGGATTATTCATTTCCTCTCATAAATCTCACGTTACCCGGTCACTGACAGGAAATTATATTATGAAACCAATTTCTAGCGTTTCCCTAGAAAGTGCGACTGGCTCATTGATCTTCTGCATCGATATAAAATTGTTTGTACATGATGCATTCATTTATATTCCGGTGAAGCAACACAAGATCTAAAAGGATCTAAGCGATTAAAAAAACTGATTCACTGATATTGTATGAGTGGTGCGAGATATGTCTGTTGACCTTGAACAAAAATTGTTAATATTAGGAGAAATTCATCGAATTTTTGTTACATCAATAGTATCACTAATTTAGGAGTATTTAGTGATTTGAATAGGGACAGTCCTGTCCAAAATATTGTAGCGACTGATATCCGAATATTATTGGCAAACGAATTAGCCTGTTCTAGAAATCCACTGAAGAAACTACCTACACTACATTTGTCCGGCCTCTTCTACAATACTGCTTTGATTCGTGAAGCCTATTGTGCAGCGTTGTCGGAACGAATCAGGAAAGTCTGAAGAAGTGCTGCTCGTGTTGTCCAATCACGTAGTACTTCACAGCGTGTCACAGAAGTAAACGAGATGGGAGGTCAGTCACAAATGGAAAAGTGTTTTCTTTACGAGCAAACATTTTCACTAAATTTTATTCTACAAGCTTTTCCTACTAATGTATAATGTTCTCCATCTCCCACTTACAAAATGAGAAAGGGACATCAGAAAGTAAGATAAATCAGTGTTCAACCGAAAGAATTTACGATATTCCAAAATGTTAAGGTAGATACTCGTGTATATTTGAAAGCGGTGCCTTGGAAGAGAGAGCAAGTAGTTAATGGTGAATAGAACACTATTCATTTACTAGTTGTAAATATGATTAAACAAGTGTCAGGATTTTGTCATGTGGGCTAAGTAGCCAATTCAATACGACTGTCAAACTGCTAGTAGTAGAGGAGGATACAGAACGAAGCTACCAGTTAGACTCCGTAATTATCTTTCGCTTTTTATCAGATAGGAGTATTTTAATTATTTTTAGGTGTAGCCTTCCCCTGAAAACCTGAGTCCATTCAGTTTTACTGAAGCTATAGTCGACTTGGGTGTCGTAGTTGGATCTTAACGCACTGGAAGAGATGGCAAAATTCGGTAAACTGTACTGACCTGTTGCCTTCAAGCAGTTATTCCAGCCCAGAGAAGAGTGAGACGATGAATGTTCATCATGTTCACTGAATGAAACTGAGATCCCATGTGTGACTAGGATATTTAGGCTCAGGCAACTGCATTACTGGAGAATAATGCAACACCATCATAAACTACGCCCAGTGATACCAGTTTATAATATGTGAATACTGAGGTGTTACAATGTTGGTGATGTTACAATGTTGGTGATTCATTTGTCATGGTCAGCGGCGAGCAGATGACGCTCAGGAAGCCTGTCTGTGGGCCTTCAGTTTCAACGTAGCAAGAACCAACTGTGCTGAGTTGCTGAGTTTAGAAATGAATAATGCTTGTAATTCTTTGATACGACAATGCCTGGCAGACGAGTCTGAACTGTTACTGAACAACTCAACCATTGGAGCGGCGTCTCATCGTGAGCCTGCTGGAAGCAGGATGAACATAATGACGGACCGCTGCCCATGTATCAGTGGTATGTCTCTGCTTTCGGCAGTAGTCTGCGGAACAGGCCTGGACACGTAGACCAGGTTCGGTTCTGGATGTTTTCGTAGTACAGATGAACGCCAAAATAGGTGTCAGCCGTGGCTTACCGTCTATGATACAGAGAAGGAATCTGGCTACACGCTGCACCTACTGTGTCACTGAGAAGCATTGGAAAACGCCTGCTTGCTGCAGCATTAACTTCATGGGTGGCTCTGGCCATGCCACCACTGAAACCACGACACTGCCAAACAGGTCTGCTCTGGTGTGGTGAAAGAGCCGACTGGAGAGTGAAATGGTGTTCTGTTGTCTTCAGCGATATTAGTAGGTACTGTCGGTAAACAACTGAGGGAAGAATAAGTAAACAGTGTATAACTTGTGAGCGGCCTATTCCAGATTGGATCCGTCCGTAACACACAGGTCCATCCTTGGGCTTCATGATGTGGCGGCTCTTCAGTTACACTTCGCGGTCACATTTGGTGGTTCTTATGGCCGCTACATTGTACAGGTTCTTATCCCCAACCTACTGCCCTTATTTCGACAGGAAGGTGAAGTGCGTCTTCAACAAGACATTGCACGTTCCCATGCGGCTGCTGCGACGCAACATGCTCTTCGTAGTCTACAACAATTGACGATGCCAACGAGATCACCATATTCGTGCTAAGTGACCATGTATGATGCTTGGTGAAGCGAGAACTTACTCGTTCTCAAGAGCTGTCAAAAAACTTTGTCGATTTCCAATACACGTCTTGGGACAGTCTATCGCAGGATTCCATTCGGCACGTTCATGATCATTTGCATTCGAGAATGCACGCTTACGTTGCCACAAAAGTGGGGTACACGGTGTACTGATGTGAATGTTTGGGCACCCTTTGCTATGACGTGTGTATTTCTTGCGGTCCTACAGTGATGACCTACCTGTCACATAACTTGTCAAAAGGTGGACCTTGTCCTCGAGGGTCATTCAATTAAGTGGCGTGGACGAGACCTCAGAAGTAATGCCAGTAATTTTCTTGACGAAGTCAATGTTGGTTAAAATTACCTAAGTACATTCATTATAACGTAATGTGCTTGCATGTATAGGCGATCGTAAAATAATCCACACATCTTATAAACATGCTTACTATACACCAATGAACAACGCATCAAAGCCATCCTAGTATGTAGGTAGTCTATATTCGCACTAGATTTACAGCACGAAATACATTTCTGTAGACTGCTAACAAAATCTGAAATATAACTGAACGCTACTCGCAGATGGTAAGACTTTATTCACTGCTAACACTGAATAACAACTCGACAATGCATCACGTGATTACATTACTTTCAAATGTTACAGTCGGAATATTTTTACTAGTAATTCATAATGACTTTATTGATGAGGGACACTTAATACATGTATAAATTCTTATTTGAAGTTTTATTTAAGAAATAATAAGTAAGAAAGTTATATGTTTTGGCGTGCATGCAGCACCTCAGCAGCCAATCAAAGCGTAGGATCGCTCTGAGTTACCAAACTGCCTGAATGAAGGCCCACACCAAACTGTGGAGACGTGTGCAAACCACATGTGTTACGTTCCTTGTTCACAGGTACCGACCTGCGCTCTGTCTTTAGCAAAATTAATGGTTTTTGGATGCCACACATACAGCCAGCCTCAGCGTTTAACACTACCTAATAACATCAGTGGCGTGCTACAGTACGTCGGACGCTTTGATTGATAACTATGTAATAACTGCTTCAAGAGCGAGAAACACAAAAATAACATCTGTCCGAGATGAATAGTTTCACGGCCAAAGTAGAATACACCATCAAGGCAATTTATCTTACGTCGTGATAAATCGGGCAGCTTTTTTTAAAGAAGCAGCCTCTGTGTCACCTCTTGTGTCAGACTCGCACTTTTTACTTTTCTTGGAGTCTAAAGTCAGGCCGAAGGTTGACATCCCTCAGCGGCTCGCAGAGATGCTCTTTATCAGACCACGACTGCTTCACCTGGCTGTCGGCGCATACTCCCCAGGGGGGCCTTACCGGAGCAGAGAGCACGGCAGTGATCGCCCTCCCCACTCCCCTGTGCTGAAGGCCGTGTCCCGCTGAATAATGCAGACGCACAGCGGCGCGTGTACTGCCGCAGCGGGCGCCGTGCCAAGCACCCTCGGCCGCGCACTGCGGTCTGCGACACCGCTCGTCCCTTCGCCACAGACCGCTCGCGCTCTGCGGGTTGCCTACGCTGCAGCGCCCTGGGTTTCCGACCCGCTAACTGTGCCCGAGGCGTGGTGGTCGCCGCGTCACGTTCACTGCCGAGTTACGCTAGGTCGCGGTTACTAACAACTTTACAAAACACTCACACCCTCATTATAGCAGGCCGAAGATACTATCGCACTAGTCTAGTTCATTTCGTTCGTGCTAGGCACACTGCCTAAAACGAGGCGACGTTGAAGCAATAAGAACGTGACATCTATACTACAGTTATGGCAATTACGGAAACAGTATAACACAGCACAAATGACATGTGGTGTTAATCAATTTGCAAATCCCACACCTACACTAGTGACGGTTGGATTCAATCTGTTGTCAAATCGCGCCATGTGTTCGCTGATCGCCCAAGTGTGGGAAAATCGCAGATCATAGCGATCGATCACTGGTTGCTCGGAACTCCCATGCGCTCTGATGAACAACACGAGAACAATCGTCCGCAAGTGTCAATACTGCTGCCGGTCTGCGACTCGTTTGACTAGCTAATAAGCATGTTCGGGCAGTTCTGTTTCGGTTCACTACGTTAATAAAAAAGTTCAAATTTGTGTGAAATCTTATGGGCCTTAACTGCTAAGGTCATCAGTCCCTAAGCTTACACACTACTTAACCTTAAGTATCATAATGACAAACACACACACCAATGCCCGAGGGAGGACTCGAACCTCAGCCAGGATCAGCCTCACACACTATGTTCAGGCGCAGTGTAAAACTGAAACTGTAATTTATAGTTTTTCAGGGTGTAAGTAAGCTGTTTAGGTTTTTTTATTGGTAACGCCGCCGCCACGTAGGGCTCTGTATAAAAATCACTGGCTGTGCCGTGCGCAGTCTGTGTTTAGTTTGCATTGTTGTCTGCCATTGTAGTGCTGGGCAGCGGCAGCTGGATGCTAACAGCGCGTAGCGTTGCACAGTTGGAGGTGAGCCGCCAGCAGTGGTGGACGTGGGGAGAGAGATGGCGGAGTTTTGTAATTTGTAAGACTGGATGTCTTGAACTATCATATATATTTTGACTATTAAGGTAAATACACTGTTTGTTCTCTATTAAAATCTTTCATTTGCTAACTATACCTATCAGTAGTTAGTGCCTTCCGTAGTTTCAATCTTTTATTTAGCTGGCAGTAGTGGCGCTCGCTGTATTGCAGTAGCCTGAGTAACGAAGATTTTTGTGAGGTAAGTGATTTTTGGAATGTATAGGTTAATGTTAGTCAGGGCCATTCTTTTGTAGGGATTTTTGAAAGTCAGATTGCGTTGCGCTACAAACTATTGTGTGTCAGTTTAAGCACAGTCGTGTAAAATTTTTCTAAGAGGATGTTTCAAGGGAGCAGAGAGTAATCTGGAAACTGAAGGCGTTGATTCCAATTACATTACGTATGAATACAAATGTAAAAGCACTGACTCTCTCAGAAATTTCAATGATTAGCCTTTTGAAGTTTGTGCGTAGAAGAAGAAATTCATGGGAAGCTTTTAGTGATAGTCACAACATATTGGGGAACATTTGGTGATTTTGAGGTATTTATTAAACAACTAGAACTAGTATTAAATCTTTGGACCTCTAACCACGATGAGGTAATATTAAGTTAACGTTTAAATGGAAATATTTAGAGTATACCAGTCTTACAATTAAGGCTAGGTTCCATGGAATTTCATACACGGCAACTCTCCTTCATAAAATTTACAAGAATAGTAGTAGTAACTAACAGGGCTGCCACTGGAAACATTTATATAGACTCATAAAGACTGCATAACTACTGTGTTAACATTTTCAGCGGAATTTCAAGACAAATACAAGTAAATGGAAAAGGAATTTATGATTTTAAGATATAATCGCGGAATACAAACTGAAAAGATGTACGAATACCTGGAATTATTGAACAATGTAATGCATTCTGTAACATAGCCCACAGTTCCCTAGAAAAGATTTTTAAACTAGGTTAATAGATTCTACTCAACTTTTTTAAAATGTATTGTATTGTAAATTTTAAAATTTATTGTATTTTATCATTCAAATATCGTACCTTTCTTCTGACTCACACGGTAGAGCTAGATGTAGATCAGGAGATTTCTCTCAGAAGTCGACTATAAGATGGACATACCTTTTGTAGGAACAACTGTTTATGTCGGCAATAGAAAACAGTGCCTCCACTGTCAGTCTGATGTTTTCTTGCTGTGACACTGTTTTTAAATAGGATCTTGCAGGGTCACTCGGCCTCACTTTTGTCATTATTCCGGATCATTCAAAAGGTAGCGCCTGCGTACCCAGTCCATCCATCACCAAGGACCTCGTTGTAGGCGACATGTCGACGTAAGGCTAGTCGGTTGCTTGGTTGAGGAAGCGACCAAACAGTGAGCTCATCTGTCCCATCGAAAGTGAAGCTATAAGAAGTTACACACATTTAAGAATAATGAGTTCCTCTGACAATCGAGCATGAAGTTTGCTTTTCGCGATCTACATGATTCTTGCGATCGGAAGACAACCAACGGTCGCCTCTGCACAACATGGCGAGGTGCTACTGCTGCAGGCTAGTTAACACGCTGTCATGTTCACTGTCGCTCCTCAACGGTAGTATATTCGTCCTTCGCTTTTCTCAATCCTCCCTTGTAGTTATTTTGTAGCACATTTTAAATTTATGATCGATCAACCTTGACACCTGACACAGGATACTAGCGCACTCTTTCTTCTCCATTTCAGTGCTTCATAATCGTTTTTCAGTTTATCTGTAAATCTGAAGTCAGGTACTTTTAAGGCCACACTAAGCAGCATCTCCTTCTTCTTGTTTCACATATTAGCGGGATTGGTTGGCAGGAGATTTCTACCACAGCAGGGTGAGCCCCAAGCAAGTGTAACAGTATGCGGTTGCATTAATATTCTTAGTGGTTTGCTATGTATTGTACTTCGCACCATGAGCTCCTTTGTTGCATTACCATCTCAAGTGCTTTCCAAAATTGTTCCACAACTCGTTGTGACAGCTTAACTAAAGAAATCCCTGTCATAAGTCACCTAGTAACAATGGAATATAATAAAAATAAATTATGTATTGAATAAGAGGGCCACCAATAAGTTTTACTACCCACAAAACAAAGAATTGAGTTCTGTTGTTCTTAAATGTCTATTTCAGCGGAGCAAATCTAATTTCCTGATCATACACTGAAGACCAAAGAAACAGGTACACCTGCCTAATATCATGTAGGGCGACCGCGAGCATGCAGAAGTGCTGCAATACGAGGTGGCATGCACTTGAATGATATCGGAAGTAGTGCTGGAGGCAAATGACTTCTTCATTCCTGCAGGGCTGTCCATAAATCCGTAAGAATGCGAGAGGATGGATATCACTTTTGAATAGCACGTTGGAAGCCATTCCTGGATATGCTCAATAATGTTCATGTCGGGGAATTTGACACCCAGCGGCAGTGTTTAAATTAGGAAGAGTGTTCCAGGAGCCACTCTGTAGCAATTCTGGACGTGTGGGGTGTCGCATCGTCCTGCCGGAATTGGCTATGTTGATAGGAAAGCACAGTGGACATGAGTAGGCGCAGGTGATCAGACAGGATGCTTATGTACGATTCACCTGTCAGAGTAGTATCTAGATGTATCAGAGGTCCGATATCACTCATACTGCACATTACTGAGCCTCCACCAGCTTGAACAGTCCCCTACTGACACGCTGGGTCGTTGGTTTCCTGATATTGTCTCCTTGCCCGTAGACATCGATCAGCTCGATACAATTTGAAGTGAGACTCGTCTGATCAGCAAAATGTTTGCAGTCATCAACAGCCCAGCGTCGTTGTTGACGGGCACAGGCGAGGCGTAAAGCTTTGTGTCCTGCAGTCATCAAGAGTAAATGAGTGGGAGTTCGGCTCCGAAAGCCCAAGTCGATGACGTTTCATTGAATTACTCGCAAACTAACACCTGTTGATGGTCCAGCATTGAAATCTGTAGCAATCGACGGAAGGGTTGCACTTCCGTCACGTTGAACGGTTTTCTTCAGGATCCTTTTCCGGCCACAGAGATGTCGGAGATTTGATGTTTTATCGGTTTCCTGATATTCACGGTACAGTCGTGAAATGGTCGTACGTGAAAATCCCCACTTCATCGCTACCTTCTTAGTGCTCCACATTCGCGCCGTAGTCCCTTCCAATGGTTTCTCTGTTCATAAAGCCCGTCCCGATAGCTGAGTGCTCTGCGTGACGGATTGCTGTTCTACGGGCAATGGTTCTATTCACGGCTGGGTCGGGGATTTTCTCCGCTCAGGGACTGGGTGAGTGCGGTCTTCATCATCATTTCAGCCCCATCCGGCGCTCAGGACGCAATTTATATTTGTTGAAAACATGGTTAAGCTTCCTTTCTTGCCTTCTACTTAATGGGAATTATCGTAACACTACAGAATATCAAATTATACACCTTTCAAGCATTTCGTATCTAAGTTAATTTTATTGGGGTAGCGATTTATTACGCGGTCTTCAGGCCTTCTGACCGACGTGTAGGAAGATTCCAACCTCGGTTCCAGTCAACGTAGGGGCCAGCTTTCAAAGACTGGTATTTTTCTGCATGATACTGAGACTGTTAAAAATTAACTGCCGAAAATTGAATCCCAGTAAAACAAGTTTGAAAACTATATTGCTGAAAGGTGTTTTATTTGACATTCTGTGCTGAACAGCCGAGTTCCGCATCCATTTCTGAAAAGATGGCCATACAAATGTTATAACCGTCTACCAAAACTACCGATTTCTCTTGATGAATGTTAAGTGGAACTTGAGTCATATAAGTAAGGAATTGAAGTGTAGCCAAAACTCAACAGCGTGGGGCTCCCAGTGTGGTTTTTCCGCAGTCACTAAGGTTTTCTTACACTAAATTATTAAAAAACTAAATTCGTATTGTGTTTGTCAAGTGTAACTGAAACCAGTTGTTGACAAAGCGTTACAGTAGGTGTCGTTGCCGAAGTGAGTTGCAGAGCTCCCGCGGACCTGAGAGTACATCAGTGTGGAGCTGACGACCGGCAGCGCAGGCTGCGGCGGAATGAGGCGGGGAGACGCACCGCTTCCGGCGACCCTTTCACGCGCGCTGTGCTGCAGTTAGATCGTGCCTCGTCCGCCGGACTGCGAACAATGGAGGTCGCGGCCACAGCGGCGCAGCAGCGCACGCTGGCGGCGCTGGCGGTGCACAGCGCCGGCCCTGGCCGGTCTGCCGGCAAAAGCAATTTCTCGGCCGGTTGAACGGAATCAGAGGCCGCGGGACTCCGGCACCGCCGTGTTATTTTACGGCGCGTCGGCTTCGAGATCGATACAAGCTGAGGCCGCACCGCCTGCCTGGAAAGGCGTGTCATAATCCTCTGGCGAAACGTCGCCCCCAGGACGTGACGGAAGACGCAGCAGGGGAGGTCCTTGCTGGCGCGAATTCCTGTCGCGGAAGACGTACGGCGTTGCTCGCACGGCGCGCTAACTCGCGAGAATGTCCTCCCCATCTCCTCCCCCAACCGCCAACCTCCCGCTGGAGCGATAAATTCCCGGCGGCGACGTCTGCGCCAAGTAGCTGTTCCCTCCGTGTAGTGGAGGAACGCGAGCTGTTCGCGGGACACGCGCCGTGCCGAGGCGAAACAATCGACACTCGACGTCTTCAGTCTTCAGCCCCGGAGGACTATAAAACGGGAAACGCAGCCATCAGGTCGCAAGTGCACCGCCTTACTGCGACGCACGTCCCTCTTACGAAGGAACGCGGTGCTGCGCTTTGAAGACTTCACTTCTTCAGCGTGATCCAGTGCTCGTGGAACGATCTATTTTCCAGGTGTCTCTACTCAGCGTCGTTAGTCCCATTTTCTCTGGTGTTTCGGCAGATATTTGTCATTTCGTTTTTGCCCTGTGTAGCTGGAGTTAGCCCAAACAGCTACCGCTTCTAGCTGCTTTCATGCGAAAGCCATTTCCAACAGAAAGAACATCTACGTCTTCATCACACTCCGCAATCCACCTAATGACGTGTCGTGGACGGTACTTTTGTACCACTAACTAATTACTCCAACCCTATTTCACTCGCAAATAGCGAGTGGGAAGAATGATTTGTCGGTAAACCTCTGTATTGGCTCTACTTACTCCTCATGGTTATTACGTGAGACATATGGCGGAAGAAGTAATATATCGTAAATGCTCTCTCAAAATTTAAGTAATAAATCTCTCGGTGATGAATAATTCCTCTCTTCTAATGCCTGCCAATAGAGTTGGTTGAGCATCTCCGTAACGTTCCCGTGTCGACAAAACGATCCCGCGACGAACCGTGCTACTCTTAGTTGGATCTTATCTCTTCTATCAGCCCTGGCTGGTAGCGATCCCAGATAGATGAACAGTACTCAAGTATCACCCATACACGCGCCTTATGGGCCACTTCCGTCGTGGATTAGTTACATTAGCTTAACATTATTCCTATGAATCTGAGTCTGGCACTTGCTTTTTCCACTATTTGCTTTATGTGGTCATTCCACTTAAGGTCACTCTGGAGTGTTACTCCTAGATATTTTAGAGCATATAATATTTCCAGCGGTTTGTCATCAGTAGTGTAACTGTAGAGTACTGGATTTCTTTTCCTACTTTTGCGCAGTATATTTCTTTTAATTACGTTCAGGGTCAACTGCCAGAGCCTCCCTCATTCATCGATTCTGTGGAGATTATTCTGCAAATCGTTACTATCTTCTGGCGTTGCTACTTTGTTAGAGACAACAGCATCATTTGTAACAGCCTTGGATAGCATCCGACGATTTCTACCACGTCATTTATGTACATCTCACTTCATTAGGGTACTCTGGAACTAACTTTACATGTGCCAGTTTTGTTCCGTTAAGAGCGACGTGTTGAGCTCTATCTGCAAGGAAGTCTTGAATCCAGGCGCAAATCTGCTCCGATACTCTATAAGCTCCTTTTTTCCACTACACGGTAATGCTTGACGGTGTAAAATGCCTCCCTTAAGTCAAGGAACATGGCAACAACCTGAGTTCCATTGTCTACAGGGCTGTGGATATCATGGAGAAACAGAGCCAGTTTTTTTGTAGTATCTATATTTGTAGAATCCATATTGATTTCTATAGGGGAGATTTTCCTTGTCCAAGAACGTCGCAACTCATGAGCATAAAATATGTTCCATAATTCTACAGCAGATTGATGTCAACAATATAGGTCTATAATTGTGTGCTTCGGTCGTACGACGCTTCTTAAAAACAGGAAATCCTGCGCTTTCGACGGCCGGAGTGGCTGTGCGATTCTATGCGCAGCAGTCTGGAACCGCGCTACTGCTACGGTCGCAGGTTCGAATCCTGCCTCGTGCATGGATGTGTGTGATGTCCGTAGGTTAGTTAGGTTTAAATAGTTCTACATTCCAGGCGACTGATGACCTGAGAAGTTAAGTCCCATAGCGCCCAGAGGCATTTGAACCATTTGAACCTGCTATTTATTCCAGTCACTTGGTACCCTTCGTTTCTCAAGCGATATGCAATAAATTACTTCTAGAAGCGGAGCAAGTTCTATCGCATAATCTTTGTAGAATCTTATAGGTATCACATCTGGTCCTGACGCATTTCCAGTAGTAAGCGATTGTAGTTGTTTTTCTATTCCATGATCGGTCATCTCAATATCTGCCATTTCGGCGATTGATATGAGGGACCGCATTACGATCTTCGGCTGTGAAACAGTTTCGGAGGACCGAGTTCAGTATTTCGGACTTACCTCTGTAATCTTCCGTTTCGGTGCCAATATGGTCACTGAGTAAATGAACATGATTTTGACACTGTTATTGATTTTACAGACGACCGAAACCTCTTTGGGTTTTTACTCAGATAGGTTGACTAAGTTTTGTTTTCAACGTTATTGAACGTGTCTCTCTAGCGTCGGTTTGTCTCCCACTACGATGAAAATAATTTTTAAATAGGAAGCTTCAAGTGCCCGTTCTGTAGAGCGCTCCCACATTCGTCTAGTCCGACAATCGTTTTACAGACGTGTATTAACGGGGCAATAAAATACGAATAATAAATAAAAATTCAGCAGCGAGTCAAGTAACGCAGTATGCCTGGGGGTGGCAGTCAGCGCAGACCAGGACAATGCTGTGCGTGTGGGAGTACTATTTATTCTTCTAGTTTCATTGTGCTTGTTAATACGTATCCATGAAGCAAATATCGCAAAAGACTAATCTAGGACCGCTCTAAAGAATGGGCACGTAAAATTCCGCTTTAAAAATCATTTTCTTTTTAACGGTATTCAAATCAACGCTTTCCCTCGACGCTAGTCATCGCATAAAAAGCGTAATGAGTATTCTTTGTTGGGCTGACTCCAGCTACACAATTCAAAACAAAAATCGCAAATATCTACTGAAACGCTAGAGAAAATGCCCTCGACGACTCACAGGAGAGACACCCTGTATTTCTACACTTTCATGTACACACTATGGATTGTGAGTAAACCGAAGAAAGATGAAACTAAGAAGTATTAGAACAAATGACGTTATTAAAGATATACCTAACATGAAAACGGCGAGTCACAAAGTAATCAGAGTGAAGGATTACGTTACCCTGGAAGCAAAATAACATATAACGGAAGAAGCAAGGGGGACTCGAAAAGCAGGCGAGTGCCGCGACAGAGGTTACACCCGGCAAAAATATTCTACTACTATTAACCTTAATTTCAAGAAAAAATTCTGAGAACGCCTGTTAGAGCACATCACTGAATGGAAGTGAATCATGGACTGTGGGGAAACCCGAACAGAAGAGAATCGAAGCGTTAGATATGTGGTGCTATAGAAGAGTGTTGAAAACTAGGACTTAAAAGAATCGATGAAGAGAGAAACATTTCGGGAAACTCTGCTCAGAAAAAGGGATAGGATGATAAGGGATGTGTTACTGCGTCAACGGATAGCTGTCATGGTAGTGTAACGAGCTGTAGAGAATAAAGCTGTAGAGGAACACACAGGTTGGAGTACAGCCCACAAATAAGTGAAGACGTTCGGCGTAGGTGCTATTCTGAGGTGAAGAGGTTGGCACAGGAGAGGAATAGAGGAATACTTGGCGAATCGAATCAGACTAGTCACAAGATTGAGTGCACAAAGAGATAAAAAGTTTGATTGTTTGGTAGACTGTCCTCGTGATTGTCTGACTCAAGTATTGATATAAACGTGCTACAGTTAATTACCAATCTAAACGTTATTTATTTATTAAACGTTTTGGGGGATTTCATTGAATCATCGACGGTAGTTCTGATAAACACAGTAACTGCTTGCTTGGTTTCCGTAAAGCATTCCACACTTTACAACAGCGTCGACTCCAAACGAAGATTCTATCACATGGTATATCTTGGAAAAGGCGCGAAGGGCTCGAGGAATAACATCGGCCATGTTCTAGGGAAGATCTATAAGACTTCTAACATTTTCAGCATACGAAGACGATTTGTCAACTACGATCACCAGCTCTATTCGACTTTTTATTAAATCTACTGTTTTGTACATGGAACTATCTTCGTTGAATGGTCGCTAGGGACGGTAGAAGGATTCTGAAGAAATTTCCGCTTGGTGTAAAGAATAGCCGCTCGTTTCAAATGTATAAATGTAAGATAACACTTGTAACAAATAGAAATAACCAGACAATTTCTGATGATCACTGACGTAGATCTCGACCACGTCACATCGTATAAGTATTTAGGAACAATAGTATACGGAATGAAATAAATATCAGAGGAACTTCGATCGTTGCAGGATTCTGGAGAAATGCGATGCATCTGCAAAGACATCACTTAAAATGTGCTAGCACTACCGATTTAGAATATTGTTGCTGTGTTTGAAGTCTTTATAAAGTTGGCAGAGTAAAACATCCAACGAATTCAGCGACATACTACTAGGAACGTAACAGCCCATACGAAAGTGTGTCATAAATGCTCGAAGAACATTTATGGGAATCCGTGGAAGGTGGTTCATGCGAAACGCTGTTGGTTCAACTTCGTGAGCTTATAATCGAAGAAGATTGTCCGGCAATTATGTTGCGGCTATATCTCACTTAGGGATCACGAGCATGGCGTAATTTACTTCCCAACACACGAGTGGAACTGGAAAGGAAATCGATGTCACTGAGACGAAATACCGTGCACCAAGTTCTGCACAGTAGCGTCTGGAGTATGTATGTAGGTGTCGCTTGATGACGGAAGAAAGCCTCCGAGACATTTCTAACACTTCGTTAAAAAGTAGTATACCTTTGTATTTTGATTAAATCTTTATACTTTCTGGAAGACTTAGCTTTGTTATTTCGCCAATGTAAATTCCGAAATCACGTCTTCTTTGTCATGACTTGAGTTGTTTCGTAAGGACCTTCAGAGTGAGGTCAAGGTTATTACGTAGTAGCTGAAATTTTGATGATGGAGATGTGTCACCCAAGCGTACATAAATGAAGTAAGAATATTATTGAAAACTAGAGGATCTCGGCTGGTGAGTGATTAGCAAGTCTTACTGTTAAGCGAAGAGCGCGGGTTCTATTTCCGTTACTGTTAGGAAATTTTCCTTAGTAGGAGCACTAGGAGCATTTGTGGGGTATTCGAAGCCGACATCGGACTGCATGGGATCGTGAGGATAGCCATACTCGTAGACTCAATGTTCCAGTTGACTACATCTGTAAACCACAAAGGAGGATCGCTGTATTGTGAACTTTTCAATCTGAGCCTCTCATGTAGGGAAAATTAATAGAATGACTGCAATATTCTGTATCATCCTATACCATTGGTTGGAAACTAGCATCAGCTGGACTAATCAGTTTCCATTCCATCACAACTCTAGCACAATGATTCGTTTTAGCCACCATTTCGTGGCTACATTCACTCAGAGTGTATAGGTCACACTTGAGTTTCTCCCGGTTTGGTCTATAGATCCGCTTATTTTGGTAGGAGGCGATAAGTGAATCTCATTATGAAAGAGGAAGGTACCCTGAGAGTTGGGCAGTTTACACAAATACAGCAGAATGTCGTGGAGGGAGTCACTATTTCATGGTCATTCGATCGCCGCGTGCTATGAAGGTCATTGAGGGTTACTGGTCTCCAGGCCGCCATTTGGTGCTGATGGGCACATTGCTTGCTGATTTTGTGGAAACTTTGTCGGAATCGAGATACTGCCATTCATATTCTAAGAAGTTCATTACTTGCTTATAATGCCACGCAAGTCGTGTCGCTTCATTCGTTTATCATTTGTACTAACCTCGTAGTACCATTAATTTAGATTTCACGAGCTGCCGAATTCAGCAGATCTTGTCACGCTTTCTCCATAAAGTCTTCTACAATTTTAGCTACGTCTAAACAGAATTAGACGCTTTTTTCAATTTGATTTCGGAGATCTTCGTTCCCTGTCATTTTTATTGTCATTTATGAGGCATTTAAGGACACAAATATTATTTAATCTCAGTCTTGACTTAGAGTCCAAGATCCTTTACATTTTCACACAACTTTTCCACGGATATAGGACCCACTAATAATAAGTAAAACCTGGTGCAGAGCTAAGTACGTTGTCCTCACTCTGACGATATTATAGTCGTGCACAGTAACCAGTCTCAGCGATTAGTTGTATTACAGGCAAGATTTCAGGGGAAAGGACGAGCATCGTAACCGCTTATCTTGTACTATCGAAGATTTGTTCTGTAGCGAGAATTTCACTTGCACTTTTCGAGTCTGATAGAGAGCTGGGACCCAGCTTTGGAGCTCATTTAGTGATGGGCAGGTAATAATTCGAAACTGGGAATGACACCACGTGAGTGAAATGAGGCTGAAACAAGTTTACATTGAAAAGATGGTCATCGTGTTTCCCTAAGGGAGCTAGAGGACAAACTAACCAAAACATCGTTAAACCCTGTTTAATAGTGTGCTAGCTCATCTTTGGAACACATTACAGCTTTTACTCAATGTAGCCTTCGTAGCTATTTGGACGTGTATGGCGCAAGTTGTGTGCCCCAAAGATCGCGCAGGTCCGTTGACAAGTGTAGTAAATGGATATAAGCGTTTGGCGTCAGTGGCCGGGATGATCCTTACGGCAGGTCCGGCCGCCTTGATGCAGGTCTTATTACCTTCGACGCCACATTGGGCGACCTGCGCGCCGTATGGGGATGAAATGATGATGAAGACAACACCCAGTCCCTGAGCGGACAAAACCCACACCCAGTAGGGAATCAAACCCGGGCTCTTTAGGACGGCAGTCCGTCACGCTGACCATTCACTTATCGGGGCGGACAAAGGAGTAGTTACCCTGTTGGAAATTGCCATCGTCGTCAGGGAGGACATCAAGCAAGAGGTAGACAGGTACACAACAAGAATGTTCGCGTAGTTCATGTCTGCCATGGTGCCTACAACTGCTACCATAGGTACTGTAGAATAACAACCGAATGTTCCCACCAGCCCTCTACATGTTGCTATAACATATCTCTTGATAAAGACGAAAGGGTGAACCTTTGTACCTAATTGAATAGTCTTGAAAGGACATGACATTAATGTCAAATAATATTCCTGCTTACCGACGGCCAAATAACAATTTATTATTTCATTTCAAATGCTTGTGAGATCATGCTAGTTACATTGAACTAACAGAAATACTATTTCTTTTGGTTGTACTTATGCCGTATGTTCGGAAATTCCAGTTACAAACTTTTGGGTCTTGTAGAGAGGAGCGAGTATGTATTTTTAACAGGAACCCATGTCCGGAAACGTACCATTTGAAAACATGTTTGCTAGGTAGGTACGTAACGGAATACTCATGGTGGGGAGCAGTTACATAGCATCTGCTGATGTCATTTGACGTCCATCCTATCTCTAAGACCTGGTTCGAACCTCACTCACGTGTCGGTGAGTGCTACAGCAACACCGCTGAGTTTGAGAATACACTGACACGAATTTATGAATGGCAAAACTCACGGTTATGGAAGAGCTGCTCGTAGCTTTTATCAACGTCCGACTCCATCGCATTCTTTTTCCACTACGATTACGCAAGGCTTTGGGAAAAGGTACCTTCAGCGTCAGCAGGCGTGACTCTGGTGCACCAAGGACATGTCGCAAAAATGAATTGGAAGAGGCCGTACTGCAGGACGTTACGCGAACCCGTCGACGATCACGCGAGCAGTTTCTTTAATTTGGTGGCGTCATCAACATTTTTCATATCGTTGTAGCACGGGCACGACACGCTTACTATATGTATGTTACGTGTACTCAATGCTGGCAGTCATTATTGTATCATTATATTTCAAACTAATTTTTATTTTGTAAAATGATCTATCTCTCAGTTCCCCTATTTTGAGTATGTAATGCAGTTAATTTCTGGTCATTTGAAGTAAGTTGGGAGCGACTTGCATGGTGATGCAACGATCGAGCTCCTTAAGCGCTTGGTCGTTAGTTATTTTATTATAAAATAGTCAAACCTGTATACAAAATTTATTTGTATAAATGTTAACTACAAAAATCGCCATTTATCACGAAGTGCCCCGTTAACCGACAATGACTTTTTGGCCTGAAACTAATTTTTATCCATTATATTGAAGTCAATGAACACAACTTCAATCAGTATTTACAACAAAGTCAGTAACAAAGAGAGAATAGTTGCATTTCGCCTTTTTTGTCGCCTTTGGGGTGTATCCTTTTGGTTGAAACTTTATAGCACTTACTATCAGGAAAATTAGTCAATTTACACAAATGGAACCATTTCGGTGTGCCGTATGTTTAGAGACGTCGCGACGTTCGCCTGGATGCTGGCGTATCTTGACATGAGTATCAACTTTCTGTACAAATAAAAGTGTTTAATGTTGCCGAACTATCGTTTTCCACTGATATAGTGTTCAATATATTTCTAATCTGGATAATCCACTACCCTAGCCTAATCAAGGATTTTGGTATGGGCGGTAGAGAGGGGTTGGCGACGGAGAGAGTACTCCCGACTCGCTACAATACAATAAACTAAAGTGTTTTCCTTATTACATTACAGCTACAGCTTTTTGAGACAGTTAAGTCTGAAAGTCTTGTTGCAAATAGTGTTATCATCTTCATGAGATTGAGGACAAGCAGGTGTAGTCCTGGGAGCATTAACCATTAATCAGCTGTGGAACCCCATATTCCGAAATGTATGTTAAGCGATATACTGAGAAATATTTGTCCTAGCAGCAGCATTGTACTATATCGTTATATCTGTCACATATTTGACAAGGGTTTCCGTATGGCGTTAGACGAAGCACAGATTTCCATTAAAGAAAGGAAAACTGTATATTCGTTAACATACCAGATGATAGAAGAGTGGAGCATTGTTCTTGCAACAGCTGTGCTTAGTACTGCAACACACACTGAGGTAGAAAAGTCTTGGGATACCTCCTAACACCGTGTCAGACCTCATCTTGCAAGGTGTGGTACAGAAACACGATGTAGCAGAGACTCAAGAAGTTGTTGGAAGTCCGCTAAGGAAATATACAGCCATGCTTTCTCGATAGCCGTCCAGATTAGTGTTGCCCGTGCAGGATTATGTGCACGAACTCAAATCTCTGTTATGTCCCGTAAATGTTCCATAGTATTCTTGTCCGGCAATCTGGATTGTCTAACCATTCCCTCGAACTGTACGGAATATTCTTCAAACCAACTGTGGCATGGTGACGTAGCGCATTGTAATCCATATAAATTCCATCGTTGTTGGTGAATATGACATCCATCAATGGCTGTAAATGATCTCCAATTAGTAGAGCATCCAGAAGACCCAGTCCATTCCATGTAAACACATCCCGCCCTATTATAGAGCCACCGAAAGCTTGCATATTGCGTTGTTGACGACTTGCGTCTAATGCTTTGTGGGGTCTGTGCCACATTCGAAGCCTACTATCAGCTCTTATTGATGGAAAATGCGACTAATCTGACCAGGCTACGGTTTTCCAGTCGTCTAGGATGCAACCGTTATGATCACGAGCCCAGGATAGGCTCAGCAGGCGATGTGGTGTTATTAGCACAAGCTCTCGCGTTGGTCGGCTGCCATAGTCCACTAACGCCATACTCCTCCGCATTGTCAAGAATGGTTCAAATGGCTCTGAGCACTATGGGACTTAACTGCTGAGGTCATCAGTCCCCTAGTTCTTAGAACTACTTAAACCTATCTAACCTAAGGACATCACACACATCCATGCCCGAGGCAGGATTCGAACCTTCGACCGTAGCAGTCGCGCGGTTCCGGACTGAGCGCCTAGAACCGCTAGACCACCGCGGCCGGCTCCGCATTGTCCAAACGGATTTGTTCGTCATACGTCCCCCATTGATTGTTGCGGTTATCTCGCGCACTGTTGCTTGTCTGTTAGCGCTGACAACTCTAAGCAAACGCCGCTGCTCTCGGTCGTTAAGTGAAGGCCGTCGGCCACCGCGTTGTCCGTGGTGAGAGGTAATGCCCGAAATTTGGTGTTCCCGCACAGTGTTGATAATCTATACCTTGGAATACTGAATATTCTAACGATTTCTGAAATGAAATATTCCGAGCGCCAAACTCCAACTGCCATTCTGTGTTCAAAGTCTGTTAATTCCCGTCGTGCGGTCATAATGACGTCGGATACATTCCCGCATGTATCGCCTGAGTACAAGTATCAGCTCCGACAATGCACTACAATTTCACACCTCGTGTACGTGATACAACAGCCTGATGTGTATGTGCATATCGCTATCCCGTGACTTTTGTCACCTAAGTGTATAATTTCTGAGCTATGCCCATCCACTAGTTCCGGTCACTATTCTACCGCCTTCTCTGATTCCCGGGGACTGTGGCTTTTCTTCAGCCTCGAGAGAATAGGAGAATAGTCGGGTCTTCCCTTAAAGCCAGTACATGAGTGGTAGTCTCTTTTCACAGACGTATGGTTTTCACAAGTTGGCCGCTATATCTCTGAGGGTCGGTCGTGGGGGGGGGGGGGGGGGGGGGGGGGGAATGCAGCAAAATAATCGCTTGAAGTACGTGCTTTCTGACCTGGAGGCTCATTGACTGAAACATCTGCATGTTAAAATAATTTAGAGTATTGGTAGCTCGTGAAGTCGGGAAGAAGGTGGCAAACCTAACGAGGTAAGAATTAGTCTTGCGTCCTGTAGGGAAGGAAATGCTGCTTTCAATATGCGTATGAAGTGCGTTTTCATTCGAAAGGGAAAGATTTAATGAGCGAATGTTTGGCAGGTGGATAGAGGTCTGATATCAGAACGTGTTTAATAACAGCATGGCGGACTTGTCGAGATATTATGGAGGACAATGCGTTCCACATGTTCCAGTAGAAACTTTGGTGTTTTGTTTGAATTCATGTTCCATTTAAGAGTGAGACAGCTGTTCAATGTTGCTTGAGGAGTAGATAAAATAAACAGGTTCTGAGACTGTGTAGTCACTGTTGGCGGTGCTCGTTTACCAGTCCTATGATCGGATCTGAGGGCCGTTTAAAAATAGTTGGACCGCTGCAGGGCGTTGGTTAGAGCCATGGAAGAAGTGACAGTATTAGTCAGGACTCGCTGGTTGCATAAAGGCTGGTGACTTATTTAGCATGACACCATATATGCAGCAGAACATAACAATAGCCTGAGTCCGTCAGCAAATGCGTCCGAGGAAATCTAATGAGCAATACATCGTGTAATTTGTCTCGGGCACCGCACGGCACTAAAAGTACAAATATTCAAGCCGCAGGAGCGATTAGTTCTTCGCCCGGCTCTACAGAAGCTTCTAGACAATAAGAAACGTTTCGGTTTCATTTGATTCAAAGCTCTTTTCGAAATATTGTAAGAGGATGTCTTAAGTCTAGTATCGCTTGGGATTTATATGCGACTAATTACCAAGTGATAGTTTCTTTCACTTGGACTAGAGAGACAGGAATGTTAGCAGGGTGTTGCGGGCTGGGAGTGTGACTGTGTGCTGCTCATGGGGCGGCGATAACCCGCTTGGAGTGACTCGCCTCTAACGGAGGCGGCAGGCGGCAGATAGCGGGTGCGTTGCGCTGCGTTCACGCTGCATTAGCGACGGCCCGCGCTGCTGGCCAGCACTTTGGGCTCCAGTAGGGCCGGTCAGAGGCCCTTCAAAGGGTCGGCCGCCAGCAGCCCCGGACGCGGCCCTTAATGAAGAGGGCTGCAGCCGGCCGAGATGGGAAGGCGAGAGGCGGAGGAAGACATGGCCAGCTCTCTGCCGTGGCCAGATACGTAATTAGGACACCAGATGGCCTGAATAGACACGTTCATACGTGTCTGTGTGTGTATGTCCACTGTTAGGTTGTTTACTAGTGGTGCTGTTGTATTCAGGAAAGTGTTAGTCACCAAAAACAGGCGAGACGAGATATCATGCATATACAAGGGCTGTTCAATAAAGAATGATTATAATTTTTGCGGTCATGATTTCTCGTGCTAAAGTTTAATCTTATGATATTCTGTTAGCTTAATGTGCAACAAACACGCAATAGTAGTTTAATTGTTGGGACTCCTGGTTCCCGCTTATGAGAGGCAGGCAAGGTAAGACATGTTCAGTATCGCCTATCGCTGCAAAGGAGGTAACACGCAAGGAACAATATGCGACTTTAAAATTCTGCTTTCGTCTCAACAAGTCTTCAGATGATGCCTATACATTGTTACAGGAGGCCTATGGAGAGTCCGTTCTTCTCTACAAAACAGCTAGAAGGTGACTTAAGATGTTTAAAGAGGGAAGACAATTTCAAAGCAAGGTGGCCCCAGGGCTCCAGTTACTGCTCATACGGAAAAAAAAAAACATCAGCACTGCTGCTGTCAATGAGATCGACGAATTACCTCAAGGGGACCACACCGTGGTTCAGGTCGAAAAAAATCGATTATCGGTTTTCATCATATTTCGATAGATTAAGGTTTTATTTAAGTACTCTGGAAAGGATTTTGCTGAAAAAATTTTTTTCGACCATTTAAAGAGCATTTTCCTACCACGAGTGTTTATGGGCCACGCCCACTTTTCTGTCACCCACTTTTCTGCATATACTGGGTGATCAAAAAGTCTGTATAAATTAGAAAACTGAATAAATCACGGAACAATGTAGATAGAGAGGTACAAATTGGCACACATGCTTGGAATGACATCGGTTTTTATTAGAACCAAAAAAATACAAACGTTCAAAAATTGTCCGACAGATGGCTCTCCATCTGATCAGATTACCAATAATTAGCATAACAAAGTAAGACAAAGCAAAGATGATATTCTTTACAGGAAATGCTCAATATGTCCACAATCATTCCTCAACAATAGCTGTAGTCGAGGAATAATGTTGTGAACAGCACTGTAAAGCATGTCCGGAGTTATCGTGAGGCATTAGCGTCAGATGTTGTCTTTCAGCATCCCTAGAGATATCGGTCGATCACGATACACTTACGACTTCAAGTAACCCCAAAGCAAATAATCGCACGGACTGAGGTCTGGGGACCTGGTAGGTCAAACATGACGAAAGTGGCGGCTGAGCAAACGATCTTCACCAAACGACGCGTGCCACAGATCTATCACGCGTTTAGCAATCTGGGGTGTTTTTTTTTGTTCTAATGAAACCCCACGTCATTCCAAGCATGGGTGTCAATTTTTACCTCTCTGTCTACATTATTCCGTGGTTCATTAAGTTTTCAAACTTATAATGACTTTTTAATCACCCGGTAATTTAGATCTTTATATCTTCTACATTGCACGTTAGGGTTTTTTTTGTTTTTTTTTTTTACTCCCGAGTTTGTTGGCTTTCCTTGCAATGCAACGGTTGGTATTTTTTGTTTCTGCTGTTTATAAACAACACGCTTTCAAACACTATGTTAGTTTTGTTCAAGTGTGGTTGAGAGTAGTTGTTATAGAAGACTTGCAGATATATTACGGACAGGCAATTAGGAGAAATAAAGAAAATCTGGAGGCAATGAAGAGAGATGTTTTGGCCATATTATTCCATGATAAGCCATGTCATGGATTGTGTACATCAGGAGAAAATTCGTGGTGCAAATACAATAGGGGTTAGGCAAATGGAGAATATTATTCTCACCAACATTCTCTTCCTGCTGCTGTTATTACAGCAATTAAACCTATTTTCAGAGACTTGGCTCATCCTGACCTTCTAAGGAAATGTCTACATGGGCAGACACAGAACACAAATGAATGTTTCAACAGCATAATTTGGAACCGCCTTCCTAAAACTGTATTTGTAGGCATGCATACAATAAACTAGGAGTTCATGATGCCGTTATCACATTCAATTGTGGTAATATTGGAAAGTGTTGGATACTGAAAAAGCTGGGAATTAATCCTGGTGAAAATGTGATCACTGGGCTGCAATACTGGGATAAAATGAGGATAGCCGATGCAGACATGTCTGCATCTAATGTGGCCAAGAAAGCAAGACAAACATCCAGGATGTGAAAAAGAAGCTGGAAGATCTGCTAGAGGCCAAAGAAGTGCCATAATATGCTGCAGGACAGTTTTAATTAACTGCAAGTAACAAATTTCAAAAATTTTTTCTTTAAGGTCAATTTCTCGCAAACTAAAATTTTCAATAGATATGACTCATTATATCAGAAAGTAACATAGATAAATGAATGAAATTTTCAGACAGTCTGCATAACATAAAAAGCCACCTCTAGTACTACATTCATTAATATTCCCCCATTAGAAAGTTCACAAAAATATTTTCTTTTAGTCCAGGAATTTAAAAAAAATGATTTCTTGGAAACTATAAACTGGATAAAGTAGATTGTAGTACAGTATACTCTATTAGTATCATGTAACATACAGTAAAAATGTAAAGGTCCTGCATCAAATAGTTTTTTTTCAGAAATGGGTCAAATACTTGCATACATTAACATGGGTGAGATAGGCAGGGTGTGGTCCCCTTAAGATCACTTTCTGAAATGCTGAATATTTCATTGGGGTGCCACCTACACGTTTGAGACAGAAACATTACACATGCACATGTTTGTGCGGGATGAGATCGAAGACTGTTGATTCCCGAACAAAAGGACATTCGCGTGCAGGTCTGCATCCAGTCAAAGTTGATGTTAGAGGAGGATCCGAAGTTTCTTTCAAATGTAGTCACTGTTGATGAAACGCGGCTACATTATTTTCATCCTGAGAGCAAACAGCGAAGCTCAGTGTGGAAATCTTCTTCATCGCCAACCCCCGAAAAAAGCAAATGTGGTTGCTTCTGCTGAGACAGTTACGGATACCTCATTCTTTGATGTTCTTGGAATGATTTACGATCATATTGTTCCTGCACACGCATCGGTAACTGAACAATAATAGAGGGATATCCTGAAAACATTGCAAGTCCTTATCAGGCGTAAAACACCACATTTTCGTGAAGCAGGCTGATGCTACCACGTCAATGCGCGACTACATATTGCCAAATTTGTTGCTGAATATCTAGCAAAAATCAAGGTGAAAATCATCCCTCATCCTGTATAAAGTCCGGATTTAGCAACATGTGACTTTTTTCTGTTCCCTAACATGATGGTTTGAAATGGCTCTGAGCACTATGGGACTTAACATCTGTGGTCATCAGTCCCCTAGAACTTAGAACTACTTAAACCTAACTAATCTAAGGACATCACACACATCCATGCCCGAGGCAGAACTCGAACCTGCGACCGTAGCAATCACGCGGTTCCGGACTGAGCGCCTCAACAGCGAGACCACCGCGGCCGGCCCCTAACATGAAGAAACGCCTTAGTGGGAGGCATTATCAATCGTCAGAAGCAGTGGTGAAAGCAGCGGAGGCGATTTTGAAGCACATCTGAAAAAAAAAAAAAATTGTTACCAGAATGTATTTGAAGACTGGCAGAAACGTTGGGACAAGTGAATCGCATTCATGGGAGACTGCTTCGAGAAGGACCATCAAAATTATGAGATTGAGCAAACGTATCGTGTCAAAAAATATTATGATCATTCTGTATTGAACAACCCTCGTATGTAAGAGGACACTGTCAGCGAATATGTTAATATAGCTTTCAGTACCGTTGAATCACCTCAAAACAGTAAGCGTTAATGAGGATGAATGGGCTGGTCAGAGTAATGTAGACCATTTTGCGTATCTACAATGTATTTATAAAGTCGACGGCAAGTGGATGCGGACGCCTCTCATTAGTCGATACTCGGTTCCCTTATTCCCGATCCGTGATGAGAGGGTTTCTTCCTTAGAGGTGTTAGTCTCTATCGTTTCTCCTAGATACTTAAATTTTATATTCGTTTGATTATCCATTCGTCAAATTTAGCAGTGTGGTTGGTGACCCGCTATTCGTAATAAATTCAGTTCTCTCGGAATTGATGGCGAGGTTTGCTTTTGCTGATTGTGTCATTTCACTGATTTGTTCTGACTGTGTCAGTTCAGTGATTTTTTCTGCAACAGTGTCTAGTGAATAACAAAAAATTGTGAAGTCGTTGGCAAAGGTATGGCAGTCAATTATCAAATTATATATTTCGACCCAAGCGTGACTCCATTCTCAGCACCTTTGTCAATCATTCGTTTTAACCAGTCGCGGATACACAGTATGCAGTTAAATATTGATGAGATTTCAAAAGCAAGTGAAATCTTTACCATTAACTTAACTTTGAACATGACGTCAGTAAGAGTCTGTCAGATAATGGTGTCATCCTTATAATACAAGCGAACTTCTTTCAGTATTCTGAGAAGTGTTTTCGGACCAATCGAATCATACGACTTTCTGAAATCTACGAAAGCCCTTAGGAATTACTTACTCCTACGACTGAAGTAAAGGAGAACACTTATAAGATTCATGATCTGCTCGGAACATGAACGTCGCTTCCTGAACCTTCCTTAGTAACCAATCGCCTATGATCTTTTTCAATGACTGTTGTAGATTATTAAGTGAAAAGAGATCCACGTTATTCTCCGTGTCGTTCCTGTAAGTAATGAATGCGGGGGTGGGGGGGGGGGGGGAAGTTATTTTCTCTGATGCTAAGGATTATCATTGTTGTTGTTGTTGTTGTCTTCAGTACTGAGACTGGTTTGATGCAGCTCTCCATGCTACTCTATCCTGTGCAAGCTGCTTCATCTCCCAGTACCTACTGCAACCTACATCCTTCTGAATCTGCTTAGTGTACTCATCTCTCGGTCTCCCTCTAAGATTTTTATCCTCCACGCTGCCATCCAATGCTAAATTTGTGATCCCTTGATACCTCAAAACATGTCCTACCAACCGATCCTTTCTTATAGTCAAGTTGTGCCACATTCTTCTCTTCTCCGCAATCCTATTCAATACCTCCTCATTAGTTACGTGATCTATCCACCTTATTAATCATACAGTAAAGCTGCATGTCCTCGGGAAAAATTACGGCTGTAGTTTCCCCTTGCTTTCAGCCGTTCGCAGTACCAGCACAGCAAGGCCGTTTTGGTTAATGTTGCAAGGCCAGATCAGTCAATCATCCAGACTGTTGCCCCTGCATTACCATTATTAATTATTACTTTATTATATCATTATTTTTAGCACATCGTTTAGCTTCATTTGATTTACTATTTCCCTGTCCCACTCTGCTCTAATTAGTTGGGTAGCTGTTTAGAAAGCTGCGATGTTTCCATGTGAAGTCAGATGGGCACAGTGAAGAACCAAATTCGCGCCACTGCCTGTGTGACCGTCTCCACCGGTCGGTCTGAGAGGTTCCTGCGGATCGAACGTGCGGAGCCGACAGAAGCCACCCCCCTATCCCTGCCTTCCTGTGTAATCCGGCTTACCGCTGGTCAACGGCCTCCGTCCAGCAGCGGACGCTTTAGCCAACCACCGATCACCTGGATGGATGCTTGTGGTCTGTGACGTCACACGGGGTTCGCGTTTCCTCACTACCGTCATACCCAAGGCGGGTTTCGGTCACCCATTATTCGAGGTTCTTGTACAGTGTAACGTAATTACGGAGGCGACCGTTCATTAGTGTAGGGAAACCATGAAACTATAGCCATGGAAAACACCGACTCCACTAAACGTCCACACATACAAAGACAAGTTAGGATTTATTTTTCACTTTATCAATGAATTTGTGGCATGCTGACGCAGTAGATAACAGCTGGTATAGAAATACAGGGTGATCGGAAAATCCCGTTACAGACTTTAGGAATCGTAGAGGGGAGTGTGAGCATGATATTTTGAATAGGATCCTATGTCCTAAAACAAACCATTTCTCTACTGTGACGGTTTCAGTTCAGATATTCAAGCTAACTTGTCTGATTATTTAATCTTCCTACAAAACGTATTGGATCCGTTCTTGCAAGGTGCGCCATTTAATGTCTGTCAGAAAACTTGGTTTCTGCATGATAATGCACCACTTCACTTCTCACGGTTCGGAGATATCTGAACAGACAATATAGTGAAACATGGATAGGTTCGGGTGGCCCAAACGTGATTGCCGGATTTAACTACTATGGACTACTATATGTGGGGTTGTACGCATAGTTTAGCTTACGAGACTCCTCTAGAAACGGAGGGAAGATCTTCTGGCCACTGCACTAGACACGAAAAAGAAATCATGTGGGGTGCAGAGTGTGTACCAGAAGATGCTTCGTAGGTACAATGTCTGTAACAACGTTGGCGGTCATCACATCGAGCCTCTGTTGTAATGAATCAGCAGTCTTCTGTACGTGCAGTGTGCCGCGTTCTTTTTTGCTTTGGAATAACGTAGACGCGCAATGTTTAAGTGTTGAAACAAACAAATATGCAAAGTGATAAATTGATGTTTCGTTTTGTTTCCCTTCCAACTGTTACTTAATAATTGTACTGCGTCACGAATAATCCAGTTCTGAAGCAGAAGTGGATGAATTAAAGATGTGAACTGAAATCTTCGTAGAACTAAAACGGTACTTTTCCGGACATGCTTCCCTATTCAAAATATTGCCTACTTAGTTTCTCTAAAAGTCCAAGAAGTTTGTAACGGGAATTTCCGAACGCTCTGGTTTACAGTATCAGACCGTCCGATTTTTTTTTATGTTACTTGCCGTTCCTTTACGTGTGCATCTGATTATTTAATGAGGGAAGAGCCAAATTGTACCTTCGCTGTAATTCACGTTGAATTGTAGGTCCCCCTACAACTGGATGGGTAGGAGCAAGGGAAGTGGACAGGTCCTCCAACAGGACATAACAAAGTAGTCTAGCCTCACTGTTCATAAAAGGATGACGGCTCATATGTTAAGAAATCCTATGTTAAGATATCAGGGAGTAACCTGAGTCATTGCAGGATAAACCAAAAGGGTGAAAACAGGAATTTTTTAATGAATAAATCCGTCTAGATTGCTTAATATAATTCTCCATTTCTGACAGCGTTTCGGTTACTCTCATCATCATCATCATCATCATCATCATCATCATCATCCTCATCATCATCCTCATCATGTCAAAAGATAGAAGATTTAAAACCGCGTTCAGGGCCAGGTATGAAACTTACGTCTTAGTGGAGCAACCCAGCTTGCCGACCAAAGTATTCTGTCTGTGCAAACGTAATCTTATACAAGGGTATGAATTATGTATCCAAGGTACAGAAGTGTGGTAGAGGACACATGGTTTCTCTGAATCGTTTTTCCTTCATCCTTTCATTTTTACCTGTATCTCTACATTTTTATCTTGAAAAAAAATTAGAAATATTGTTTCTACCTCACTGTATTTCAGTAGCTTTGCATTACAATTAATTTTATATCGCTCCGTTTTAAAAGATTTATATTTTGTTTTGGAACTTAAAAGAGTTCATCAGAAGAAATACCATTAATATCACTTTATTTAATAAGCATTATTAGAAGCTAACCATAATTTATTAACGATCACTAGAGAAAAATTTCCATATTTTCCATCAGCAAGTAACAGACCTGACCGTTAATGGAAGCTTGGAACAGCGCTGTTTGTTCTTCCTCAGTACGTCACAGCGAGAAAAGGGCAAAATCTCATGTTAGCAAATGAATAATGTCGGACGAGAATTATGAATGAAATCTCACATTCCAGTGTAATCGTACCTTTAATGACGCAGCACACTGACAGTGGTCTAAAGAAGGGAAACGTGAGAAAATATATTGTCTATCGTATCTTGTAGTGATAGGTGCCGCAGTGCCGCATAGAACTTCGCCGGGTACACGATGTATGGCAATGCGTGTAATTAATATAATGGGATTATTACAATAACTTCTTTATTTATTACAAACTGCAAAGTGTTTTGTTTGTATATACTTCTTACATTTACGTCACGGAAATGTGACGGACGCTGACGCCTGAACTACAGACGGCGCGAGTATATGATACCGCCTTATTTAATACCCAGGTGGTCGATGCCTTTCTGTTTCACCAGGACGCTTGACACTATAGAACATGTCCCGCGCGCGACTGTGATTGGATGAATAATGAATGGAAAGTATGCTTTTAACATGTAGGCTGACACTTCTCGTCCCGTTTTGAGTGACGTTCACTTCTTTCGTACGGGTTGAAATATTTTATTACGCTGGAATCCTCTGTATATCATTATTGTGAACAAATCGAGCTAAAATGTTCTATGGAGAATAATGAACGTTCATTGAAAGATATTACTTTATTGTTGTCTTCTTGGTTATTCGGCCTCTTTTTTTTTCCAAATGTGTGTGAAATCTTATGGGACTTAACTGCTAAGGTCATCAGTCCCTAAGTTTACACACTACTTAACATAAGTTATCCTAAAGACAAACAAACACATCCATGCCCGAGGAAGGACACGAACCTCCGTCGGGACCAGCCGTACAGTCCATGACTGCAGCGCCTCTGACCGCTCGGATGATCCCGCGCGCCGGGCTCTTGTTTTCCACAGGTGTTGAGTTGTTGGGTTGGTCTGGGAGAAGACACCAAACAGCGAGGTCTTCGGTCCCATCGGATTAGGGAAGGATGGAGAAGGAAGTCGACCGTGCCCTGTCAAACGAACCACCCCGGAATTTTCCTGAAGCGATTTAGGGAAATCATGGAAAACCTAAACCAGCATATCTGGGCGTGGGATTGAACCTTCGTCCTCCTGAATGCGAGTCCACTGGGTTAACCACTGAGCAGGTCTAAATGGACAAGTAGTATAGGTAAAATACCATTGTTGGCAACCTATTTCACTTTATAATAAAGTATCTTCATCGGGCAAGCTATTTTTTGGTTACGCCACTCCTGTTCTTCCACGTAGCCGTATGTGTGTTAGATTTTAGCACTCAGCGTTTCTGCTAATACTAAATATATTCGCATTTTTGGGTTACAAAGAACCACTGCCATCTCTCTATTTTGTGCGTTGCGTCTTTCAACTCAGCAAAACAAAACAAGCCAAATGGCGAGATGATAGCGGTTCTTCACAACAAGAGAACGAGAATATGTTTGGTATTAGTAAAAATGGTGTGTGCTGAAGTCTAGCACATACATGTGAAAGAACAGGAGGAATGACGTAAACAACAGAAACTATCACCACTGAATATGCTTTAGAATGAAGTGAAATGCATTTGATCGTAATAAGATTTTCATGACAGTTGCAAAAGGCGGTATTTAACCCATAGAAATTGGATATTGCAAATATATTTACCAAGGACGAAAATAATTTAAGTTTTCCTTATTATGAAATTTTAAAGAACTGATTACATGTAAGTGAAGAGATTATTAATTTGGAGGTGTGCTAAGAGTCAGAAGAGTATCTTGGGTTCGATAATAAAGTTTATGAACGAGTACATTAGTGTATTAGGGATAGGAAAAAGCATCAAACTATATGTTAAGAGAAAGTATGCACTCAGGTTGTTTGGGGACAGATCATATTCAGTATTAATGCGAGAACCTATTACTTTGAAGAGTAAATGCTAGTACAGAAGGCAGCGATTCACCTACATTATTGAGTGTTTAATCAGAACCGCCGTTTGTCTGGGCTACGGAGAGAATCAGTAACTGAAAAATGGTTCAAATGGCTCTGAGCAGTATGGGACTTAACATCTGAGGTCATCAGTGCCCTAGAAATTATAACTACTTAAACGTACCTAACCTAAAAACATCACACACATCAATGCCCGAGGCAGGTTACGAACCTGGAACCGTAGCGGTCTCGCGGTTCCAGACTGAAGCGCCAAGAATCGTTCGGCCGTTCCCACCGGCTCAGTAACTGAATTTTACAGCGATTTCTGAAATGGGCCATAGAAGAGAATAGATCTTTCTTTATCTTATTATTCAACAAGTGAGATGAACCTACAGTTGCACAAGATATTAAGGACGTGCGGTTCAATACATTCTTTGTTTCAAAACAGATGTCGAGTAAACTTATGGTTACAGCGCAGACTCCGACGTGAAAGTCCATTCGAGCCCAGGGTTAAAACATGTTAACCTGAAAGGGACAACGAATTTTAATAACTATATGACGCGGCTGTGGCGTTTGCGAGACAGGACATTGTCGGGCTATCGTAACATACACAATAAGACAAAATAGAATACAGCGCACCACGAAGGAATTACCCGAACGTAGCAGAAGTCTGTAGACGTGATGTACATGTACAGACAAACAAATGGATACGTCAGACAAACCTGATGATTTTCTCAAGAGAAAGAGCTTCACAAATTGAGCAAGTAAATAATGCAGTGGTGCACCTCTTCCAGTTACGCCAAACAGTTACCCGAATCGTCGTTTATTAATAGAGTTGTTTGATGTGCTCGTTAGACATATCGTATCGTATTCTGTCCAATTGGCGCCTTAGATAGTCAAAATCACGAGCTGGGTGTAGGATTCTTCTCATACTGCCTCAAACGCTCTCCACAAAGAAGAGATACGTCGACATTTCTGACCAAGATAGGGTTTAGCAAGCACAGAAAACAGCAAGCGTGAAGCGGATGACAGCCAAACAGGTCCTGCTAGGAAAGGCAATGGTCTCTCTGACCATCACTCCCGGTTGTCGGTGCGCACTGCAGGCGATAGACAGGTTGCAATCCCACTGCTGTCCAGAGTATCTCCAGACACATGTTCGCTGGTCATGAGGGCTCGATTCAAAGCGGGACTCATCAGTGAGGAAAATTCCATTCCAGCCAATGAAATTCCAGGCTGTTCGGTATTGCTAGAACATAATCAGTGTATTCATGTAACAAATGGCTCTGAGCTGTATGGGACTTAACATCAGAGGTCATGAGTCCCCTAGAACTTAGAACTACTTAAATCTGACTAACCTAAGGACATCACACACATCCATACCCGAGGGAGGATTCGAACCTGCGACCGTAGCGGTTGCGCTGTTCCAGACTCTAGCGCCTAGAACCGCTCGGCCACCCCGGCCGGCTTATTTATGCAACAGTTTGTGTCACTAAATTTATCATTACTTGTATTGCACAGGATATTATTTTCTTTCACTGCTAGGCAGAATCAGTTTGGCTTTTCCAATTATCGTCCACTTTCCTGATTCGAGTGATTCATTTTTAACGCTTATTTGCACAACGCCACAATACGTACTCAGCAAGCCAGTGAACAGTGAGTGGCGTGGGGTGGTCCCTGTTCTATGCCACTCAGAGAGAGAGAGTGACGAAAGAAGCGCTCTGTGCGTCGCTCCATGCGGTAACTTTATCTAAAAATGAAAATAAAGTAAAAATAAAAAAAAAAAGAAGTCAGAATTTACATGATCAGTGAACTCTTACACCTCGTCCATATTTTCTACGCATTTGCTCGGAGCACGTAAATCATGCGCCTGTTGAGGATTCCTAGTGTTCCAAACCAATGGATTCAATAAGAATCCGATTTTATTACCATGGATTTTTATTTGCCGAAGATCAATCGCGCTCAGTCTAAGTACCTGGCTTGTACAACAGGTTTGCCGACCCGAGTGGCCGAGCGGTTCTAGGCACTACAGTCTGGAACCGCTCGAACGCTACGGTCTTAGGTTCGAGCTCTGCCTCGGGCATGGATGTGTGTGCTGTCCTTAGGTTAGTTAGGTTCAAGTAGTTCTAAGTTCTAGGGGACTTATGACCTCAGCATTTGATTCCCAATTTCTCAGAGCCATTTGAACCATTTGAACAACAGGTTTGCACACATACTTTTCACTCTGTAATATCCGAGCGAGGGGGCCCTACTGGTTAGCACACTGCACTCGCATTCGGGAGAACGACGGTTCAGATTCTCGTCCGGCCATCCTGATTTAGAGTTTGCGAGATTTCTCTAAATCGTTCTAGGCAAATGCCGAGATGGTCCCCTTGAAAAGGGCTAGCCGATTTCCTTCCCCATTATTTCGTAATCAGAGCTTGTGCCATCCGTATTTAGAGTTTGCGAGATTTCTCTAAATCGTTCTAGGCAAATGCCGAGATGGTCCCCTTGAAAAGGGCTAGCCGATTTCCTTCCCCATTACTTCGTAATCCGAGCTTGCGCTCCGTCCGTAATGACCGCGCTGTCGCCGGGACTTTAAACTCCAGTCTTGATTCCTTCCTCCCTTCCACTACGTATTTCTCTTACAGATCATTAATTACACTTTAGAAGAAAAGTAGATGAAATACTCGTCACACATTCCGCAGCTCCACTGTATCCTGTTAGTTGATATTTCAGTAAACTTCTACGACCATATCTACAACAACAACAGCTACTACTACTACTACTACTACTACTACAATAACTTTTAAGAGAATTCACAAATGCACATAAAAATAAATGAGACGCAGGTTATGAACAGAAATTTAATTTCTATCAATTAACACTTTCGTTTTACCACTTTGGTTAAGTGACACCATCTCCTAATCTCCTTCTTTCTTAACATCCTGACACACGATAGCAATACAAAAGCTCCTCCAGAAATTGAGCTCTGATCTGCTTTCCATTTGGTGGGGTTACTCAGCAGCAAAAATTCGGTGTTCATAGACGGATACGACGCTGTGGGCTCAACCGCTTGGATGCGCTCGCCACTGTCGAGCACCTCGCTGAATGTCGCATGTCAGGCGCCGCCTTTACATACTTGCCCCTCTGCCACTCACCGTTGGGTCGCTTGCGGAGTATAAATGTAGATGTAGATGTCTCTCTGTCTCTCTCTCTCTCTTTCAGTGTTGACGTTTCGACCCTGATGAGAATCCTGTTTTGTTCTTCGCGTTTCCCATCTGTCTGTCTAAATCACTGACTCAGCTTCACTCAACGTATGAGAGAGAATCTGAGTTGACAAAACTAGCCGCTCGGAGTGGCCGCGCGGCTAGAGGCGCCATGTCACGATTCGGGCGGTCCCACCCGCCGAAGGTTCGAATCCTCCCTCGGGCATGTGTGTGTGTGTGTGTGTGTGTGTGTTTGTTGTCCTTAGCGTAAGTTAGTTGAAGTAGTGCGTAAGTCTAGGGCTCGATGACCTCAGAAATTTGCTCCCTTAACAGTATTGGCGTCATTCTCAACGGTTGAGTAACAAATATATATATATAAGAATTATACATTGTTTTTAGTGAGAGGTCAGAATTTGGTGTAGTGATACCAATTTCACAATATTTGATGTCATGTTAATCATCAGAAATATAAAATCACTGCGCTATGCGATTGGCAGTCGGTTTCTGTTCTTGGTAAGTAACTTCCTAAACACGGTAAACCTTCCTACCTCTAAATACGAAGGGAAGACAGTAATGAGATACCTCTGGCTTGCAGCTCATAAAGCTGGACGTACTATAGGAATTTCCCTTTGAAGCCAGAATTCTTCATACTCATCGTCAAATTTTAATTTCAACTCTTCATTTGTTGACAGTTCTATTAGCTCACTGCGAGGATATTTCTATTGTCTGTGAGTCACAGAAAGATTCCAGCAACGAATATGGTATAGTTATCTGAAGGGGATCCTGAAATATGTTCGTAAAATATTTTTTAAGGGTGCCGAAGTGTTAACAAAATACTGTCATGTAATCGTCATTTGTTTCCATGGAAGCAAGATTTCGCTATCGATGTAATTTTTTTTCGCCTCTAATTATAGTAGCATAGGACAAGTTTTTACACAAAATGAAAAATAGTTGCCTCGCCTCCTTACAGCTGTAATTATCTAACGAATGATCTTTCTTTTAAAGAAAAAAATCGGTATAATCAAAGAGATTATAAATTTTTTTAGACAGAAATCCTTTGTCAGCCAAGAAACCTGTGTTAGAAGGAGCAGACGAACGAAATCTTCGTTTCCATCACATAACTTTTACAAAAATCTGTCGCTGAATGTACTGCTTCTGGTGTATCCAACAGCACTAATTATGTAATGTAAAGAGCTATTAAGATGATCGGCAAGGTTTTTTCTATCAAATGTAGTTTTTGAATAACAAACTAAATTGCTACCTCCCTTTTTCAAAGGTGAAAGTAGCCCACAGTATCTTCCTACCATTGCTGGAGCACCATCTGATACACCTGACACAATATCCTGGAGAGTGATACCTTTCCCTTTAAAATAGTGTTCTTGTACATCAAATAAAGATTTTCCCTTCAGAATCGGTTTATGATTTTCTGGCAAATAATACTTCTTGACAATTTTTCTTCTTCTTTTATCAAATGAAGTTGAACAAGAAATGAACGATCGTTATCTGCTAATATCGACTCAATCACCTACAAATAAAACTCGCTAGTCTTCAACCGTTTTATTCTGCAGCAGATGAGTAGGGAAAGAGGAGAATAAAATTTTCTGGGTTCAGTAGCGTGTAAGTATCAACGGCCGCCAGCCGGGAACGGCAAGCATTTTAATAACGTTACTCGCTGAGGAAGAGGCTGTCTGAACTCTCCTGTGTGCGACTGCGAGGGAAATCAGCAGAAAATGATTAAAAGAGTGCAGGCCGAACTGCTTTGGTTACTCTTGTAACTTTCTGGAAGAGCCAAACAGGAGATTGACTAAGCAGTGAAGACACCATAATAAATTTGCTAAGCAAAATCAGCATGATGTCAAGGCATGCGACATTGCGGTCCATCTGAAGGGGCAACGTGATCAGTGATCTGGAAGCGACTGAGTACTCCTCGAAATGACATGTGAATCGAACACACGCTTCGTGTCCGCAATTTAGAAGCAGTGTTCCCGATGGGATGGGCCTATAATGCCAGCGGGCGGCCAACAGCCGCACCGAGGTGTCATCGACTTTCACTCCGAGCTGACACAGCGTCCTCGGCAGCCGTTAGTCTGCTGTTGGATTCAGCAGATTCCTCTCCGGATCACGTAGATACCAGCCGTCGCAGTGAACATGGCAACGACATGCTTTCTGAGTAATAAACGGAATAATCTTGATTACCGTTTTATTACGTCTAACGACGCCACGCATGTCGTCGGTTTGCATTCTGACAAAACATTAGGCGTTCCCACTTCGGCAGTGGCGACAATTACAAATAGATGGTCAGAAGTGCACAATTTCATAAGAGCTGTAGGACAACGATCCAGAATCTAACGTCAGCAGTAGTCACAGAAGGTGGGCCAATGAGATACATGGCTATTTGTTCTCAAAAAGAAAAAGAACTACAATCTTTTCTATTTCCAGGTTAGGATTTAAAGACTCTGAAGTGGCCTTATATAGACCGAGAATACTATCAGAGTTTCGCAAGAGTATCTTGTTCCGACACTTTCTAAAACATGTAATTTTACAGGACGTTGTGCACCATGTGATATACTTCTGCTAGTAACATGTATTACGTGTAGGAAATACTGTCGCTCAGCAGACGAATATTCATATTGTCGTTGATTGATGATTAGGCATAGGAATTGTCTTGTTTTGGCAACTATGGTTGTTGAGTTATTATCGGCAGTAACACTAGTGTGACTGTTGAAAAAGAGAGAGAGATCAGCTGCACAGAAATGACACAGACAACGACAGCTAGTGCTAACGAGGCGGTAGGCGACAGAAAACAGTTAATGAACAGATACGTCAGCAGTTAGAACTTTTAATGACAGAACAGCAGCAAAAATCATTGTTGGATCAAGCTAAAACGGTTGTAAATCTTTCCCGTTTATCCGTTGATCCTTCAGGAGCCAACCCTAAACTTCCCGCCTCCGTGGAAACAACAGAGGACAATACTGTGTATGTAGACGGTGTACTAAGTAGCTGTTCATGTGAAACATTTTTGCAGACAGCCATATTGTGTATGATGAGTGTGACAAAAACCTGTATCTCTTATTATGAAGTCCTTAATAAGGTACTCCCATTCAGTTAATAAGTGGAGGTTTGCGGCAGTGATATAGAAAACAGAAAAGTACACAGATTTTCAGGGAGTTATTCAATAGTTTATAGCCGAAGCCGAATGAAACAGAGGAACCAGTTTCTGACAGATTTATGGGCTGACACACAAACCAGGTGCGGACGGACTCTTGCACAAAGAAGCGGAAAATCGTTTGACGCATTTCTCAGATGAATCCACACCGATTTTTCATTCCGGATGTGAGTGGAAAACCCTGAGAATGTAGTCGCACCACTTGACGTTACTGCACATTTACAAGAAGCAGACAGTGCAACTACAGTGCGTACTGAGCCGAACATACCCAGATGTGGTAAAGAATATTACCATTGTGCAAGAATGGGCATTTAAACACACAGTATCGCCAACCATGGTGCTATAATTGGTAACTTTCAGGGGGGCGTAGGGCACTGGGTTATGAATTTAGAGAATAGCGCAAGAACAATGCAAAAACTAAACACTTCAACGCCAACGGAAATGTTCCATCCGTCAGGAAGCGAACCCATTAAACCGTAGTGCTGTAAAAACGTTCACAGATACGTAGTGTTGCTTGATAGATTTCATGCAACAGGGGATGACAGAACAGATTCAGTGGAGGCACCAATGGTCAGGTTCATGATATGAAACACATAGTTTCAGGTGCAAATGGAAATGTTGCTATGCAATGATTTTCGGCAATACTCGAATTAGACTTCCTGGCTAGGCATCATGCTAAAATACACCTTTGACAACAAACAGTTGAACTCAGTGGAGACTCGTGTGCGATGGGGTAACTACACTCCTGGAAATGGAAAAAAGAACACATTGACACCGGTGTGTCAGACCTACCATACTTGCTCCGGACACTGCGAGAGGGCTGTACAAGCAATGATCACACGCACGGCACAGCGGATACACCAGGAACCGCGGTGTTGTCCGTCGAATGGCGCTAGCTGCGCAGCATTTGTGCACCGCCGCCGTCAGTGTCAGCCAGTTTGCCGTGGCATACGGAGCTCCATCGCAGTCATTAACACTGGTAGCATGCCGCGACAGCGTGGACGTGAACCGTATGTGCAGTTGACTGACTTTGAGCGAGGGCGTATAGTGGGCATGCGGGAGGCCGGGTGGACGTACCGCCGAATTGCTCAACATGTGGGGCGTGAGGTCTCCACAGTACATCGATGTTGTCGCCAGTGGTCGGCGGAAGGTACACGTGCCCGTCGGCCTGGGACCGAACCGCAGCGACGCACGGATGCACGTCAAGACCGTAGGATCCTACGCAGTGCCGTAGGGGACCGCACCGCCACTTCCCAGCAAATTAGGGACACTGTTGCTACTGGGGTATCGGCGAGGACCATTCGCAACCGTCTCCATCAAGCTGGGCTACGGCCCCGCACACCGTTAGGCCGTCTTCCGCTCAGCCCCAACATCGTGCAGCCCGCCTCCAGTGGTGTCGCGACAGGCGTGAGTGGAGGGACGAATGGAGACGTGTCGTCTTCAGCGATGAGAGTCGCTTCTGCCTTGGTGCCAACGATGGTCGTATGCGTGTTTGGCGCCGTGCAGGTGAGCGCCACAATCAGGACTGCATACGACCGAGGCACACAGGGCCAACACCCGGCATCATGGTGTGGGAAGCGATCTCCTACACTGGTCGTACACCTCTGGTGATCGTCGAGGGGACACTGAATAGTGCACGGTACATCCAAACCGTCATCGAACCCATCGTTCTACCATTCCTAGACCGGCAAGGGAACTTGCTGTTCCAACAGGACATTGCACGTCCGCATGTATCCCGTGCCACCCAACGTGCTCTAGAAGGTGTAAGTCAACTACCCTGGCCAGCAAGATCTCCGGATCTGTCCTCCATTGAGCATGTTTGGGACTGGATGAAGCGTCGTCTCACGCGGTCTGCACGTCCAGCACGAACGCTGGTCCAACTGAGGTGCCATGTGGAAATGGCATGGCAAGCCGTTCCACAGGACTACATCCAGCATCTCTACGATCGTCTCCATCTGAGAATAGCAACCTGCATTGCTGCGAAAGGTGGATATACACTGTACTAGTGCCGATATTGTGCATGCTCTGTTGCCTGTGTCTATGTGCCTGTGGTTCTGTCAGTGTGATCATGTGATGTATCTGACCCCAGGAATGTGTCAATAAAGTTTCCCCTTCCTGGGACAATGAATTCACGGTGTTCTTATTTCAATTTCCAGGAGTGTATAATGTTACTTTTTCACAAAGTACACAGGTTTCGTATGACAGAGTAGCAACAGGTACAGAAAGTTAATTTGGGTTATGATAGATTTCGATGCTCCACAGAAAGAATTATTTTCAATAAATCCTCGCCGAATAATGACGTATTGGATGAACAGTATTATTTTATACGTACATATATAGCACGTGCTATGGAAATAAATGACCTAGTTATGATGCCAATACGTCTTGCTACTTTCGAAATTAGTGAAGTAAGTCTTCCAAAAGGATTGGTAGTAGCTACACTACAGGTACTCAGTGAAGAAGTTGTCGATGTGTCAGAGACTGAGTATAATATGATGCCAACCATCTGCCCATTATGTAACAAGTTTAGTCACTTTAAGGTAATGATCGATGAGTGATGGAGCCATTGTTAGTTCAGTACAGAGATTTATTTAACTCTGAAGGTCCTTTAACAATCACATCTATAACACAGTATCGTATGCCAATGGGTTGTCGCGCAGCAGTATAGCACAAGCAATATAGGTTAGCCAAACATCTTCAGCTATTACTAGAAAAGTTAATGGGTCAACAGCGCAAAGGAGACATAATAGTGAACGGGGATAGTACTTGGTCAGCAAGTATAGTAATCATCCCGAGAAAGTCCGCCCCCAGTAGCTGAGTGGTCAGCGCGACAGAATATCAATCCTAAGGGCTGGGTTCGATTCCCGGCTGGGTCGGAGATTTCCTCCGCTCAGAGAGTTGGTGTTGTCTTGTCCTAATCATCATCCTTTCATCCCCATCGACGCGAAAGTCGCTGAAGAGGCGTCAAATTGAAACACTTCCCTCAGGCGAACGGTCTACCTGACGGGAGGCCCTAGGCACACAAAATAATTATTATTATTATCCCTAGAAAGTCACCTAACAGACCGAAAAAATATATATTATTTTATGACTACAGATGTTTAAATGAACATCTCATAACCAGGTCCCAGTCCACTAACAAATATAACTAAAACTTTGGAAAACCTGGGTCACTGTAAATTCTTTTTTGCAATAGATTTAAGGAGTAGTCATCAACTGATTGAGGTGTGTCTTGGAGTTAGGTCAAAAACACTTTTACAATATCATTAAGGCAGAAAGCCTTTGAGGTTAAAAAACGCACCCACAATATTACAACAATTGTAAGATGGAGTGTTTCGAGAGTTAAACAAAAATGATCTATTTGAGTAACAGCATCGATTTTTCGAAATATCTGGATGAACACGCAGGTCAATTATTTGATAGATTGAAAACAGATCATCTTATATTAAGCATTGATGTGACATTTTTCCCAGTCACAAGTTGCTTAGTGGGAGCGTATTGCTATCAGAGATGGAATGAGAATGGATCCTTATTTCAGCTGTATATTGATTTTTCAGTTTAACAAACTGTTAAGCAAATAAAATCACTTCTTTGAATGACAAATAACTATTGATAATTTATCAAAACCTTTGCAGACACTGTGTAACCATAGATTAGGTTACGAAGTAAGGGGTTACGTTTCAGCGGACATCAAAGTGTAAAGCAGCATTTAAAACTGTGAAACAGATACTGACTTAAGATTCTGTACTAATTTTTCTTGATATCACTAAGGAATTTATATTATCATGTGATGCAGACCGGACAGCTTTGAACATAATTTTAAGTCAAACTGTTTATGAAAATCTGATAGCTGATGCATTTCACGCGATGAAAGAAACTGAGAGCACCTACTCTACTGCAGAAAAGGAGACTTAATTTGAGCCGAGCGGTTCTAGGGGCTTCAGTCTGGAACCACGCGACAGCCAGGGTCGCAGGTTCGAATCCTGCCTCGTGCATGGATGTGTGTGATGTCGTTAGATTAGTAAGGTTTAAGTAGTTCTAACTTCTAGGGTACTGATGACCTCAGATATTAAGTCCCCTAGTGCTCGAAACCATTTGAACCATTTGAACTTAGCTTTGATGTACGGTATTTTTCGTTTTCATTGCTACCTATATGGCTGTAAATCTATAGTTGTTAAGGACCATGCATCCCTGATGTTGTTATTAGGACTTAAACACCCTTCGACTCGATTATTAAGATGGGCTCTGAAATTGAGTGAGTTTCAGTGTGAAATTGTCCGCCCCAGATAGCTGAGCGTCAGCATGACCGAATTTCATTCCTTAGGGCCCGGGTTCGATTCTGGGCTGGTTCGGAGATTTTCTCCACTCAGCGACTGGGTGTTGTGGTGTCCTAATCGTCATCATTCCATCCCCATCGAGGTGCAGGTCACCGAAATGGCGTCAAATCGAAACACTTGCACCTGGCGAATGGTCCACCCGACAGAGGCGTTAGTCACACCAGATTTAGATTTACATTTTAGTGTGAAGTAGTTCACAAACCTGGTATCAAGCACACGACTTTGGATACGCTTGCAGGAAAGTTTCAGTGTAGCAAGTATGACAATTAAATTTAGTAGATTTAGAAATGGCAAAGGCAGCGGATAAATCACAATATCCCACAAACCACAATTTCTTATGCAGGACGGTGTACTGCGTAAATAAACTAAACGAGAAACAAGCATCGTTTTTCCAGCGGAACAAAGAAACCGAATTGCTGTGACAAAGACGTGACCACATATTATCAGTAATTGGAGGTAGGAAAGGAAAGAAGTTGACGGAGAACACAACGTGGTAATGTGGAGCAATATTAAAAATGCTTTAGCCACTCCAGCACAAATAGTCAAGGTATTAAATAAATTGTTCTTATTTAATTACGAAAATATAAAGAAGTTTTTAATTGTTTCGTTATTAGAGTTTACGAACACAGACGCTACCACGAAAACAACTTTGCAGATTAATTGAAGGCAGTATTTCCTGTATATGTTTCTTACCTTTATCCTGTATTGTAGCTCGTCTCTGGCGAAAAAATTTACAATAATATTTTTCCAAAAATATTGTACGTTATCTATGTGCTCTTTTGGACTACGAAATGCACGAACAATATTTCTTCTGGTATTTTCTTTTGCCCTTCAAGTACATATAACAATAACTGCTTACGAAATTTATAAATTATAAGTAATGTATCTGCCTTCAGCGCAACGCTTCCCGAAATACTAGCTAAACAAGCTACATTTCAAAATACGTCTATATGAGAACAAACGATTATATCAAGAGCAGGAATACGGAAACTTAGGGAAAACAATACAACAAAGCGATGCTGAAACAAAATTTGTTGAGGGATCCTTACTACCTTTCAATATTTGAAAACGGTCCTGATAAACTGGGCTTCAAAGGAACCATGAGAAAAATAACAGAATTCATATCAAATGAAATATTTTCTGAAGTGATGGGTCAAGTGTCTCCACATTCATTTTTTAAAAATTTTATGGTGATTAAATCCACGATATCTTATGCCTAAAATTTTCGAAATATAGGTAAGGGCCGTTGTAATGCTTTTTTGTTATTAGATGTATCATATTACATACAACGTAGCCTACTTTATGTTTAACTGAAAAAGTAACACTTATAATACTGCAATCGATATACATATACGTTCAATTGCCAAACTGCACAATACTAATGTTAGTCGTCATAACAAATAATAAACATACAACTCTATAAAATCACGTGAACTTACCTCCATTGTAAAAAGGCATTGGAACAGAAATGTGTTGTTGACAAGAGTTCCATGTAAGTAATACTTTGATTGCACTGTGTAACAGTTCAGAGTTGCTCTGGAGGACCTTGGAAATATCTTGTGTCAGCACGATGTCTGACGTATTTGAAGCACTGTGTCGTTAAATGAACCGTTGGATATATTCTGCAGGTATGTTGATCTTGCCACGAACCACTGCAGACTGGTATAACGTAAGCTTTGTTGATTGGCAGGCAACACTCGCAGATTACAGTGCCCAGTGTTGTAAAATATATGTGCTGTTAGTTGCTCAATGCACGTATGCGTCAGATGTAGAGCGCATCCGAAGTTTATATCGAGGGAAAGACAGGTTATACTCGCTAAGTAAATTGACGTGTACTCATTGTCCAAAATGTAAGGGTGAACGCTATACCCATAAGGAGACTAATTTTGTTTGGAGGTAATTTCGGACTGTTGTGTTGAAATAAGCGTTTAATACCGTTAGCTGTCAGAATACCTTCCCTTCGCGGCTTTGCAAATATTTCGCATAGACTTTTATACCCCGTCCACGGTGGGCGCTACCACCCCTATTGAGAATGAATATTGTAGAGTGATAGAAGTTTTATATACTAATTTATGCAATTTATTTTACTCATCCCTCGTTTTTGTTAGCTGAGTAATCCTTGATGGTGAAGTATGTATTATTCAAGACACCAGCTTGACGGACATATTTAATGTTTGGAGTTACCCTATATCTTCGATTATCAAGAGCAACATATTGAACTCTCTTCTTCCCATTTGATAACTCTGTTCTGTATTTACATTTTGGTGGTGAATGTAGGTTTAATATGGCTCTTGTTCATGATTATGGGTCTAGCTACTACAACATTATAAATCTCTAACGTAAGTTCGGAACATCACATCCACAACATTTTGTTAACTAATTCATAAAATATAGTCACTGCCATGACTAGTTTCATGTGGCACTTTACAAATCCATTTTGTTTTCTATTCTTGAACAAGAAATGTTAGAAAATAGCCAACTGAACATAGACCAAAAGATGGTGAATGGGGAAAAAATTCGTGTAGTCGCAAATTTTTGTACATTGATAGGGAAGAGTGTCATGAACAACAGTGAACACCATACTGAACGTCCCCAATTGTGTGGTGTGAGTACTGGAGTTGGTGGGGCGGGAGGACTTTTTAAAAGGCCATATTTTTAGGTTTTTCTTGACTAACTCCAAAACTGAGCTTCGAGCGAAAATGTTTTCCAGCTAAAACTCAAACGACATTAAATTTCTTACAGGGAAGGTCCTACTCATTTATTCTCTAAACGCAATAGCTATTCCATTGCAGGGGATGGAAGAATCACCAATTGTCTAAAATGGTTAATGTTTATTGTGGGTGAAGACGTAAAATAAAATGACTGTACCTTTTTAAGTACAATAGAGCCGTACTGGGGAATAAATTGTATTTTGGTGGCGTGACTGTTAACAGTGGGAGAGAGCGGGGTTGGAGGGTAGAAGTGTGAGGGAAGGAAGGGCGCCAGAATGAGGTCTGTTACTTACCTCATTTGGGCATCTGCAAAACGGAGAGCGAGACAGTTAGTCCTCATCCTCCCCGTGGGGGTGGTGGTGAGACAGGGGAAGGGAGGGGGCAACAACAGCTACAAGCTGTTTCACGATCTTATCACCATATCGATCCTTCCGCAGCACACCTTATAAATCACCGATGACGCTGCTCGTAGACACTCCTGGAGAATGCATATTTTCCACAAAATGCATTAACACGAAATGGAATGCCGACATAAGACGATAATGAAACTACACATATGAAGAGTACATAAATCTTCACACAATGCCTTGCACTGCTAGTAGGAAAATTCTGTGTCATCCTGTACGACTGTTGTAGCTCACTTCTAGGAAACGTTAATTACACCACCGGCAGGACTGTTCGCTCTTCAGCTTATAGGCAGAAAATCAACTGTACCTTCCCCATCATTTATGGTCTGGTTTTCTTATATGTGTAGACAAATTATCTTCATGCACTCATGTTTAAATAGTGCACTGACTTTCAGTTTATTAAGTGAGTACTTAGGTGTCGTAATTAAGAGAGCCTCATAAAAACAACTGAGAATTGTTTAATCCGTGAAAGTGGTGCTGTGAATGACTTATGCAATGTTGGTGAGAACGGATTATGTGGATCAGTAAATGCCAATTAATTGAGAAAATATTGGAAAGCTGATTGTTTAAGGAAAGACAAACACGCCATCGTTAATGCATCTTGCAGAAAAGAGTACACCAGAGCTAAGTCAACTAAAAGGTTTCTAAAAGCGGCTGTTTCAGAGGAATAGCATTCTACGTGAATTGGAGCCACACGTTTGCGTTCAACCAAAGCGAAATTTGATTTTAAAATTCGCTGGTTGTTTCATGCGGAAGCTGTTGATGATGAATTTCTTGATGAATGGAAGACAAAACTCCGAAAAGGGTGGCGAAAGTTTTACAGTTTTCGATCCTTCTAAGATAACAGACTTTATATTCGAGTACGTCGATACCAACGTCTGCACTATCGATGGCTGGACTACACTTCTCAGCATGGGCGCATCAAATGCACCACCTGCCTCACTTCTCCCACCATCTGAAGAGATTCAGAAACTTAAACTGACTCCCACTGCCACACAAGTACGCCACCTGGGTGTTATGGAACTTCAGGTATTTGAACAACAGGTAAACAATGCATTATGGTAGATTACTGACGTTGAGAATGTTTAATCCAATTACATATTACATATTAACACCCTCCTTAGCAGGAACGCTGTGGATGTAGGTAAGTGAGTATTCCATACAGACTACTCAGCAAATGCCAGCAGTTCCTAAATGGAAGCAATTTATAAAGTTTGTTAGTAGCACAATTAATGGTGAAAGAAGTGAAATAAATTTTCTGCCTTTCTTTAATTCACCACTAAGTGACTCAATACAGTGTACCTAGCTTCACAGTAGGCCGCTGACGATAGGTAGCACCAAGGTGTCGTAATGTGTTTTGTTACTTTCGACCAACCGTTGTAGCTAAAGGCTGGAGAAATCCAGCTCTGGAATATTTAAGTGCGATTAGGAGGATTTCACATCCACCTGTCCTATATGGGGTGTCACTCGTCACACAGTGGCAGTGTCTGGGCTGAAGGAATTGGTATGTTTAGTTTATGGTGCAAATACACTTGCGAAGATGTTAAATGGACATGTTTAAGCAGAGGTGTTCGAGGGCGCCTACTTTTTCGTTTTGGTTCTGGAAAACGCCCGTGTCCTAGAAGAGGAAAAGTGTGTGATATCAACATTTGGAGCGATATAGAAGGTAGTACTGCGCTAAAAATTAATGAAGATTCTTGTTCGACATCAGCTTTAAATCAGTTCAAGAACAATCCGAAAACCTGGCATTACATGTCCCAAGGTTTGTGGCATGTGCCATAGTACATATAAGAATACTGTACCGTTACTCGACCTGCATTGTGGTAACGATGATGATATAATGTTGATTTTTGAAATGTGCGCAGTCAATATAAGATTTTATTTCTTAATAATTGGTGTGTTTCCTGTTCTTTCTGCGCTCAGTGGGAATTAAAAACCAATTTTGTACCATTAAAACTCTATTTTTAATAATTTCTGATTTTTACATCCCTTGCAACGCGGAACCTATTAGTTCTAGAGAAAAACTGAATAGGATTTTCCTCGTAGGAAATTTAATGTAGATTAATTTTGTATTGGAAAATTTTTTCGATAGATACCGCAATTTTCGATGGCTTCGAAACCGGGTTAAAGTGACCTTCAAACGATCCACCACCCAACACTCACCATCCACAGGGGGGAGGGGGGAAGGGGAGGGGGTAATTTTATGTATTATTATTACCAAATACGTAGCAACCAGTCGCTGCTTATTTGGTAATTTTCTGGTTTACGGTCGCTGCACAACTTGGGAACCACATGGAGCCCACGATTCTTAAATTTTTTGTAATGTGGTTCGTGACACTCCCCTCTACTACTGCACAAAAATTTTCGACTACATGAACTTATTTTCCCTAATTTCTCTTCGGTGACGGGACTGGAAGTGACAAGTAGAAACTCCAAAACGAGTCAGGAAAGAATCTTCTTTCCGCAACGTGAATCTATCGTAATGACCACGACGAGACAAAAATTGGACACATTCTGGTCCTTACGGAGGAGTACCCACCTATTTCTTCACGCGTATTATACACGAATGGAGTAGAACCGAAGAAATAAGACTGCGACACTACTTACCGACCGCCACACACCACACGGCGGTTTGCCGAGTACACACATGGATGTAAAAGAGCTTCACTGCAATCGGTTCACGCCAGTCTCATGGAATGTTATGTGTGTGTAAACGCTGAATCTGTGAATAAAAATTAAAGGATAGTCATTAAGCTTGAGTATACGCTTTATATGCATTAGTGCGAGCTCAGCGAGAATGCTCTCTTCCTGGTAGCTATATTCTCGTTAGGAGAAAAAAGTATTGTTGACATGTTTGCAGATACGTACAGTGCGAGGTATGGTTTCCCGGAACGCTTCGGCCTGAAAGCACCCATCGCGTATTTTGCGAGAAAGCGGTAATAGTGAAACAGGTATGCTGCAGGTAAACATTACCCCTCCAGTTCCTGCTGTGTTACGTGCTCAGCTCAATGAGTAAGCTCTTATTACTGAGAAATGCAACAGGATGAACGATCCATAAAAAAGCAATAAAATGCGTGATGCACACCATCAGTAGTTGCACAAAAAGCTCGTTTAAATGAACAGAGCGTTCCAGTTGTGCATGCCCACAATTGATGTTTATTCAACTTTTCTCCAGCAACTTATACAGCTTATATTATGGAACAGAACCGATACCATAAGCTACGCAGACGAATGACATAGCGCACAATCGTGCCATCGGTGCGAGCTAATAACGAGTGACACCAGAACACAAGAAAATTCATTATCAACTGCTTGATTCTTTCACGTTGCTGTCGTAGGGAAAGAAGTATATCGCCGAAAGCAGATTCCAGTCACTGTATTCATTCGTATCGACTGTATAGAATTATTATTATTGTTATTTATTACGGTGGACGAACAAGAATATACACAAATTTCTTTCAGAAAATGTCTGTACTTCGCTTGTAAACAAGTACAAATGTATAAATTGTAGACTAAAGGGAAACAGGCGCTTCAAAGAATCTGACAATATATGAGGCCTGTTATATAAGAAAATTGTTCCAAGGATGTAATTAAGCGGACATTCGAACGTCCGCGCTATGTAAAATAGCTTCGTTGCGATAATCATCATCTGCACCAAAGATTTTTTTATTTCTTCATTGCTTGTTTTCAACTCAGTTTCAAAAATAGAAAGAATGTGAAAGCTGAGCAGCTGCAGTCTTGCAGCTGAAAGCCTATATGAAGATGGAATGACAGATGAAGAAAAAATAAACAGTTTAACTTTATTAAAATTTTCTCTTTAGTACTCTTGTCGCGTCGAATTGGAATGAATATTCTAGTTACTTACGTAAGTTCCATATTCTTCTTGAGGAACAACTGACTGCCTACAAAATTCAAACATAAAGATGTTAAACAACACAACAATGTTCTACGTTTCGTGGGGCTCCAGGTAGGAGAAGAGGTAAGGTTCTGGACAAGCAAAGCGTGAGACACGTTTTCTGACGGTCTGAGAGGAGAACTACATTCAGCGCCCGGTGAAGATCACCCTTGGCTACATTTTCTCTGTACTTCATAAATCACTTGGAAATGCCAAGGCATTTATACTGGTCAGTCGGTCAGTATAAGAAGTATTTCACGACCGGATGTCCTACTTTGTAGCTAACCTTCGTTGTTGCAAAGTCGCGGTATATGGAACTTTCTTACTCATGGCGTTTCATTCACAGTTTCGTTGGGCACCTTCAATGGGCTTTTGGTTCCATCGTCGAAGCAATAATATGAATATTGAAAGAAAAGAAAAATCCATGAAACTTAGCGACATATGGACAGTGACTTACAAAATTTAAAGATAAGTGATTTCTTTGACAAGGATCACCTGTGCCGGCCGCATGTAAACTTTTACTATAACGCCTCCTTCAAACGGTACACGTCACTCACCAACGTCCAACCCATGGGTCGGCAAGACTCAACGGAATCAGGAAGGCCTGTGAAGATGTCAAACGCAGACCTGAGCGAATCGTCAAGAACCAAAGTTTCATGTCCTACGTCCATACTCCAGCAACTAATCCATACTGTATGGTAGCATTTCACGCAACACTAATGACATATTTAAAATTTGTGGTTTAGACAAATCGATAACTGCTGATAACAGTTCCACAAATAATCACAAAATAATGTTTGGTGGAACAAATACGTTTTGCGACGTGTCTTCGTATTCGGAGACAGTAGAGTTCAGAATGTGCTACTGCAACCTTAACCGCAACAGTGGCTATAACGTCAGAGTTACTAAAAATGCCATATGGCCTACAAAATTTTGTACCAACTGGCACGCCTTCTACGAGTATGAAGGATATCCTGTCACATGTTATACACTGTTTTACGAACATTAGGTGTTTACAATGGAGTACTTTTACCATTGTCTTGATGAGCTATTTCAAGCACTGCATTTTGCATTTTACTCAGGCTAAAACCGCTATTTCGATTAAGGGAACCGTTGGTTCTACGGGTTTCTGTGACTTCCTGAATCACGGAGAACGAGAATGACGATGTAGACATTAGACTCTTGATCTTTTCATACTACAAGGAGCGGCTTGTCTCACATTACATTGCTCGCCCACAGCTCATCTGGAAGACTGCAGCAGACTGATGTACCGTCAATGTTTCACGTAACGTTCTTGAATGTATTTGCGTTGCTTGTGCGATGTGTGGATGTCCTCACTAACAGGGTCTCCTAGTTTCATCTGCTTTGCGTAGCATTAGGACATCCACAAATCTGACGGAAATAGATATCTTCGATTCGTTGTTATGGTTAGAGAGGATTTTAACTATTTTAGAAGAAGGATTCCGTAGAAGCGATAGGAACGCCTTGGATTTGAAGCTTTGCTCTTCAGTCCCTCTTTCGGTTTAAACTGCTGAGGCTTGCATGATTTCTTGGCGGGTAGCCATTATCTTGAAACGCTTTCTTGGGGTGTTCTTCTTCAGGCAGTTTACGTACTCTTTGGAAACGAGTACTGAGGAAACGACTTTTCCTCATGGATGGCGACCGCTATTACGCTTACAGATGTTATTCGTCATTGCGTAGACTCGGCAGTGACGCTAAGTGACTTGGCCTCATGATTTGGTACAACGAGGTTCCACTTCAGAGATGTGCGCGTAGTTACGTCTGAGAACAAGCATGGAAGGTGGTCGCGGAAAAATCGTTCTCTCCTAGTCGCAGGTGTCTGCTGTTAACGCCATTAAACATACTACTGATAAGAAGTAGAAAGAAGTGTCCGAGCATACACGAAGGGTGAGCTACGTGCTGGAAAAATGCTACACTTGCCTAATTCCATGATGTGAAAATTACGGCGGAAGTGATATGGCCGTGAGATGAGTGGAAATGGAGTATCTATACGAGATCCCATGCTGCACCCGCAGGACAGGACAGATGGTTTAATTTGGGGAAAGGGGCCAAAATGAGTGTCTGTCAGTTGCACTCGAACGTACTACTTTATTCATTTGACAAACATTACAAGAGTAAAGAATACATTAAAAACAGAGCAAACCAAACATTAATTTTATAACTTAATTCCGCGCTAAATGCGCCATTCAATATCACGCCTCAAGGGCAAAACGACTTTAATTTCAAATCAGCTGAAGGCCAATAACTTAAGACTCATAAACAGGAATTTGAATAGGAAGAAGGCCTTACCTTAAAACATTTCTCTAAATTGTGCTGAAGACTCAAACAATATCACGACCTCAGAGCTAAACAAATTTAATTTAAAATTGGCTAGAAGCCATAGATAAACAAACAACATGGACAAATAAGAAAATGCAGCACATCAAACGGCGCTCAGATGTTTCCCAGGGTCGGCCTGGAATTCAAACACTAACGCTCGCTTAGGTGAGACAGGCAGTCGGCCCAACAAATTCTCAGTCAACCGACAGTCAGTCAACGGACCAAGCGACAGGTTAACTTCCGCTCCACCCGACCAGCACACAATAGGGAGTTCAATGGAACAACACAGAAGTTATCGGCGCCCACAACGAATTACACATTCAGCTGTCAAACCACACGCCGTGCTGGACAGCCACAATACGGCGAGGAAAATACACTGTCTGAATTTACGTCAACGGCCATGGCAGGTAACCGGAACGTTAACGGCCATATAACAGAAGATTCCGCTGGTGCACTGCATCCACTCTAGGAATCGAGGGTCTTGACGATTTTTTGACCGTTACTATCGATACTGGTAAGATATCGATCCCGATAATTCCAAGACTTCCGATAATTTTTAATTTTTAATTTGAAGTGGGATAACAAAGAATAAAAGAATTATTTTTTATTTGACGCAATTACAGACGAAAAATTTGGGATTTTTCCCCCTGTTTGCACATCAGACCCCGCTTCCTGCCAAATTTCATAACTGTAGGTCATAGGGAAATAACCTGTAGGTTGAAATGAGTGAGTTTCCGAGCATCAAAATATGTGACGTAAATGGTCGTAGCTTTTGGTTACGTTGATTTGGAAGCTTAACTGTTTGACACCATCAAGAGACCACAGATCTTAGTATGTGATAAGAATTTCAACTTGATTCCAGAGAAAAAGACGTCTTAACAGACAATAGGATAGACTGGATACACAGTAGGACAGGAAAGGGATAAGAAATACTTTTTAGTGTGATATCATTACAAATTAATACATTCCGTATTTTTCCTTTATATTTGCTGTTAAACCTTGCTTATGGACAAATTTCAAGAGTATAGCTAAACGAGAAATATCCTCTCTATTCTGACGAGTGACTTTTCGAGTGTCAAAATACGTGACTTTCTTTTGCCATCAGTCTACTGACTGGTTTGATGCGGCCCGCCACGAATTCCTTTCCTGTGGTAACCTCTTCATCTCAGAGTAGCACTTGCAACCTACGTCCTCAATTATTTGCTTGACGTATTCCAATCTCTGCCTTCCTCTACAGTTTTTGCCCTCTACAGCTCCCTCTAGTACCATGGAAGTCATTCCCTCATGTCTTAGCACATGTCCTATCATCCTGTCCCTTCTCCTTATCAGTGTTTTCCACATATTCCTTTCCTCTCCGATTCTGTGTAAAACCTCCTCATTCCTTACCTTATCAGTCTACCTAATTTTCAACATTCCTCTATAGCACCACATCTCAAATGCTTCGATTCTGTTCTGTTCCGGTATTCCCACAGTCCATGTTTCACTACCATACAATGCTGTACTCCAGACGTACATCCTCAGAAATTTCTTCCTCAAATTAAGGCCGGTATTTGATATTAGTAGACTTCTCTTGGCCAGAAATGTCTTTTTTGCCATAGTGAGTCTGATTTTGATGTCCTCCTTGCTTCGTCCGTCATTGGTTATTTTACTGAGTAGGTAGCAAAATTCCTTAACTTCATTGACTTTGTGAGCATCTATCCTGATGTTAAGTTTCTCGCTGTTCTCATTTCTACTACTTCTCATTACCTTCGTCTTTCTCCGATTTACTCTCAAACCATACTGTGTACTCATTAGACTATTCGTTCCGTTTAGTAGATCATTTAATTCTTCTTCACTTTTACTCAGGATAGCAATGTCATCAGCGAATCGTATCATTGATATCCTTTCACCTTGTATTTTAATTCCACTCCTGAACCTTTCTTTTATTTCCATCATTGCTTCCTCAATGTACAGATTGAAGAGTAGGGGTGAAAGGCTACAGCCTTGTCTTACTCCCTTCTTAATACGAGCACTTCGTTCTTGATCGTCCACTCTTGTTATTCCCTCTTGGTTGTTGTACATATTGTATATGACCCGTCTCTCCCTATAGCTTAGCCCTACTTTTTTCTGAATTTTGAACAGCTTGCACCATTTTATATTGTCGAACGCTTTTTCCAGGTCGACAGATCCTATGAACGTGTCTTGATTTTTCTTTAACCTTGCTTCCATTATTAGCCGTAACGTCAGAATTGCCTCTCTCGTGCCTTTACTTTTCCTAAAGCCAAACTGATCGTCACCTAGCGCATTCTCAATTTTCTTTTCCATTGTTCTGTATATTATTCTTGTAAGCAGCTTCGATGCATGAGCTGTCAAGCTGATTGTGCGATAATTCTTGCACTTGTCAGCTCTTGCCGTCTTCGGAATTGTGTGGATGATGCTTTTCCGAAAGTCAGATGGTATGTCGCCAGACTCATATATTCTACACACCAACGTGAATAGTCGTTTTGTTGCCACTTCCCCTAATGATTTTAGAAATTCTTATGGAATGTTATCTATCCCTTCTGCCTTATTTGACCGTAAGTCCTCCAAAGCTCTTTTACATTCCGATTCTAATACTGGATCCCTTATCTCTTCTAAATCGACTCCTGTTTCTTCTTCTATCATAATAGACAAATCTTCACCCTCATATAGGCTTTCAATGTATTCTTTCCACCTATCTGCTCTCTCCTCTGCATTTAACAGTGGTATTCCCGTTGCACTCTTAATTTTACCACCGTTGCTTTTAATGACACCAAAGGTTGTTTTGACTTTCCTGTATGCTGAGTCTGTCCTTCCGACAATCATATCTTTTTCGATGTCTTCACAATTTTCCTGCAGCCATTTCGTCTTAGCTTCCCTGCACTTCCTATTTATTTCATTCCTCATTGTATTTCTGTATTCCTGATTTTCCCGGAACATGTTTGTACTTCCTCCTTTCATCAATCAACTGAAGTATTTCTTCTGTTATCCATGGTTTCTTCGCAGCTACCTTCTTTGTACCTATGTTTTCCTTCCCAACTTCTGCGATGGCCCTTTTTAGAGACGTCCATTCCTCTACAACTGTGTTGCCTACTGCGCTATTCCTTACTGCTGTATCTATAGCGTTAGAGAACTTCAAACTTATATCGTCATTCCTTAGAACTTCCGTATCCCACTTCTTAGCGAATTGATTCTTCCTGACTAATGTCTTGAACTTCAGCCTACTCTTCATCACTTCTAGATTGTGAGCTGAGTCTATATCTGCTCCTGGGTACGCCTTACAAACCAGTATCTGTTTTCGGAATCTCTGTCTGACCATGATGTAATCTAATTGAAATCTTCCCGTATCTCCCGGCCTTTTCCAAGTATACCTCCTCCTCTTGTGATTCTTGAACAGGGTATTCGCTATTACTAGCTGAAACGTGTTAGAGAACTCAATTAGTCTTTCTCCTCTCTCATTCCTTGTCCCAAGCCCATATTCTCCTGTAACTTTTTCTTCTACTCCTTCCCATACAACTGCATTCTAGTCGCCCATGACTATTAGATTTTCGTCCCCCTTTACATACTGCATTACCCTTTCAATATCCTCATACATTTTCTCTATCTGTTCATCTTCAGCTTGCGACGTCGGCATGTATACCTGAACTATCGTTGTCGGTGTTGGTCTGCTGTCGATTCTGATTAGAATAACCTGGTCGCGAACGCGAAATCCCGAAGATGGGCTAAAATTCACAGACGCGCGAAATTTGGCACGTACTTCGATGCGAGATGCCTTTAATAGGTTCCACAACGAAACATTGTCTCGAAATTTGGTAGAAAATCCGAAGAAATTCTGATCGTGTGTAAAGTACACAAGCGGCAAGACGCAGTCAGTACCTTCGCTGCGCAGTACCGATGGTACTGTTATCGACGACTGTGCCGCTAAAGCGGAGTTATTGAACGCAGTTTTCCGAAATTCCTTCACCAGGGAAGACGAATGGAATATTCCAGAATTTGAAACACGAACATCTGCTAGCATGAGTTTCTTAGAAGTAGATACCTTACGGGTTGCGAAGCAACTCAAATCGCTTGATACGGGCAAGTCTTCAGGTCCAGATTGTATACCGATTAGGTTCCTTTCAGATTACGCTGGTACTATAGCTCCCTACTTAGCACTCATGTACAACCGCTCGCTCACCGATAGATCTGTACCTACAGATTGGAAAATTGCGCAGGTCGCACCAGTGTTCAAGAAGGGTAGTTGGAGTAATCCATTTAACTACAGACCTATATCATTGACGTCGGTTTGCAGTAGGGTTTTGGAGCATGTACTGTATTCAAACATTATGAATCGCCTCGAAGGGAACGATCTATTGACACGTAATCAGCATGGCTTCAGAAAACATCGCTCTGGTGCAACGCAGCTAGCTCTTTATTCGCACGAAGTAATGGCCGCTATCGACAGGGGATCTCAAGTTGATTCCGTATTTCTAGATTTCCGGAAAGCTTTTGACACCGTTCCTCACAAGCGACTTCTAATCAAGCTGCGGAGCTATGTGGTATCGTCTCAGTTGTGCGACTGGATTCGTGATTTCCTGTCAGGAAGGTCGCAGTTCGTAGTAATAGACGGCAAATCATCGAGTAAAACTGAAGTGATATGAGGTGTTCCCCAGGGAAGCGTCCTGGGACCTCTACTGTTCCTGATCTATATAAATGACCAGGGTGACAATCTGAGCAGTTCTCTTAGACTGTTCGCAGATGATGCTGTAATTTACCGTCTAGTAAGGTCATCCAAAGACCAGTATCAGCTGCAAAGCGATTTAGAAAAGATTGCTGTATGGTGTGTCAGGTGGCAGTTGACGCTAAATAACGAAAAGTGTGAGATGATCCACATGAGTTCCAAACGAAATCAGTTGGAATTCGATTACTCGATAAATAGTACAATTCTCAAGGCTGTCAATTCAACTAAGTACCTGGGTGTTAAAATTACGAACAACTTCAGTTGGAAGGACCACATAGATAATATTGTCGGGAAGGCGAGCCAAAGATTACGTTTCATTGGCAGGGCACAAGATGCAACAAGTCCACTAAAGAGACAGCTTACACTACACTTGTTCGTCCTCTGTTAGAATATTGCTGCGCGGTGTGGGATCCTTACCACGTGGGATTGACGGAGGACATCGAAAGGGTGCAAAAAAGGGCAGCTCGTTTTGTACTATCGCGATATAGGGGAGAGAGTGTGGCAGATAGGATACACGAGTTGGGATGGAAGTCATTACAGCATAGACTTTTTCGTCGCGGCGAGACCTTTTTACGAAATTTCAGTCACCAACTTTCTCTTCCGAATGCGAAAATATTTTGTTGAGCCCAACCTACATAGGTAGGAATGATCATCAAAATAAAATAAGAGAAATCAGAGCTCGAACAGAAAGGTTTAGGTGTTCGTTTTTCCCGCTCGCTGTTCGGGAGTGGAATAGTAGAGAGATAGTATGATTGTGGTTCGATGAACCTTCTGCCAAGCACTTAAATGTGAATTGCAGAGTAGTCATGTAGATGTAGATGTCACAGAATTGTCCACAGTAACACACCCTCTGCCCTACTTTCCTATTCATAACGAATTCTACACCTGTTATACCATTTTCGGCTGCTGTTGATATTACCCGATACTCATCTGACCAGAAATCCTTGTCTTCCTTCCACTTCACTGACCCCTACTATACCTAGATTGAGCCTTTGCATTTCCCTTTTCAGATTTTCTAGTTTCCCTACCACGTTCAAGCTTCTGACATTGCACGCCGCGACTAGTAGAACATTTTCCTTTCATTGATTACTCAGTCTTTTTCTCATGGTAACCTCCCCCTTGGCAGTCCCCTCCCGGAGATCCGAATGGGCGACTATTCCGGAATCTTTTTCCAGTGGAGAGGTTATCATGACACTTCTTCAACTACAGGCCACATGTCCTGTGGATACATGTTACGTGTCTTTAATGCAGTGGTTTCCATTGCCTTCTGCATCCTCATGTCGTTGATCATTGCTGATTCTTCCGCCTTTAGCGACAATTTCTCACCCCTAGGACAAGAAAATGCCCTGAACCTCTATCCGCTCCTCCGCCCTCTTTGACGAGGCTGTTGGCAGAATGAGGCTGACTTCTTATGCTGGAAGTGTTCAGCCGCCAATGCTGATTATTTATCAAATTTTAGGCAGTGGCGGGGATCGAACCCGGGACTGAAGACGTTTTGATTATGAATCAAAGACGCTACCACTAGACCACGTGACGTAACAGGCAGTACATTTTGGCTAAATTCATTTCCAAGCTGCAATCTTTTACATCAACAAGGATCAGTAGACTTTAGTACGCGACAAATGTCAGCTTTACACTTCTATTCGTTCTTGAAGAAAATGGCAGTCGGACAGGCAAAGAGACGGACGGAAAACAAAATGAGGCTATAAGGATTTCATTTTTACCGTTTATGGTACAGAACCCTAAAAATGAGGTTTTCCGCAGAATCGGTGAGGAGATAACCATACGGAATACACTGACGTGAAGAAGGAACAGCACGATAAAAGATGTTTTACGACATCAAGCAATAACTTCGATCATACTAGGGGGGAGCTGTAGAGAGTAAACACTGTAGGTAAATGCAGACACTGGAGTATATCCAACAGGTAGTCGAGGGAGTTTGCTGCACATGTTAGAGATTGGGTGATAGACGAGATGAATTCATGGCAGGTCAAATCAAGAGACATCGAAGACTGAACACCCGAAAAAAAGGACAAGAAGTCCAAAGTATGGACCATCCCGACTTTTTCCGTGTACATGGTGAATTCTTCGTTTTCATGGATGACGCCAGAGTGACATTTCTATTGATCTGATGCAATTTCTCTTTCGACGTATTTACTGCATAAGGCAGGCAGAAGGCCTGTGTCACCAGCGTTTTCTGGATCAAATGGTTACATTGTTCTCACCCAAAATAACAGCACAAGCATTTTATTGGCTGCATTTGTATTCCCGCAATCTCACAGAATAAGCAGTATGAAAATACGAATATTCTCATTTCTTTAAGCTGTCTGACCTGTCCCATTTGTAGTTTCCGCTCGGAGTGAGCTGTTGTTCTGAGGTCGTTTACAGCCATAAAGTGCAGCTTTCTTCCTTCCTGGAACGTAAACTGTGCGCCATAAACTGTTCGCCTCACGTTGGGAGGCGTAGCACGTCGTCGGGGTGCAGCTAACACGTTTCTTAAGCTGCTGTGTCGGCGTCTACACCGTGCGGCCCCTGACCCACCCACGCTCGTCTGCTCCCATCCCTACGCACCCACCCTCTGCCCCACAAGCGACAGCTTCCCAGCAGAACGGGGCTAATGCTATGCATAACCTCAGAACCGACGGCGCTGCGCCCCGGCAATATTCTAGCAGGGTGGCCCTACGTAACGGCAAGGGCGAGGGAGAGGGAAAGGGACGGATAAAGGGCTGAAGGGAGGCTGCGCTGTGCCGTCAATGTCTTCACCGCCCGTGGGGTCGTAGCGTCTTCCACGTTGCCTGCGAACTCAGCTGTATTCGAAGGGCAGCACTATATATTGTGTGAAAGGGTAAGAAGCTATAGAATTTCCATAGGAGCTGCGCGTCCTCACAAGTATAACTGTCTATCTCGAACGCAATGGTAAAAACTTGTCGACCTTCTGCCATTTGTTGGCCGTCTTGCTAGCTAGCTGAACAAAGAGACATTGCAAAAACAAGGCACAGAATTTCATACTGTGGTTACGTACCGAAAGTAGTTACTCTGAGATTCTCTAGGTTTTGAAAGTGTGTGTTGGTGCCAGGATCTTCCATGGCTGTACTGGACTGTTGTACATAGTTTGAGAGCTTATGGGGACAATACAGTCAAGAGAAATTCAGTACAAAACAAATGTTAGCTGCCGCTGACATTGGGAGATAGCTTTACAAATTCTTACAGTTTGTCTTTGCGAAATTTACTTAATGTAAGGAGTTACTATTCCGAACTCTGAACAAAGTTTTGCTAAAATCTTTCGTGAATAATAAAAGCTTCCACATAATGAAATTTTTCCTGCATTAGATTTTACTTCGAATCTATGTTTACAATAGGTATCAACTTTGTCTCAAGTTAGGCAGCTAACTTTGGTAGGGTGTTGTGATAATATGGAAAAAGTCATTTAAGAAGTCTGATCCAGAAAACTCCAGAGTGAAACTGCAAAGCAGCGAAATGAACAAACATGTTCTGCTAACTGACCACTAGGTGATTTCAGAATACTTAATTATGGTAATATTATCTCAAAACAGAAATGGAATGAATATTTTTCATACATTGTAGAAAAGTGCTGTGGGTCTGTTTCAGTCTCTGGCAATCTGCCTCGGAACATCATATTCGGTATCCTTTCTCCTTCCTTCTCGTGTGTCTTTACAATTCCGATGTTATTCTTTCTGTTCTGCAGTTCAGAGGCTCCTATACTAGTAGGTGTGTCAATGTTTCATTTTTATACCTAACTAGTTGTATGACGCCAATTTTATTCATCGTGAACTTCATTTCACCTGCCTCTAACTAGCTTTTATTCCTTTTCTTCATGTCCAGCGTGACAGAGCAAGGTGAGATAAATGATAATAGCAGCAAAGAGAGGGATTTTCTCAAAATAGGCTCTGAGCACGATGGGACAGCATCTGAGGTCATCAGTCCCTTAGAACTACTTAAACCTAACTAACCTCAGGATATCACATACGTCCATGCCAGAGGCAGGATTCGAACCTGCGACCTAGAGGTCACGCTGTTGCAGACTTTAGCGCCTAGAACCGCTCGGCCGCACCGGCCGGCTTTTCTCAAAAGCTTAAGAAAGAAGTGCTACAAGAAGCCAAATTATTTGTACCCTTACGTGCTACATACCAGCTTCTTGCCGTGGGTGGCAACGCCTATATAAGACAAATGCGTATCCCAGTTGTTTGATGGGTTACTGCTGCAGGTTATTAAGATTGAAGTGAGTTTGTGTGTCGTGTTATTGTCGGCCCATGAGCGATAAGACGCAGCCTCTGCGAGGTGGTGGTGAAGTGGGGATTTTCCCGTACCAAAATTGCACCAGTGTACCGTGAATATCAAGAAATCGATAAAACATAAAATCTCCAACATCGCTGTGATCGAAAATGCCATTGCAAGAACGGGACTAACGACGACTGAAAAGATTCGCTCAACGTAATAGAAATGCTACCCTTCTATCAAGTTGCTGCAAATTTCAATGCTGGGCCATCGACAAATGTCAGCCCGCGAACCATTCAACGAGTCATCATCCATATGAGTTTTCGGAGCCTAGGGTCCGCTCATGTAGCCCTGATGAATGCACGGCCCAAAGCTTTACGCCTCACTTGGGCCTGTCAACACCGACATTGGACTGTTGATGACTGGAAACATGTTTCCTGGTCGGACGAGTCTCCTCTCAGATTGTATCGAGCAGATGAACGTTTACGGGTATGGAGACAGCGTCATGAATGCATAGACCCTGCATGACAGCTGGGGACTGTCCAAGCTTGTGAAGGCTCTGTGATGGTGTGCAGTTGGAGTGATATGGGACCCTTGATACGTCTAGATACGACTTTGTTAGCTGACATATATGCAAGCATCCTGTCGGATCACAAGCGTCCAGTCCGGTCCATTGTGCATTCCGACGGACTTGGGCAATCCTAGCAGGACAATGCGACATCCCACTCTTCCAGAATTGCTACAGAGTGGTTCCAGGAACACTCTTATGAGTTTAAACACTTCCGCTGTCCACCACCATCCCCAGACTTGAACATTATTGAGAATATCTGGGATGCACTGCCACGTCCTGTTCAGAAGGGGTGTTCACCCCCTCGCACTTTTACACATTTATGGACAGCCCTGCACGATACCTGGTGTCAATTCCATCCAGCACTACTCCAGACATTTGTCGTGTCTGTGCCACGCTGTGTTGCAGCACTGCGTCCTTGTGTGAGCCCTACACGATATTAGACATGTGTACCAGTTTCTTTGGCTCTTCAATGTATAATATTCACCAATTAACTTAAACATGGAAGGGATTAGCATAATCATTTTAAGAATATTGATTGACGTAAAGGCACTCTATCATCTGAAAGTAACTTTAGAGTATCTTTAGTACAATAGATATCTGGGAGGATATGCCTCTAATATTGATCCCAAATATATGCGTCCAGTATTCCTTTAGGAATGTGATAATATGAAGAAAACCTTTAAATAATTCAAAACAAAGAGTAATCATTAGTAGACCGTTTTCTGGAAAAGCGAATGGATTCTGCCTATGCCCGATAAAACTCAGGTTCCAAGTGGAACTCAGCATAAATACATCTGCAATCCTCTAGTAGCTGGAACCGCTCGCACGGAGAGCGCGATTAGGTACTCAAGTCGACTCAGATTACGAACAATGTGTCTCGACAGTCACTGACGCTCTAATGTTCTAGGTTTTTCGGGTATCAAGGATTCCGGTATATTCATCTCGCAGAGTACACAAAAGGAAAGAAAATCGGGGACTTGCTACACAGTAAAGTGAGAGACAATACAGTAGACAAGCAGAGTATGAAAGGGACATTTATAATCAACTTACATAGAAGCAGTCTATTGCCGTACATAAAGAATCTTTGTTGAAGCGAGTAACCTATTACAATTTTAGTGTTTTGCGTAAGTGAGGCAGTGTACGCCCAAAATACACAACTTTCAGTTTGCTTGTGTGCAGTTCTGGGGTTTTTGTATGTGCTGAAATCGTGAGGTAAACATTTAGGCCTACAGAGATCCTGAAAATTGACAGAAACGGAGCGGTAGTGAAGCTGCGATAGGTCCAGTCACCCAGCAGTGGACGAAATACAGCCCTGTAATGTGGTATAGCCTCAGCATGAAAGGACGTGACAGTGTAACTGTACAGGACGCAGAGCGGTAAAAGTGTTGAAATGGAGACTACTAAAATAAAAATGTTAAGGATACCTTAGGATGTATTCTCAGTGCCAGAAAAGTTAACGACTCGCCCCGGAGTCGGAGGCAGAGGTCGACTGCCGATCTAGAAGTCTGAACAAAGAAATGAAAGGAGCAGGAAACGGAAGAGTGACGGTTCACGTTCGAGTGGTTGCTGCCTGGTCTTGATGAGCAGGGGTGAAGGTTACATCATGGGAGAGTATTTGCTGGAAACCAAGAGGGCGAAGCCAGTGCATTCTTCCTTCCAAGAGCACCCACACACGTGACCTTCTCACGTTTCCCGTCGACTAACGGGGTAGTGTGGGCACGTCACTTTAATCAGCCGATCTCTGAAGGCGTCCCTTACCAGCGACTTTTAGTGGAACGAACTGCTTTAGCGCTGAAAGGCAAGCAAGCTTAGCACACAGCCGCTAATAAATTAGTACTACGATGTTACATGAGAGGCTCAGTGGAAAACGAAGTCTGAAATAAAATTTCACGTTAAATACTAAATACTCCTAGACTCGTTGGCCATCGTGTAGTAATGTTAGTTTGGTGAGTGGGTTTTTACTTCCAGTTTTAATATCGAGAGGTTTGATGAAATTTAAAGTCCTAATAGATAAAGCATTGTAATGTAGGAGGGGCTTTCAATAAGTAATGCAACACTTTTTTTCTCAAAGCTGTTTGGCTTTATTTAGGTTTCCAGTACACCATGTTATTCTCGATTATTCTGGGTACAAAACGCTATTTTTCAAAGGGATGTTCAGTGTGGCAGTATCAAGTCACCGTACTGCAGGGCCTGTATGCCTCCATGATACCAGCCTAATGGTCGACCTCGGAGCCAAAATCTTGTTTCATTAGTAATCTCTCCATCATCCTCATACTGCTTCCCGTGGAGTACATCCCTCACGTGGAAGTCGAAAGTTGGGAGATTCGAATTTTAGCGTGGATGAGGAATAATTGTCCGATGAAGCTTGGCGAGTTCCTTTTTGGTGCGCAGTCTTGTAGCAGACCTGGCGTTGTCATGGAGAAGGAGAAGTTCGATAGTATTTTTGTGCCGACAAACAGAATGAAGTCGTTTCTTCAATTTGTTGACGGTGACACAATACACGTCAGTACTTAAATGCACCATGAGGGAGGACCTCATATAGAATTTTGATAGGCTCTTGCAGAATGAATACAGAGACTTGGCAGTCAACAAAAACACGGTGAGTCGTTGGACGAGAAGTCTGTCTTCATCGCAACAAGCTCGCACAAACCAATCCGATCTCCCTTATGCTCGCCGGCTGCAGACAGCTGTCACTCCTGTGAACCTATGGTTCATCACCTGTGAAGATATTGAACTTGCAATTGATTCCATACACATGCTTCTTCGCTGCTCTTTATGATCGGCTGTTTGGCGGCGAAGAAAGGAGCAGTACTATAACTGATGCATGAGTGTGTGAGCACTTCCATCAGGGGAATCCAATTGTGCACCGAAGTATTTGATGGCCATCTGTCAATCACGTCGGGTAGGAGGGTCCCCACTATCCAACAGCCCACGTGTCACAACTGTGTGCAGCCGGCGAGCACCGTGCTTTTGTTCACTGCCAGGTCTCTGTACACATTCTGCAAGAGCCTATCAAAATCCGCTATGCTTTGTTTCTCTGCCAAAACTCAATGACAGCTCTCTGCTTGGAATGCACCATCGTTCCAGAGGCCACTTTGAAGGCTACTTGCAGCGCTGCCATAGGTTGGAACTTAATGAAACTATAGTGGCTGATGCAGAGATATACCACGAAGTCCCATAAAAATTTACGCACTTTTCCATCAAAATTTGAGGGTAAAAAAATGTTGCATTTGTAATTGAACTTTCTTCGTATCTCGTACTGGCTGGTACGGCTATTCCAGATACGTAATTTAACCCTTAAAGACAATAAACACCAGTAATGCCACAAACAAAAGAATGATACCATTATTAGATTAATAAATAGGCACACATATCCTCCATATTCTGCATTACTCTCTCGAAGAGGAGAGTTTCGTGGCGATAGTTAATTACATCCAGGCAAACCGAACTGAATATTTGGCCAGATGGCAGCATTGATGCGTTGATGCCTGAGACTTAGGGTTTGGGCTTCGTAACTGCGGTCATTCCTTACAAGTGTCACACACAACACGTCTGTACGCCAATGCCCTGCTTAATACTACCAACGAATGTAGATGGTCACTTTTCCTTTGACGATACTAAGCCAACGATATCAAGTTGCCAAAATTTACTCACAGATTAATATGTATAATCAACAATTTCGTCTAAATAAACCAATGGCCACTTCAATTCTTATGCCGCACATTTTTGCAAAATTATAACTTAATTTCCGATTTCTTTTGTATGTAATAACTCATTTATTCAGGCACAATTTAATATAAGATTTCTAAGAAAGAACCATTTTTCTCACAAGTGAGAGACACAAGTCAGGATGAGGATCAGAGTAGGGACTAAGTGCTAATCTGTGTTAAGGCAGATAATGTTATATCCGTCAAGATTGTTTTTATTGTATTAATTTTACAATTTAACCTTTCTCAGCCTTAATCCACTTTGAGAATCTGTCAGGGAAATGACAAGGATGAGAAGCAGTTAAGTTACAAAGCACAAAATTTTCATGAAAGAAACCATCCATATTACACTGTATCCCGTCACAAATCTGAAGGTGACAACTGTCTCACAATAAAGACTTTTTCATAGGTGGGTGCTTACCAAAAGCTTCGTCCTCAGTAACCGGGTGACATCAGATCCACTATACTAGTAACTGTATTAACAACTGTGATATGTATAGGTGTGTGTAGAGTCAGATAGCAGTTTTGTAAGACATACTGTCGAATGATGTCACATATAATTGTTTTTTTCTTTTCATTTTATGTAAGCCTGCATACTAGCAGACTGTGCAGCTACTTTATTGAGAAGTAGCAGCTCCGGTCTCGTAAACTGAGATACGCTCTAGTGAGCAGTGTGCTGACCACATGCCCCTCCTAGTCAGCATCCAGTGACGCCTGTGGGCTAAGGGTGATACAGTGGCCGGTCGGTACCATTGGGCGTTCATGGCCTATTCAGGTGAGTTTAGTTTTCTGCGCACTATCATGGTTTGCTGCAGGAGGAGTGATTTCAGTGGCACACGGTGCAGAAATAAGTCTTGTATATAAATGGAAATGAGGGTAAATACAACTGTGTTTTGGTCAGTTGCTGTTTATGGTTCAAAATTAATGCATTGTACGGTGCCTACCGGAGACATCTCTACATTTTCATGACAGTAATATAGACGTGCAGAACATCATTTGAGGCAAATAAGGCATGGTTAGTGTGCTTATGTTTATTGGAAATTTGGAAGTTTGTGGTAAGGTCTTATGGGACCAAAATGCTGAGGTCATCGCTCCTGAGCTTATGCACTACTGAATCTTAACTTAAACTAACTTGCTCTAAGGCCGACACACACACCCATGCCTGAGGGAGAACTCGAACCTCCGACGGGGAGAGCTGCGTGGGCTGTGACAAGGCACCTCAGACAGTGTTCAGTTGGTTCAAGTTTAGAGTTCAGTGTTTCTCGTTATTCTCAGAGCTGACACCTTGTGCTAGTGATATAGTGCAATTTCTCTGACTCACACTGTCAATTTGACTTGGGTGGTCACCAAAGCTGCTGCTCCACCAGTATGGCTCAAATACTGTAGATTTGCCTGCCCATCTGGCAGGCAAATCGATAGCATGAGAGAGTGTCCGCATTGTGTCCTACCTCAGAAGATGAAGATGACTTGAAATTACCTATCAGGATGTACCGTGATGTTGGAAGTTGTGTATCTGGAGGAGCCTGGCCTCAATAACTGGTGGACCCTGGCATCTGGAAGTGCTTACAGCAATGATCAAGAACAGAGCCACATTGTGACCCACTCAAGAATCATCGAATATTATGTTAGCTTGGCAAGCAATGTAAGATGTAATGGTTTGGTAAGACCCTCAGTCACCCGATCAGTTACGTGGTAGGTGGAGAGCAATTTGAAGTCCAATGAGTGGCAGGTCGTGGTTAATTCTATGTTGCCATCTAAGGAAGCACAAAAAGCACATACATGAGAAGTGCTAAAACATCTAACAAACAGAGGTCACTACACTATAACAGTAATCAACAAATCGAATGGTATCAATATGAATGCTATCAATCCTCATGACCAACTGAGTTCAGAGATGGAGAAGTGGTAAATTTATGAAGACTGGCGTGAACTAGTGATGTGAGGTTGTGTTCATTATGATGGAATGTGGTCTGCTTCTTTACGAGTTGTCAAGGGAGATCATTCTGTTGCATTCACTTAACAATTTATTACAGACTCTTAGCTGCGATATCAGGTCTCTGAAATGTGTAATTACATTGAGGTATTGCTTGCTGCAACACTTCACAAGAACAAATAAACACATCTCTATCCCTCTCCTTCAGTTGACAGTTAGTTAAATTTGTAACTTGTGGTTGATGATTGGGGCCAATGTATCACGTGTGCTCGTATACATTCATGATTTCTTTCTTCTGCATAAGTAAGTCACCACCTATGCCTAGCAGCACCTGCGGCTGCACTAGTGAGAATTAAAGAAAAATATAATTTCTCCCCTTTTCTGCTCTTTGGCCTAACAATACGATAAACCACTATTGCAGATTGTTAATGACTTCGCTTCCCTTAAAGTTACTGAAAATTAAATGCTGCCATGGCAGGGTGTTTCTCAGACAAAATTGGTGGCGGAAAAAATTTACCTAATGCACGTGTCAATGACAAATGTCGCTCTAATAAGCATTAATTGTAACACAATAAATATATTTCCATGTGCCTGAGCCAAGCTGAATATAAAATCAGTTGTAGTCTGTGAGACAGCCATCTAACCAACGCCATGAAAGCAGTTCTCAGTTGTCATCCAAAGTGAAGTAGAGCAAGTAGAAAAGAAAAAATGAAAATAATAATAATAACAATTTTATATTAGGATCGAACCCATGACCTCAGTGAATGAGTATGCATCTTTACAATTTACACTATCTCCCAATTTAACAGGTTGCAGCTATTTTAATGAACCATAACAAGGAAATTCATCTCATCGACATATTTTTTATGAAAACCCACTTGGATGAACGGTGTTAGGGTCATAATTTTAGGCTGCTCTCTTATGCCCCCATCCTTGCCCTGAGACCTACTCTTATCAAAATTTCGTTGTTCTCTTCCATTTTTGTACAGCATGATCAGAGAGGTACTAGCAGAGGTGTCAGTGTCATAATATCGCATAAATGAACACAATCATCCAAGTCGTCAAACCATAATTTTCGTGTGCACTTCGCTGCTGCTTCCTTTTTGGGATGTGTACAGGGTGGTCCATTGATCGTGACCGGGACAAATACCTCAAGAAATAAGCATCGAACGAAAAACTAAAAAAAAACGAAACTTGTCTAGCTTGAAGGGGGTAAACCAGATGGCGCTATGTTTGGCCCACTAGAAGGCGCTGCCATAAGTCAAACGGATATCAACTGCGTTTTTTAAAATAGGAACCTCCATTTTTATTACATATTCGTGTAATACGTAAAGGAAAATGAATGTTTTAGTTTGACCACGTTTTTTACTTTGTGATAGATGGCGCTGTAATAGTCAAACATATGGCTCACAATTTTAAACGAGCAGTTGGTAACAGGTAGGTAATTAAATGAAAATACAGAACGTAGGTAAGTTTGAACATTTTATATCGGTTGTTCCATTGTGATACATGTACCTTTCTGAACTTATCACTTCTGAGAACGCATGCTGTTATAGTGTGATTACGTGTAAATACCACATTAATCCAATAAATGCTCAAAATTATGTCCGTCAACCTCAATGCATTTGGCAAAACGTGTAAGGACATTCCTCTCAACAGCGAGTAGTTCGCCTTCCGTAATGTTCGCACATGCTCTGACAATGTGCTGACGCATGTTGTCAGGCGTTGTCGATGGATCACCATAGCAAATATCCTTCAACTTTCCCCACAGAAGAAATCCGGTAACGTCAGATCCGGTGAACGTGCGGGCCGAATGGTGCTTCGACGACCAATCCACCTGTCATGAAATAAGCTACTCAATACCGCTTCAACCGCATGCTAGCTATGTGTTTGACATCCATCATGTTGGAAGTACATTGCCATTCTGTCGTGCAGTGAAAGATTTTGTAGTAACATCGGTAGAACATTACGTAGGAAATCAGCATACATTGCACCATTTAGAGTACCATCGATAAAATGGGGGCCAGTTATCCATCCTCCCATAATAATGCACCATGCATTAATCCGCCAAGGTCACTGATGTTCCACTTGTCGCAGCCATCGTGGATTTTCCGTTGCCCCGTAGTGCATATTATGCCGGTTTCCGTTACCGCTGTTGGTGAATAATGCTTCGTCGCTAAATAGAACGCGTGCAAAAGATCTGTCATCGGCACACTAATTTCTCTTTCGCCCAGTGGCAGAACTGCACTCGACGTTCAGAGTCGTCGCCATGCAATTCCTGGTGCACAGAAATATGGTACGGGTTCAATCGATGTTCGTGTAGCATTCTCAAAACCGAAGTTTTTGAGATTCCCGATTTTCGCGCAGTTTGTCTGGTACTGATGTGCGGATTAGCGGCGACAGCAGCTAAAACACCTACTTGGGCATCATCATTTGTTGCAGGTCGTGGTTTAGGTTTCACATGTGGCTGATCTCTTCCTGTTTCCTTAAATAACGTAACTATCCGGCGAATGGTCCGGACACTTGGATGATGTCGTCCAGGATACCGAGCAGCATACATAGCACACGCTCGTTGGGCATTTTGATCACAATAGGCATACATCAACACGATATCGACATTTTCCGCAATTGGTAAACGGCCCATTTTAACACGGAGAATGTATCACGAAGGAAATACCGTCCGCACTGGCGGAATGTTACGTGATACCACGGGCTTATAAGTTTGTGACTATTACAGCGCAATCTACCACAAAGCGAAAAAAGTGGTCCAACTAAAACATTCATATTTCTTTACGTACTGCACGAATATGTAATAAAAATGGGGGTTCCTATTAAAAAAAACGCAGTTGATTCCGTCTGATCTATGGCGGCAGCATCTAGCGGGCCAACGAAAGCGCCATCTGGTTTCCCCCTTCAAGCTAGACGAGTTTCGTTCTCTGTAGTTTTTTCGTTTGATGCTTATTTCGTGAGATATTTGGCCCGGTCACTATCAATGGACCACCATGTATACTCGTTGCCACTGATTTCAGCATCGTGTCTCTTATGCCGTAATTTGCACTCCACCGATTTCCTGAGCTAGAGCAGTATGGTTGGAAGTTCATCACCATTTCCGTCGTCACTCTCGGTGCGTTCACCTCATTCCAGTAAATGTATTATTGACAGCGGTTTTTCGCTGCCTGGCACCAGTGCTCACAACTTTAACTAGATGATGTCTGTACCGGTTGACGCGACCACCTTAGTTCCCGCTACTGCCAGGTGCGCGATTCGCTTTTCCGCATATTACCTGTTCTGTCGCCTACGTCACGTGTGACAGCGTTGCTTCAGGTTACATGCTTCGCGGCGTTCAGTCATCTGACTATGCGGCGTGTTCGCCCCTAATTGGCATCTAATTACATGTCGCTTCTCCGAAGTGTCGGGCACGAAGTGAAGCTGTTGCGCTGATGTTCAGTTTGAAATAGACTTGAGGGTTCACGACGCGGAAGAAGCACCATGTCTCGTTGCCAACCTGCTAAGGGGGTCCACCAAACGTTCGTCGTTGGAAAAGTGACTGAATCGAAAATGATGGCAGGCTTTCTCTTTAAGTTATCTACCTTCAACCGCTGCACGCGGAAAAACCTTCCTCATGCATGTATCCGTATAAACGGTAAAATAAGGCTGGTTTTAATGAAACCAGGACTGTAACATCTGGCAGCCACATCGTCTAATATACTATAGAATAAATGATGATCTGTGTGTCAGAAGCCGTCTGATGTTTTGTAGTGATGCGAATGTTTTGATTTGTAAGCATGACATTAGACTGACAAGCTGGGGCATCGTTATGTGTAGTTCTTAAAACTATCACTGACGAGAGAGAGAAAGGTGACAGAGTAACGAAAAGGGTCTTGGTCGCATGTTGGCAAGAATTTCATCTACATGTGCATACACGTACCGGAAATCGCCCCAAGAAACCGGAAAACCCAAATTAGAACGTCATTATAATTTAAAGTAGAGACCATATCCTGACAGGTACGACAACTTTGACAATAATATGAGACCTCAAAGTTTTGACGAACACCAATGTCAAGAATTACTGAGTATGTGATGATATAAGGGTAGAAAGAAAGAAAGAAAAGCTATTTGTAATTAGCTATCAAACATTTCAGTAAAAACTGCAATTCAGTACGACGAAAGTTACGTCTAAAGTACTATGTCGGTCAGAGATAACATCTATTGTGAAAGACAGTTGTAAAAGCGGAGAAAAGGAAATTCAATGCGTCTACAATGCTCGACCATGGAAATGTTAGTCGCTTGCTAGCTTGCTTGCTATGAAGTCGTGAGAGAACACCGTTTGTTATATTAATGCAAACGGAACGCTACAAGATTGTTTCTATTCAAAATAAGTACTACTGCGTGACAGAGATGCGAGGACTTTGTTCTCATTTATTATGACTTGAGAACTTGAACTGAAGTGATATTCTGATAGTGTACGGTGAGTTAATGAAATTTAATTATTTGGAGATACTATTGTTAGACTCAACCTTTATCAAAGTGAATAGTTACAACGAAGAATAGACATAGTATCGAAGACTGCCATACCTGATTAGCCTTGAGTAGGAAAAATTACAACGACCACACGATGATAATACAAAAACGCCGATTGTAAAAGTTGTCGTAATTTTTACGATCACCGAAATGAAGAGAATCCTAATTGATTTGATCCATAGGTGTGCGTGTGGTGTGATGAATATAAACTAACTGCTAAGAAGGAACAATAAAAATTGTTCGTCAGTAATGGAAATCTCACGTGTTGGCTCCATCATTAATTGAACTGTGTGATAGTAGATGATCAAAATTAATTAACTGTGAACATTTTAATTGAAAGAGTGACTTGATGAACATTGAGCATTGAAAGGAGTCTTTTGCCGAAATAATATCTCTGGATTTGCGTTGTGCCGTAGTGAACAGTTCTGCCTAGCAACGTAACAACAACTACTGACACTGAACAGCAAATGAATTTTTCCTCGTTTCAGTGGTGTGAAACGACGGCGGTGATGAATGATTCACTCAATTTCGCAATGACTAAGTAACGAGGCATAGAAAATCATAATAAAACTATAACAACAATTAAAATCAACAGTTCGAATCGCTGGGAAGACTGTGCGGACTCGCAAAACGGACTTTCATACATTACGCGAGGAACAATTTTCTTTAGAGATTTTCAGGTGGTGTTCCACGTTATCCGACGTTATCCATCACCACGCATCGCGTCTCCATTCCACCGACCGAGCTGTAGCAGTAGCGGCTCAACATCAACAGCGACAACGAAAGGGGAGAGGGAACGTCACATTGTACAACTCGTGGTTTCCTGTTCCACTCGCAAATGAAGCGACGGAAAAACGGCTATCGATAGACCCTTTTACGAGCCATAGATTCTCATTTCTTCGTGTCCTTACGCGAAGTATACGAGGGGGAGTACAAAAAATGGATACATCGAAATCATAACAAATTACCATGCCTGAGACGGTGTATGGAAACAATTGGCATTCAGTACAGCTTCCAGTCATCTGGGAGTGGATCAATGCAGGCCCTGTAAGATTTTCAAAGGAGTATTATACCATTTTCCTTGCAAAACTGCGGCAACCTCAGATAAAGATGATGAACGTGGGTGGAGATCACGCACCATTCTCTCCAAAGCAGAACATAAAGGTGCAATAATAATGAGATCGTATGACCATAGTGTCAAGGGGAGATGCAACAACCGATCGTCGTACTCACAAAACCAACCGTGGACGATGTGAGTTGAGGGAACAGGACCGTGTCGTCTTGGAACGTAGCATCACCTCTGGAGAACAAACATGTTCATCAGTCAAAATGGCCACATAATCCTACGTTGCAGAGTAAGCATGGGGCTCAAGGAATAACACGATATGTTAGCCCAAAACATCACTGAATCCTAGCCATGTTTCACTCTTGGCAGGAAGCAGTCAGCATCGTACGCTTCGGACGGCTTATGCCAGACGTAAACTCGGCCATAAGCTGAAAACCAACCAAATGCCAAATGACTTTTTTTCCATTGCTCTATATTCCAGTTTTAATGGCTTCAGTAGCACGTTTTTCTCTTAAATGAATTTGCGACAGTAATGTGTGGTTTTGGAATTCCAGTTCGCCATGCAATACCCTGCCTATGGAGAGCTCCTTTACAGTTTTTTGGCGCTGCTGACAGGGTTCGACATTAAGTGCTGCAGTGCCTTGGCAGCTAATGTCCTCTCTTTCCTTTTCAGTCCTCTTCAATGAGTGTCTGTCACGATCTTTCAGCCCACAGTCTCGTCCTGTTTCTGATCTAGCAGATGAATCATTTCTGCTTCCACAGTATGCGTTACAAATTCTTGAGAGATTCTCCCTTCAACAAATACTTCTGCTACTTGGTTACCGAAGCACCGACCGTACGAGCAACAATTTGCCCGTTCGAATTCACGTACCTACGATATAATGCATTCACCATTGCTCTGACGGCGATTGGCTGTTTTGTTTTGTTGTCCTCAGGATCATATCGTCATAACTGACATTACACTATCGAGATGCCACTAAACTGAAATAAAAGGGCACTTCATAATTCGCTAGCTTCTGCATTTATGTTGAAGCATGTATTTCTTGCGGTTTTCTCCATATTTTTGCCCATCCCCTGTACGTTTTCGGCGGTGGAATACTCGTGTAGTCAGTACCCTCTAAATTTTGTCAATTTTATTCGTGGAAGGAACGTCTTATTTCCTCCAAGGTTTCCAATTTGCTTTCACAAACCACCTTTGTAATACCCGCTTGTTTAACGAATATAACGGTAAGAAACCTAGCAGCACGACTCTGCTGTGCGTCGATGTTTTCCTTTCATCCTATCTGGTGGGGAACCTAAGCACTCCGGCAACTCTTCAGTAAGCGGTCTTCTTTCCTAGAATTCTCTCATCAAATCTACATTATGTGCTCCATCGATTTCATGTACCTTTGTAACGTTACGCCCAGACATTTAATCGACATGGCAGTGTCAGCATCACATCATTATGGGACTGTTTTCCTTCCTCTCCATTCAGAGCGTTATCCATCGCATAAAATCGACATCATCTCCCAGTACACTATAGCGTTAGCAGCAAATAGCAGCAGATTGCTGCTCAACTTGACTGTCGGATCGTTTATGTATACGGTGAACGTGAATGGTCCTGCCCTGCTGCCCTGGGGCGCTCCTGACGATACCCTTCCCTCTAATGAACTCTCGCCGTCCAGGACAACGTACTGGGTTCTATTTCTTGCAAGTCTTCGAGCCACACATATATCCTGTAATCTATGCTCGGAACTTCGTTAACAGTTGCATACTTTGTTGATCATTACTGTTGTCCCATGTCTAATTTTTGTATCGCTCTTTGTTCGGTTTTAGGAAATCGAACGAAGAACACGTTTGGTGACACAGTCTCTGGCCAAGTAGCGGTCTGACATCCGAACTTCAATGGTGATTAACTCGGTAAAGGAGCAACGTATCGATTTTTTTTATCAGTTGATTCTCAGAACCCTGCAAGAACCTTTCAAGTTTTCAGGGACGTTTCTTACTACCTTGTGTACAGGCGTCAACTTCACGTTCTTCCAGTAGCTTGGAAACTCACGATAAATGCAAGGCAATTAAGGGCCAAATGCTGAAGAGGTCTGTAAAACAAACGTGGGATTCCATTCAGAACTAGCGATTTATGTATTTACAATTCGTTTTGTTCCTTGTCACCGCCAGGAACGCCATACGAGAGTCTGTGGGACGGTCAAATGACGTATGTCTGTACATTAGCCGCTTCTTGGAACAACAAAGGAGAGCAAACAGTTAAGTTCAACACGTCACACGACCCACATTTTTGTCAGTCTCAGAGTGGTTTGTCAGTCTGACTTCGTGCTCACTAGCAAACGTAACACAGACAAATACTTCTGTTGTATCTGTGGCAGCAGCATTCGTACGGCAACCAATTAGCGTTCGGAAACCTGAGAGTTGTCTACATCTACATCTACATCTACATCTACATACATACTCCGCAACACACCATACGGTGCGTGGCGGAGCGTACCTCGTACCACAACCAGCACCTTCTCTCCCTGTTTCACTCCCAAACAGAACGAGGGAAAAATGACTTCCTATATGCCTGTGTACGAGCCCTAATCTCTCTTATCTTATCTTTGTGGCCTTTCCGCGAAATGTAAGTTGGCGGCAGTAAAATTGACAGCAGTCAGCCTCAAATGCTGGTTCTCTAATTTTCCTCAGTATCGAATCACGAAAAGAACGCCTCCTTTCCTCTACAGACTCCCACCCGAGTTCCTGAAGCATTTCTTTAACACTCACGTGATGATCAAACCTACCAGTAACAACTAGCAGTCAGCCTCTGAATTGCTTCTATGTCCTGTGCACTGAAAAACTTTAACAAAGTGTACAGTTTTATCAGGAGTTCTGTGTTTATGCTTGTAAGTTGTGTTGCTACACTCACTCAGCTTGCTGCTCTGGAAGATCCACAGCCAAAATACTGCTTTCGAGCCCACAACTAGCATCGAACCGATGCCCTTTGATCTAGACCATCTGTACCTGGTTTACTGTGAGCAGTTAACCTTCAGAGAAATCGTTAGGTAACAGTAATCTGCCAACTATATGTCATTGAATCACTACAACCCGCTAACCTAATGCAGTCCGTCGAAGTATTAGGTTGGTGCAGAACTTCATATCGTTTTTGTTTTGCGTTTAGGTATTCCGGTTGCTATGGGGTTATTTAACTGTCGCTATTTTTATCTGTACTTCACTGTTGCTATCAGTGATTTTGTCATTTGGTGATGGTGACTGGAGCTGCGGGTGCTAGGAAAAAGAGCACCAAGTGGACATGTTCTACAAATGTTCAAAAGTGTGTGAATTCCTAAGGTACCAAACTACTGAGTGTCATCGGTCCCTATAATAACACATTACTTAAACTAGCTTTTAACTTATGCTAAGAACAACACACACACCCACGCGCGATGGAGGACTCGAACCTCCGGCGGGAGGGGCCGCACAACCCGTGACATGGCGCTCTAGACCCAGCAACACACCGCGAGGAGATATGTTCTTCAGTTGAATAGAAGGATGAAAGCAACGGAGGCAGCCAGAAACATTTGAAATGTTAATGATAATCCTAGTGCACAGAGCACGGCAAGAAAATCGTTTACTCGTTTTAAGATGGATCGCTTTGATACTGGTGACGCTTCAGATTATGGAAGGCCTTCGGGAATTGATGAAGATCGTTTAAAAACATTAATGCACAATGATCCATGTCAGTGCACTCGATAACTGGCAGATGAGATGAACTGTGATCGCCCCCGTCGTGCAGAATTTGCATCCAATGGGGAAGGTTTGAATTTGGGTATATGGGTACAGCACGTTCTAAACCTAATCACGAAAATCAGCGGACAGTGTCATGCATCTAGAGCCGCGAGGGTAGCCGAGCGATTATTGGCAACTTGCTACGGTTCGCGCGGCAACCCCGCCAGAGGTTCGAGTCCTCCCTCGGGCATGTGTGTGTGTGTGTTGCCCTTAGCGTACGTTAGTTTAGGTTATATTAAGTAGTGTGTAAGCATAGGGACCGATACCCTCATCAGTTTGGTCCCATAGGAAATTACCACAAATGTTTATCTAGCTGGGAGCCAAAGTTAGGCGCGTTATGCGGCCCCTTAGGGACATCGCAGCCAAGAAGGGAAAGAAAACCAATGTGCACTCCGTGTGCATACCGGGCGGAGTGATTCCAGATGTGGAACGGGGCCTCCCGGATAGGACCGATTGCGGATCTCTGGTACAGAGCCGAGAGGAGGGTGTGAATCAGAGGTTCAGACAGTTCAGACGGTTCTGCGACCGTGTAGGCTGCAGATTTCTCAACTTGCGCCAAACGGTGTTTGGGGGCTCCGCTGAATAGGTCAGGTGACCACTATACACAGGAGGCAGCTACACGGGTAACAGGGGCTGTGCGGCGTGGACTGGGCGGCTTTCCTTTAGGTTAGGGAGTCTCGGGAAAACACGAGAAAAGCTTCAGTCACAAAGGGTGCAGGCCGAACACAGGAAGAACGTAGATAAAGGAACCATCGATATAACAGTTGTAAATTGTTGTAGCTGTGTTGGGAAAGTACGAGAGCTGCAAGCGCTAATAGAAAGAACTGATGCTCAAATCGTTATAGGCACTGAAAGCTGGCTAGAGCCCGAGATAAGCTCAGCCGAAATTTTTGCTAAGAACCTAACGGTGTTCCGAAAGGGTAGGCTAAACACGGTTGGCGGCGAGCGTGATTGTTGCTGTCGGAAGTAGTTTAGCTTGTAGCGAAATCGAATAGCATTGTTCCTGTGAGTTAGTATGGGCAGAGGTCATTGTAGGCAACCGGAGTTGGACCCTTTGGCCGATCTCCCAATTCAGATGGTACAGTTGCTGAAAGTTTCAAGGAAAACTTGAGCTTGATTTCAAACATGCACCTGACTCATGCGATTATAGCTGGCGAAAGTACAGGTTTAATTCCGGAGGTACGCCTAAAACATCATCCGAAATTGCGCTAAACGCATTTTCTGATAAATATTTCGAGCAGTTCGTTCATGAGCCCACGCAAATAGTAAAAGGTTGTAAAAACACACTTGACCTCTTACCACAAATAATCCTGAGCTAATAACGAGCATCAAAACAGATACAGCTATTAGTGAACACATCGTAGCGAGATTGAACATTGTAATCCCCAAATCATCCCAAAATAAACGAAAAATATACCTATTCAAAAAAAAAAAAAACAGATAAAAATTAACCTGACGTCTTCCTGAGAGACAGTCTTCACTCTTTCCAAATTAATAATATAAGTGAAGACCAGATGTAGCTTGAATTCAAAGAAATAATGTAGGAAGCAATTGCGAGATTTATACCAAATAAATTAACAAACGATAGAGCAGATCCACCTTGGTACACAAAACGGGTCAGAACACTATTGCGGAAACAACGAAACAAACATGCCAAATTTAAACAGACGCAAAATCCCCAAGATTGGAGACCTTATACAGAAGCTCGAAATTTAGCGCGGACTTCAATGCAAGATGCTTATAACCGTTTCCACAACGAAACGTTGTCTCAAATGGTAGCAGAAAAATCAAAGAGATTCTTGTCATTTGTGAAGTATGTTAGCGGCAAGAAACAATCAATGCCTTCTCTGCACGATAGCAATAGAGATACTATCGGAAACAGTGCTGCCAAAGCAGAGATACTGAACTCAGCCTTCCGAAATGCCTTCACAAAAGAAGATGAAGTAAATATTTCAGAATTCGAATCGAGAACAGCTTCTACCAGGACTAACGTAGAAGGAAATATCCTCGGAGTAGTGAAGCAACTTAAATCACTCAATAGAAGAAAGTCTTCTGGTCCAGACTGAAAACCAATTAGGTTCCTTTCAGAGTATGCTGATGCATTAACTACGTTCTTAACAATCACATAAAACCGTTCGCTCGACGAAAGATCCGGGCCCAAAGACTTGAAAGTTGCACAGGTCACACCAATATTCAAGAGAGGTAGTAGCAATAATCCACTACATTACAGGCCTATATCACTAACGTCGATGTGCAGCGGGATTTTGGAACATAAGTTGTGTTCAAACATTATGAACAACCTCAAAGAAAACGGTCTATTGACGCACAGTCAACATGTGTTTAGAAAACATCGTTCTTGTGAAACACAACTAGCTCTTTATTCTCATGAAGTGTAGAGTGCCATTGTCAAGGAATTTCATATCGATTCCGTATTTCTTGATTTCCGGAAGGACACTATACCATACAAGCGGCTTGTAGTGAAACTGCGTGCTTATCGAATATCGTCTCACTTATGTGACTGGAATTGTGATTTCCCGTCAGAGAGGCCACAGTTCGAAGTAACTGACCGAAAGTCATAGAGTAAAACTGAAGTTTTTTTCTGGTGTTTCCCAAGGTAGTGTTATAGGAAATTTGCTGTTCCTTTTCTATGTAATTGATTTGTGAGACAGTCTGAGCAGCCGTCTTATGATGTTGTTTGCACATGACGCTATCGCATGTCGACTAATAAACTCATCAGAAGATCAAAACATATTGCAAAACGATTTAGAACGATTTACAAAAGATTTCTGCAAGGTGGTAAAATTGGCACTTGACCCTAAATAAAGTGAAGTGTGAGGTCATCCACGTGAGAGTTAAAGGAATTTCTGTTACACGATAAATCAGTCAAACCTAAAGGCCGCCAATTCAACTAAATACCTAGGAATTGCAATTACAAAGAACTTAAATTGGAAGGAACTCATTGAATATGTTGTGGGGAAGACTAATCAAAGGCTCCGTTTTAGTGCCAGGACGCTTAGAAAATGTAAGAGAGCTACTTAGGAGACCGCCTACATTACGTTTGTGCGTCCTCTTTTAGAATACTGCTGCGCGGTGTGGGATTTTTACAAGATGGGACTGACGGTGTACATCGAAAAGTTGAAAGAAGGGTAGTACGTTTTGTATTATCGAGAAATATGGGAGAGTGTCAGTGAAATGATACAGGTTTTGGACTGGACATCATTATAAGATACCCTTTTTTCGTTGCAACGGAATCTTCTCACGAAATTCCAATCACCATCTTTCTTCTCCGAATGGGAAAATATTTTGTTGACACTGACCTACATAGGGAGAAACGATCACCACGATAAAATAAGGGAAATCACAGCTTCTACGGAAAGATACAGGTGTTCGTTGTTTCCGCGCGCTGTACGAGACTGTACATATAGAGAATTGTGAAGGTGGTTGGATGAACCCTCTTCCAGGCACTTAAATGTGATTTGCAGGGTATCCATGTGGATATAGACGTAGAAGGGCGACGGAGAGGTACACTACGAATTGCTTCGGCGAAGTGTAACCAGTCAACAGCCGAGACGTCATGGAGACACACTACAACAGTCAAGACCAGGAAGACTGCGTGAAGTGATACTATTCCACGATAACGCCCTCCCACATTCTGATAGTCTAACAAAGTCGCTGTATGGGAGATGGTTGCAAAGTCTTTCCGCACCCACCTAATTCACCTAATCTTGCACCATCAGATTTTCATCTATCGAACAACCTTGAATGAGCTTTCTTTCCGGATGAAAATGCACTCCGAGCATGGCTCGACGAGTTCTTCGCCTCAAAACCACGTGATTTCTACAACAGCGGAATCGAAAAGTTAGAGCTGAGAGACTATTGTAAATAGTGAAGTGCAATGTATTGTTAAGGACTTAAGTCTCAGTTATGTTCACGCGTTGTTCTTCTTAAACTTAAGGAGAAACGCTACTAGCTTATGCACCAGTCCAGTCATCCGAGGGGAATGGGCAGTGAATTACCCAAACAAAGGGAACCAACAGAAGGTCGTACACAATTTCCTACTATTTGACCTGAACACAAATTGTACCGTCAAACTATTATGTAAAATACAGAGTGGTTATATTAAAATTTTCCATACATGAACCAGTCTAGGGTGTGTTGTTGAATGTTGCCAAACTCCATACGAATAACGTTCAGACCACGGGCTGCAGGAGTTGCGTTTTCAATAGTATTAGTGTCATGACTTGCTGGAGGCCGGTACTGGTACAGCAAAGTAGTGTTGAAACACATGCGTCAGTGTCCGTCGCAGTTGCAGTCAGTAATCATGGATCCGCACAAGGTGAGCTTCTCTCTGCTCGTGAAGCCATTTTTTTTATATCGTCGCAATGAAAGAACAAGGTGAGGTCCTCTTTCCGGTTTGGGGTTGAAGAACATAATTCGGAAGTTCGAACTAATTGGCGATTTGTAAACTGCTCCGGGGTGTGGCTGATTGACAATTCCGCTACAAATTGTTGATTAAATTACTGTTGCCACGGTTGAGAACTCAATGTGTGATCTTTAAGCACTGCATGAGCTGTGTCACGACAGCTGAACACTTCATAGTCCAGTGATCGAAAAGCGCTCCTGTCAATTGTGGAATGGAATCTCTAGTGCCGTTCCAGAATGTCCTGGATGCAGTAGGTCGTCTTATATATGGAATGTACGTAACGAATTTTAACATCTCAAGTGTAAATTAGAAGGTGATTCCTTCAGAATTTATATTCCGTACGTCCTTTCCATGAAGTTCCTTTGTCCTACGATCATTCTTTTTTCATGGGGGCTCTCATGTAGTGAAATTTTAGTTATAGCCACCCTGCGCGTTACCTATGATTTCTTTTATTATTGTATTTCAGTCGCCTTTAGCAATTTTACCATTTTCCTGCTCTCTCACATTTTTCCCTCCCTGTTTTCGCTAGTGGGTTTTAGTTGAAGAGTGAAACTGATTGAAATATGCCCATCAGCAAAGGCCTCGGCATACATCTCCATAGCAACACTATCTTTCGCTAAGATAACCAGTAACTATTGTGAGACGCCAGGTAGGGACAGCTTGCTGCAACACTTGGAAATCAACAGCCCTGCGTAGGTATATTCATTCGTTTAAGCCATCTCAAATCTCTATCAAAGTACTGATTATCATAATCTCACAAAGCCGTCACAGACTTCTGGCACACAACGCTACCATCCACAGTGATGTGTTTTACAATTTAAGGGTGGGTAAACTCAAGAGCGCTATTAAACCCTACGGTCTGTAAAACTGAGATAATTACATGCAATTGCCGTAAATGGCTCATATCCGCAGCCTTTACGAACCACTATGTTGCACCGTTTGCGGCCGAACTGCGGGTATCCAGAATACCGCCTGCGTTGATGTTTTGCGACTGCCCTAAACAATATAGAGCGCTTTTCGCAACTGAAATTTGTGGCTGTTTCAATTACTACTGAGTAGCGCCGGTTCCCTTGTATCACAGAGAGGGCGAAAGAGCTCAAACAAACAGCGTAATGACAGAGACAGTATATTTCCACTCACAATAAAGGATAATTGAGGTTTCCCTGTGTGGTACCGCAGCGCTTTTGCTGTTGGATATTATCGACGGAATCGTTTGTTGGGAGGACGAGAGAGAATGGAGTGGAATGTACACATGTCGTCCATGTGACACAACGAAAGGTATACGATGACCGTAAAATCCTGCCATATTAAGTAAGGCATCATAATAGTTTGCACAGCTGAGAAGTTTATTAAGCAAGCTGAAATTTTTCTCACCATCATCACCACTATCGCTACCGCCAAATTCACTGTCATGAGTGATCTTACACTTCGTAACAGAGCACATATTCTGTCTCTTACATATGATCCACATTTTAAAGCTGTTTTCCTGTAATTCTTCGCCACTCTAGTTGTAATTATTAGCAATGGCAATATTTTGAGTCGCTTACGACCTATGATTGCACGCCCAATGATATTAACATAAAATGGTAAAACGTTAACGGTACAGTCGACACAATGAATTTATTATTTATATCACACATAGCACAGTAAGTGTGGGATTGTTACAGGGTTTCTATGTTGAAATAAATGATGTTCCATAGGGTTCAAGCTTAGTTCCCTTGTTGCTTACAGCATGCTTGCCAGGTAAAATAAATGCAGAAATAAATAAATAAAATAAATACAGTGTCCAAAAAAAACCAAAAAGCACCGGAAACGCTTTGTATGCTAAGCGGAAAGGCATACGATCGTGTTTCAAGAAGGAACCCCTACACGGAAACGCACGGCTTGGGCGCTGGAGACGAAGTCCGACATGATTGTGCCTTTCCCATTACGCAAATAAACCCAACATGAATAGCATGTCACGCAGCCAAATTTCTAACGGGCTTCGACCTACGAACCTCCTGTGTTAATGCAGACCCTATATGCGCTCTGCTGAGCCTCTCTCTCTCTCTCTCTCTCTCTCTCACACACACACACACACAAACACACATGAGCCAGTGAGCCAATAAGTGTGGTTTTCTCTTGAGTACTTGAATCGTTCCATGGACTCAAGAACACACACACACAAACACACATGAGCCAGTAAGCCAATAAGTGTGGTTTTCTCTTGAGTACTTGAATCGTTCCATGGACTCAAGAAAGAAAGTCCTTTTCTGACTTTGCAGGTGTGCCATACATGATATTCTTCGTATTACCCTACAGAATACAGTCAAAATTTTTCGCATTTGGCGACTGCGTAAGCGATGGAAATGGCCCACCTTCACCAATTCATCGACTAGGATATACGATATTGAGATATTCAGCACATACGACATCAAATTGTTCTGCAGCCCTGATGTGTTCCAGACAAGAGTCCATCCCAACATTTAGTGGCACCATAACCATTAGGGAAGGAAAAAGATCTCTAATAAATATGAGGTTGATCGGCCCTGCTAGTCTGTTTGGCTGTAGATACTGTCCAATGGTATGGTCAACAATTATGCCAGCCCAGATGTTAATACTGACCCTTTCATGGAGATTTTGAATCATCGGCGGACGAGGTTTTGATCCCCCAAAACCTGCATGTTGTGCATGTTTAATATGACGTCTCTTAGTAAACGTGCATTCATTCGTGAGTAGCATCAAGTTCGAGAATTTTGGCTGCAGTATACACTGCTGCAAATACCACTGTGCAAACTGTACCCGTCGTTGGTAGTCCTGCTTCTGTAATGCCTGCAATTTCTGCAGATGGTTTAGATGGAGTCGGTGTTCTTGGTTAACAAGTCGCACGGCACTTATTCGCTCGTGCAGTGCCTGTGGCTGCTCCGGTGGCAGGTCCTCTTTGAACACTGGAAGCATGTTCTCCCCCTACTATAGTGTTCGAGCAGAGCTTGGACGACGTGCCTCACGTTTCGGCACCTACCAGAGGACAAACAGTAGAGTGGGGATAGTATCCGCAGGTACGAAGCGCCAAGTACTATTACTTTACTGTAGAATGGACATACCTCAGGCAGAAATTATCTGAGTACAACTTTCCGGCTCCTCTGACTCGTCTCTCGACGGCCGCGAACTTAAGTGATGTGGGTACGTCTCTCTGGGAAACCTTCCGTGTACAGTCTTGCAGCAGCTCTCCCATTACAGTCTGCTTTGCCGTGTGCGTGCACCATGTCGGTCATTTCCTCAGCTGTGTCCTGGTTCTTGTTGCACTGCGGTCCACGTCTTTACTGCACTGGCAGGCCACACAAGGCGCTCAGTAGGATGTGCACAAGGGCTGTGTTGAAGAAATGTAGCGTACGCGAGGAATGTTATTTGGCTCAATGGTTCACCCGCAGTACGCAGCTCGCTACATGATTGCATTCTTTCCGTGTTCAGACACCAAAACGAATGAAATGATAATAACATCAAGAACCTAAGCTGCCGACAAGAGTTGATATACATCAACAAGGACAGTTGAAAATGTGGGCCCCACCCGGGGACTGGAACCCGGGATCTCCACCTGAGCAGCCGAGGGCACAGAGGATAATACGACTGCAGGGATTTACACTGCTGGCCATTAAAATTGCTGCACCAAGAGGAAATGCAGATGATAAACGGGTATTCATCGGACAAATAATTTATACTAGAACTGACATGTGATTACATTTTCACGCAAAATTGATTCATAGGTCCTGAGAAATCAGTACCCAGAACAACCACCTCTGGCCGTAGTAACGGACTTGATACGCCTAGGCATTGAGTCAAACACAGCTTGGATGGCGTGTACAGGTACAGCTCCCCATGCAGCTTCGACACGATACCACAGATCATCAACAGTAGTGACTGGAGTACTGTGACGAGCCAGTTGCTCAGCCACCATTGATCAGACGTGTTCAATTCGTGAAAGATCTGGAGAATGTGCTAGCCAGGGCAGCAATCGAACATTTTCTGTAGCCAGAAAGGCCCGTAAAGGACCTGCAATATGCGGTCATGCATTATCCTACTCAAAAATGGGGTTGCACAAGGATCGAGTGAACGGTGGAGCCACGGATCGTAACACATCTGAAATGAAACTTCCACTCTTCAAAGTTTAGTCAATGCAAACAATAGGTGACCGAAACGTGCAACCAATGGCACACCATACCGTCACGCCTGGTGATACGCCAGTATGGCGATGACGAATACACGCTTCCAATGTGCGTTCACCGCGATGTCCCAAAACATGGATGCGACCATCATGATGCTGTAAACAGAACCTGGATTCATCCGAAAAAATTACATATTGCCATTTGTGCACCAAGGTTCGTCGTTGAGTACACCATCGCAGGCTCTCCTGTCTATGATGCAGCGACAATGGTAACCGCAGCCATGGTCTCCGAGCTGATAGTCCATGCTGCTGCAAACGTGTCGAACTGTTCTGGCAGATGGTTGTTGTCTTGCAAACATCCCCATCTGTTGACTCAGGGATCGAGACGTGGCTGCACGGTCCGTTACAGACATGCGGATAAGATGCCTGTCATCTCGACCGCTAGTGACACAAAGCCGTTGGGATACAGCACGGCGTTCCGTATTACCCTCTTGAACCCACCGATTCCATATTCTGTTAACAGACATAGGATCTCGACCAATGCGAGCAGCAGTGTGGCAGTACGATAAACCACAATCGCGAATATGTACAATCCGACCTTTATCAGAGTCGGAAACGTGGTGGTACGCATTCATCCTCCTTACGCGACGTATCACAACAACGTTTCACCAGGCAACGCCGGTCAACTGCTGTTTGTGTACGACAAATCGGTTGGAAACTTTCCTCATGTCAGCTAGTTGTAGGTGTCGCCTCCGGCGCCAACCTTGTGTGAATGCTCTGAAAAGCTAATCATTTGCATATCACAGCATCTTCTTCCTCTCGGTTAAATTTCGCGTCTGTAGCACGTCGTCTTCGTGCTGTAACAATTTTAATGGCCAATAGTGTATCCCTTGCACATTGCCCCTGAGACCCTCATTCCCAACTTAATGTCAATAAACTACATTCGTAGTGCCCATTACACACATTACTCGCGGCAGACAATTTGACTGAGTCCAGTAAGAATTCGGGCAATGCATGTGCATCCGCACAGAACAAGGTCAATGGCCGGTTAGCCTTAACTATATTTAGATGGCATCAGTTCTTTCGGACATGTTCGAGAGAAGAGATACAATCTTCATATAGTAAAACGAATCGTACTCGGAATCGACGCTCTGCAGTGCTCATGCGGTACTTTTCCAGATTTGGGTACCTGCTTGAAAACCGATGAGTTTGCCTTACCGCACAATATACCAATTGTTGTCGATGTTTTCTGGAACACCCTGTATATTACTCATTATCGACGTACGATGCTGCTACATGGACGATTGACCCTCTTGAATATGATGAAAATGGAAGTACAAAGACGGTTCTAGTACTCTTACTTACACGACAGTCAATGAAATGCGCTAGTCTCCCTTAAAATTGCGATACCATGAAGATGATATGCAACGAACGTCAAATTGAAGTCGAAAGATCTACATGCATGATATGAGAATGATTAGTTCCTGAGCACAGCTGTACAAAGCAGTTTTGTGTAACGACATTTAAATTCATTAAGCTGGTTGGTGTAACGATATTTAATTTCTTTATATGTAGAAATAAAACTGAATAAACTGCAAAAAGGCGTTTAATTGAGGAGATGGGATCTGCATAAACTCAAAGAACCAGAGGTTGTAGAGAGCTTCAGGAAGAGCAGTGGGGAATGGTTGACAAGAATGAGGGACAGACGTACAGTAGAAGAAGAGTGGGTAGCCTTGAGAGACGAAATAGTGAAGGTAGCATAGGATCAAGTAGGTAAAAAGACGAGGGCTAGTAGAAATCCTTGAGTAACAGAAGAGATACTGAATTTAATTGATGAATGGAGAAAATACAAACATGCAGTAAATGAAGCAGGCAAAAATGAATACAAACGTCTCAAAAATGAGACCGACAGGAAGTGCCAAATGGCTTAGAGGGGATGGATAGATGACAAATGTAAGGATGTAGAGGCGCATATCACTGGGGGTAAGATAGATACTGCCTACAGGAAAATTAAAGAGACCTTTGGAGAAAAGAGAAAGACTTGCATGTGCATTAAGAGCTCAGATGGAAATCCAGTTCTAAGCAAAGAAGGGAAAACAGAAATGCGGAAGGAGTATATAGACGTCTATACAAGGGCAATGTTCTTGAGGACAATATTATAGAAATGGAAGAGAATGTAGATGAAGATGAAATAGGAGATATGGTATTGCATGAAGAGTTTGACAGAGCACTGAAAGACCTAAGTTGAAACAAGGCCCCAGGAGTAGACAACATCCCATTAGAACTAATGACAGCATTGGGAGAGCCAGGCCTAACAAAACTCTATCATCTAGTGAGCAAGATGTATGATACAGGCGAAATACCCTCAGACTTCCAGAAGAATATTATTATTGCAATCCCAAAGAAGGCAAGTGTTGACAGATGTGAAAATTACCGAACTATCGGTTTAATAAGAGACGGCTGCAAAATACTAGCAAGAATTCTTTACAGACGAATGGAAAAACTGGTCGAAGAAGACCTCGAGGACGATCAGTCTGGATTCTGTAGAAATGTTGGAAAACGTGAGGCAACAGTGACCCTACGACGTATCTTAGAAAATACATTAAGCAAAGGCAAACCTACGTTTCTAGCATTTGTAGACTTAGAGAAAGCTATTGACAATGTTGACTGGAAACACTCTTTCAAATTCTGAAGGTGACAGGGGTAAAATACACGAAGCGAAAGGCTATTTACAATTTGTACAGAAACCAGATTGCAGTTATGAGAGTCGAGGGGCATGAAACGTTAGAAGTGGTTGGGAAAGTTGTGGGACAGGGTTGTAGCCTATCTCCGACGTTAATCAATCTGTATATTGAGCAAGCAGTAAAGGAAAGAAAAGAAAAATTCGGAATAGGAATTAATATACTTAAAGAAGAAATAAAAACTTTGAGTTTTGCCGATTACATTGTAATTCTATTAGAGACAGCAAAGGACCTGGTAGAGCAGCTGAACGGAATGGACAATGTCTTGAAACGAGGATATAAGATGAACATCAACAGAAGCAAAACCAGGATAACGGAATGTAGTCGAATTATATCGGATGATGCTGCGGGAATTAGATTAGGAAATGAGAGGCTTAAAGTAGTAAATGATTTTTGCTACTTGGGAGCAAAATAACTGATGATGAGAGGATATAAAATGCAGACTGGCAATGGCAGGGAACGCGTTTCTGAAGAAGAGAAATTTGTTAACATCGAGTATCGATTTAAGTGTCAGGAAGTCGTTTCTGAAAGTATTTGTATGGAGGGTAGCAATGTATGGAAGTGAAACTTTAATGATAACTTGTTTGGACAAGAAGAGAGTAGAAGCTTTCTAAATGTTGCGCTACAGAAGAATGCTGAAGATTAGATGGGTAGATCACATAACTAATGAGGAGGTATTGAATAGATTTGGAGAGAAGAGAAAGCTGTGGCACAACTTGACTACAAGAAGGGATCGTTTGGTAGGGCATATTATGAGGCATCAAGGGATCACTAATTTAGTATTGGAGGGCAGCGTGGAGGGTAAAAATCGGAGAGGAAGTCCAAGAGATGAATACTCTAAACAGATTCAGAAGGATGTAGCTTGCAGTAGGTACTAGGCTATGAAGAAGCTTGAACAGGACAGAGTAGCATGGAGGGCTGCATCAATCCAGTCTCTGGACTGTAGACCACAAGAATAACAACCTATGTGGAAAGATTACGCAGGAGGTTTGTCATTCAGAAATCGCATTTGAATCATAGTTGTTTGTGGTAAGACTATCTTATGTCCCATACAAGAAGGGCAACGGACACCAACGCGTGTCGAAATAATACAGTCACTCAGTCGTGGAATATCAAGACCGTAGTTTGCTCTTCCTTGATATTGCTGATCGAAATGCTCGAGATTGAACAAACGTTATTCTAAAAAGGTTTCTGTGCATCAAGCAGGGCCATACCTAACTATTAGCGGTCCCCACGCCCAGCGGCTGAGATGAAATACATATTGCTTAACTGATTGTGCAGGATGCTACAGCCGGGTCACGAGCCTGTAATCTAGAAATGGGCTTATGGGCGCTGTATCTTCATCGGGAATGCGGCAATATCTGGAACAGTACGACCTGTCTGCATGGTTACCATTTTATGCGACTTCCGTGACAGGAGCGTGCAGACAGCGGTGCGCCCAAGGACAACGCCGGGCACATAAGACACATCACGGCGCCTTTGAATGATTACTATAAATTCTGCGTAATACATCAATCAGAATGGAGGTATTCTCGTGTTGAGGCAACGGAGAGAAGGAACATTGCCATATTGTAGTCGTCATCGTCTTTCCGATCTACACTCCTGGAAATTGAAATAAGACCACCGTGAATTCATTGTCCCAGGAAGGGGAAACTTGACACATTCCTGGGGTCAGATACATCACATGGTCACACTGACAGAACCACAGGCACATAGACACAGGCAACAGAGCATGCACAATGTCGGCACTAGTACAGTGTATATCCACCTTTCGCAGCAATGCAGGCTGCTATTCTCCCATGGAGACGATCGTAGAGATGCTGGATGTAGTCCTGTGGAACGGCTTGCCATGACACTTCCACCTGGCGCCTCAGTTGGACTAGCGTTCGTGCTGGACGTGCAGACCGCGTGAGACGACGCTTCATCAAGTCCCAAACATGCTCAATGGGGGAAAGATCCGGAGATCTTGCTGGCCAGGGTAGTTGACTTACACCTTCTAGAGCACGTTGGGTGGCACGGGATACATGCGGACGTGCATTGTCCTGTTGGAACAGCAAGTTCCCTTGCCGGTCTAGGAATGGTAGAACGATGGGTTCGATGACGGTTTGGATGTACCGTGCACTATTCAGTGTCCCCTCGACGATCACCAGAGGTGTACGGCCAGTGTAGGAGATCGCTCCCCACACCATGATGCCGGGTGTTGGCCCTGTGTGCCTCGGTCGTATGCAGTCCTGATTGTGGCGCTCACCTGCACGGCGACAAACACGCATACGACCATAATTGGCACCAATGCAGAAGCGTCTCTCATCGCTGAAGACGACACGTCTCCATTCGTCCCTCCATTCACGCCTGTCGCGACACCACTGGAGGCGGGCTGCACGATGTTGGGGCGTGAGCGGAAGACGGCCTAACGGTGTGCGGGACCGTAGCCCAGCTTCATGGAGACGGTTGCGAATGGTCCTCGCCGATACCCCAGGAGCAACAGTGTCCCTAATTTTCTGGGAAGTGGCGGTGCGGTCCCCTACGGCACTGCGTAGGATCCTACGGTCTTGGCATGCATCCGTGCGTGGCTACGGTCCGGTCTCAGGTCGACTGGCACGTGCACCTTCCGCCGACCACTGGCGACAACATCGATGTACTGTGGAGACCTCACGCCCCACGTGTTGAGCAATTCGGCGGTACGTCCACCCGGCCTCCCGCATGCCTACTATACGCCCTCGCTCAAAGTCCGTCAACTGCACATACGGTTCAGGTCCACGCTGTCGCGGCATGCTACCAGTGTTAAAGACTGCGATGGAGCTCCGAATGCCACGGCAAACTGGCTGACACTGACGGCGGCGGTGCAGAAATGCTGCGCAGCTAGCGCCATTCGACGGACAACACCGCGGTTCCTGGTGTGTCCGCTGTGCCGTGCGTGTGATCATTGTTTGTACAGCCCTCTCGCAGTGTCCGGAGCAAGTATGGTGGGTCTGACACACCGATGTCAATGTGTTCTTTTTTCCATTTCCAGGAGTGTTGTACTAAGCCTGATGGTATAGATGCCGCTGAGTACACAACACGATCACCTCTGGTTGACGGAGTTGGTATTTTGGACAGCCGATAGTGACCTGTCTAAGAGGTCTTGACGTCTCTCATCAAGATAATAAGAGCGCATATTTTCCATGCTGACCTCAACTACGTCGATGGTGCCTACTTCTTCTTACAATCAGTAAGCACAATTTCTATACGTGCTGTCCCTCCTGGTTTCGAAACTTTAATGCGCAGGAGTGTATTATGATGGGCGCTGACACTGTGTGTGAATTACGGTGTTCAGTCGTATTGTTGTGAGCACCCGTCAAAAGCCTGGATAACCGCTTACTGCAGCGCGGACAGCAGCGAGACGCGTAGGAAGTGAGTAAGTGACCCTCTGGAGGGTACTGACATGTGGAGCCACGCTAGCATCAGTGCCACGGGCAGCTAGTCTACGTTTCTCGGTTGAGGATCCATGGCGTTAATAGCCCAATCGAGGTTGTCCGGTAGATTGACTGGGTTCAAATCCTGGGGATGTGGCGGCCAGGGGAGGACGGTAGGTTCGTTCTGGTGGTTTTCGAAACATCCACGTACAGTGTGAGCTGTGTGACACGCTGCTTTGTTCTGTTAGTATATGCCGTCGTGCCAAGGAAACATAAACCGCTTGTAGCGATGAACATGGTCCGCGAGGATAAATGCCCACTGGTGTCAAACCACTGTGCCTACCAGAATGATCACCCGGGAAATGCCACGAAAACTATCCCCTTCGGCTTCGGCTTTTCAGACATTCCACACTGTGCACGCAAACAGTTACACGTACGATTGACACGTCCCCTTAGAACAATTTATACAAGACTGGTCTATGTGAAACGTCCTCTTATAACAATTATACACGACTGTGCTTAAACTGACAAAATATTTTTAGCGCAACGCAATCTGACTTTCAATAATCCCTACAAAAGAATGGCCCTGATTAACATTAACCTATACCTTTCACAAATCACTTACCTCACAAAAAAATCTTCGTTACTCGAACTACTGCAATACAGCGAGCACCACTACTGCCAGCTAAATAAAAGATTCTAACTACGGAAGGCACTAACTACTGATAGGTATAGTTAGCAAATGAAAGATTTTAATAGAGAACAAACAGTGTATTTACCTTAATAGTCAAAATATATATGATAGTTCATGACATCCAGTCTTACAAATTACAAAACTCCGCCATCTCTCTCCCCACGTCCACCACTGCTGGCGGCTCACCTCCAACTGTGCAACGCTACGCGCTGTTAGCATCCAGCTGCCGCTGCCCAACACTACAATGGCAGACAACAATGCAAACTAAACACAGACTACGCATGGCACAGCCAGTGATTTTTATACAGAGCGCTACGTGGCGGCGGCGTTACCAATAAAAAAACCTAAACAGCTTACTTACACGATGTAGCATAAAACGTGATTCATCTCAAAAGGCCACCTGACCCCAGTTGAGGGACGTCCAGTTGCAGTATTGTCGTGCAAATTCCACCCTTCGTCGCCATAAACAGCACTCAGGCGCCCGCTGAGGAGACCCATACTCAGCATCTTTCGCTGATTGATAACCGTTGAGGAGAGACTGTTGGTAGACTTTGGTCCATCTGGATGGTCAGCTGCTCAGCAGTTCCATGTCTGTTCGCCCGTACACATCTCCGCAACTGTCGTTAACCATGTCATCTATGGCCCGAGATGTACTACAGTTACTTCGGCACCGGCTTTGGATAGAGTCATTTTGCCATCCACGGCATACATTAGCCATAGTGGCATGCAAACAGCTTACGAAATCAGGTGTTTCGGAAATGCTTCCATTTTTAGCCCGGAAGCTAACGATCATGCTCTTCGGGTCGTCAAAAGAAACCGCTCAGTTTCCACATTACGGCCTCCGGTATGTTATCTGCGTCACTCCAATGTGGTTTACGTACTCTCCTCTGTTGTGTGCGAGTGCTTATTGCACTTTGACGTCGACGGTAGGCAGTAGTCACATTACTGCTACTGGACTGTATGTGTCTCTTCGATATGACAAAAGTATAGGAATAAAATTACAAATAGTATTCTTGCTGGTAAGACAGTGAATGAAATATTTCTGAAACTGAAACTCCACTTCGTTACTCCAAAGTTCAATTCGTTAAACCTGTTAATCCAAAACCTGTGCACGAGCAGTAAATCAATTAAGTGGATCGTGCAGGAACTGTACGAATTGCGCACGTTTTTTACCGATTGTTCAGTCGGGTGTCAAATTAAATGTTGGCCTGAGCCGAATGAAGAGACTACCTATGTTTTAAAACGACTCGTTATAGAGTATGCAGTACGTTTTCTCACTGTATAGTGGAATTTTTTCTTCCTTTTCTCTCTTTCCCTCTTCTTTCCCAAGGCGAGTCAGGAAATCAGGGGAAGCGAGAAAGGGACTGCTAGTCAGATAAATTCAGAGGAGAGTCCACAAGAAATTTCGAAATGGCGTTTATATACGATGACATTTAGTAACGAGAGTAGCTACTACAGAATACTTTGTAATGGTAAAAAAGTTAGTTAAAGAAATGTTCAAATGTGTGTAAAATCTTTTGGGACTTAACTGCTAAGGTCATCAGTCCCTAAGCTTATACACTACTTAACCTAAATTATCCTAAGGACAAACACACACACCCATGCCCGAGGGAGTATCCGAACCTCTGCCGGGACCAGCCACACAGTCCATGACTGCAGCGCCTAAGACCGCTCGGCTAATCCTGCGAGGCTAAAAAAGTTAGTAGTTACTTCTGTCGCCATACTCTGCACCGTGGATTTCGTATCGTTTCCAGATTTTCCTCACGACCTTGCTGCTGAAATTCTCTTTCTCTTATATAAGTTAATAAATGGAAAGTCCCTAGTCGCTTCGGAAAGAAAAGCTACTTTATTTTCCTTTGAAGTTTAGTTTAACATCTCAAACACGTACACGGATTTTCAAGGAAGTGAGGACAATGAAACGTCTATAATTTAATTTGGTAGATATCTAGCTATCTTTCACGTCGGGAGCTAACATAACAAGATTAAAATTCGAGTCAGTAAAAGAGAGCAAGTAACGGAACTCTGATGAGAAAATGTTCAAGATTATTTAAAGAAGACAAAAGGTCTTAACAGTTACTTAGACCGAGATAGTAGAATAGATGAAGAACCATTCTGACTTGATAGAGAATATTGATAGAAGTATTACTAACAAACAGACGATCACGGAAGGTTTGAGCAGGGACTCTGAAGCGTGCTTAGTTCGGTCCTAACTACCAACATAGCACTTTACTTGCAGGCTCGTCGGAGTTATTACTACGCGCCCGCTTCCACACTAGAGAAAACCGTGGAGTAGCGCAAGCGTTCCTGCATTGTATTTAGCACTCTGACGTCGCTTATGCGCCTAGGACTTTTACAGAGCACCTAAAATCCTTCGGTGAAATTTGATGTACTATACTGCGATTTTAGGTCATGTTACACTGCTTGACAATTGTTAATGGACAGCTGACACTTGATAAGGAACACTTGCCAGTCATTACTGAAGAACCACAGTTACTACGGAACACACGACTAGATACTAGAGGGAAATGTGGAGGATGGGAAGTGTTAATTACAGGAAAGCCTGTGCAATAACGCTCCGTACGCATTCGACAGTTCGCGCAGTACATTATTTGACAAAGGTTGCTGCGGAACCGAATAGTGCGACATTCCTTGCGGTACGGCAAGGCATATGCAAGACATAATTTGAGTGCTTACAATCTTGGACGTGCATCTGGACGGCTCGAAGCCGGTCAAAGTGTCACTACTATGGACACAGTAATGAATCTCAAGAAAAGAGCCGTCGTAAGATTAATAAATGTTGGATAGGGTATGCGAAAGCATGCTGGTGTTCGCATACGGATCACCACGCCGCAAGGGGATCGATACGTAACCCCAGTGGCAAAAAGGAACTTGCATTTCACTTACTGGTAGATCACTGAAGAGCTTGGAACCATTACTGGTACACGTGTCTCTACCGGAACTACTTCCCAACCATTAAACCAGTCTGGCTCGTATGCTCTGAAGTCTGTTAAATTCGTCACTCTTTAACCACACCATCGCTGACAAAGAGTGTATTGGTGTATGGAACACGTTTGTTGGGGTCACCAACAGTGTTACAGAGTGATGTTCTGCGTTCAAACACTCTTTATTGTGGCATTGGTGTAGGAATAAAGGGAAACACGTTCCATACACCACAGAATGTTCATGAAAGCCATCGGTATGTTCTAGGCGTTATGGTGTGGGCAGTCATTAAGCACAATGGCCAAACACCGCTGCATATCTTAGCACGAGGTACCGTTACAGCACAGCGCTACTCCAGGACGATTATTCTGGATCATGTCAGTCTGTTAAGGAAAGCTGTGGATCCCGACGTTCTGTTTATGGATGGCAGTACCCACCCACACAGGAACTATGACTTGTCGGGCACATTGGAAAGAGATTACTGAACGTGAATAATCACCTCCGTAACGCTGGACCTCAACCCTGTGCGCGGAGGGCCCCATCGTGCGGCTCGTGAGACGCGTGCGGTGAAAAGCAAGGATCAGTGTCGCCTAAGACGTGAACAGGTAGCACACGATCGGTGCAAAAAGTCCATAAAATCTCATTTATGTAAATGGGATAAAGTGAATATTTTCAATATGAAATTCCCGTCACACGACGCTATTATCATTGGTCCCCTCCGTCTTTAACATTGCCGCCCATGTGATACGTGAACCACCAGAGTCTCATAAACGGACAATCCGCCGGGTGGTCAGGTCTGTTTGCTTGCGGCATTGCTTGCAGCCGCGAATCTAGGGATTTCCAGTGGCAGATGTGAACACTGACCACAATCTATTGGTTATGAACTGCTGATTAAAATTAAAGACACTCCAAGAAGGTGAGAATTTGAGGCGATGGGACCTGGATAAACTGAAAGAACAAGAGGTTGTAAAGAGTTTCAAGAATGGTTCAAATGGCTCTGAGAACTACGTGACTTAACTTCTGAGGTGATCAGTCCCATAGAACTTAGAACTACTTAAACCTAACTAACCTAAGGACATCACACACATCCATGCCCGAGGCAGGATTCGAACCTGCGAACGTGAAGGGCGCGCGGTTCCAGACTGTAGCGCCTACAACCACTCGGCCACTCCGGCAGGGTGTAGAGTTTCAGACACAGCATTAGGGAACGATTGACAAGAACGGGCGAAAGAAATACAGTAGAAGAAGAATGGGTAGCTTTGAGAGATGAAATAGTGAAGGCAGCAGAGAATCAAGTAGGTAAAAAGACGAGCGCTAGTAGAAAACCTTGAGTGACAGAATAAATACTGAATTAAATTGATAAAAGGAGAATATATAAAAATACAGTAGATGAAGCAGCCAAAAAGGAATACAAACGTCAAAAAGTGATATCGACAGAAATGGCAAAATGGCTAAGCAGCAGTGGCCAGAGGACAAATGTAAGAGTATAGAGGCATTTATCACTGGGGGTAACACAGATACTGCCTACACGAAGATTAAAGAGACCTTTGCAGAAAAGATAACCACTTGTATGAATATCAAGAGCTCAGATGTAAACCCAGTCCTAAGCAAAGAAGTGAAAGCACAAAGGTGGAAGCAGTATAAGGAGGGTTTATATGAGGGCGATGTACTTCAGGGCAGTATTATGGAAATGGAAGAGGACGTGAAGAGTTTGACAAAGCATTGAAATACCTGAATCGAAAAAAGGCCCCGGGAGTGGACAACATTCCATTAGAACTACTGATAGCCTTGGGAGAGCAAGCCCTGAGAAAACTCTACCATCTGGTGAGCAAGATGCATGATACAGGCGAATTACCCTCAGACTTCAAGAAGAATGTAATAATCAATCACAAAGAAAGGAAGTGTTGTCGGATGTGAAAATTACGGAACTATCGGTTTAATCAATCACGGTTGCAAAATACTAACAAGAATTCTTTACAGACGAATGGAAAAATTGGTAGAAGCCGACCTCGGGGATGATCAGTTTGGATTCCGTAGAAATGTTGGAACACGTGAGGCAATACTGACCCTACTACTTACCTTAGTAGATAGATTAAGGAAAGAAAAACCTACGTTTCTAGCATTTGTAGACTTGGAGAAGGCTTTTGATAAAGTTGACTGGAATATTCTCTTTCAAATTTTGATGGTGGCAGAGGTCAAATACAGGGGGGCCAAAGGCTATTTACAATTTGTACAGAAACCAGATGTCAGTTATAAGAGTCAAGGGCCATGAGAGAGAAGCAGTCGTTGTGTAATGAATGAGATAGGAATATAGCCTATCCGCGATATTATTCATTCTGTACATTGGGAAAGCAGTAAAAGAAACAAAAGAAAAACTCGGAGTAGGAATTGAAATCCATGGAGAAGAAATAAAAACTTTGAGGTTTGCCTATGACACTGTAATTCAGTTTGAGACAGAAAAAGGGCCTGGAAGAGCAGTTGAACGGAAAGGACAGTGTCTTGAAAGTAGGATATAAGATGAACATCAACAAAATCAAAACGAGGATAATGGAATGTAGTCAAATTAAGTAGGGCAATGCTGAGGGAATTAGATCAGGAAATGAGACACTTAAAGTAGTAGAAGAGTTTTTCTGTTTGGGGAGAAAAAAAGCTCACGATAGTGGAAGTAGGATATAAAATGCTGACTGGCAATGTAAAGCAAAGCGTCTTTCAAGAAGAGAAATTTTTTAACATCGAGTATAGATTTAAGTGTCAGGAAGTCGTTTCTGAAAGTATTTGTATGGAGTGTAGCCATGTATGGAAATGAAACATGGACAATAAATAGTTTAGACAAGAAGAGAATACTAACTTTTGAAATGTGTTGCTACAAAACAGTGCTGAACATTAGATGGGTAGATCACATAACTAATGAGGAGGTACTGAACAGAATTGGAGAGAAGAGAAATTTGTGGCACAACTTGACTAGAAGAAGGGATTGGTTGGTAGGACATGTTCGCATCAAGGGATCATCAATTTAGTACTGGCGGGCAGCGTGGAGGGCAAAAATCGTAGAGGGAGACCAAGAGCGAATACACTAAGCAGATTCAAAAGGATGTCGGTTCGAGTAGGTACTGGGAGATGAAGCAGCATGCACAGGCTAGACTAGCAAGGAGAGCTGCATCAAACCAGTCTCGGGACTGAAGATCACATCAACAACAACAACAACGGAAATACAAGGAAACTATGGGTTATTTCTGTACAGTTGTGATAAAGAACGATTTTCACCGTAGTTCTGTTCGTCACACCCTGGTATAATTTAGAAATCTCTATGTTGTTTATAATTACTGCCAATGGCGATCTTTAGCAATACCATAATTCTGTTACAACAGGTTTCATTTGATATCGTATTTCTTGCTACAGATAATACTTTTGACCAAGAATTCCCTCAAACAGGCATTTACAAAATTTGGTTACTTTACAATTTCTGCCATCTCAGATGTTCGGTACAAATCAAAATGTGTCTTGCTCATCACCTCTCGCATCCCAGCCGCAGTCAAGAAACTTAATTACAACGTCGTTGTACTGTACTGTCTGGCCACTACAACTTGACACTTGTATCTGGCCGGTACATGTCGGAAGTGATCGCCTTGTAATTACTGTCAGACGATGGTAACTAAATGTACTTTGTTATACTTTTACAAACCATACCTGCACACGCTGTACAGTCACACATTATACAGGGTGGTCCATTGATAGTGACCGGGCCAAACATCTCACGAAATAAGCGTCAAACGAAAATTTACAAAGAACGGAACTTGTCTAGCTAGAAGGGGACAAACAAATGGCGCTTTGGTTGGCCCGCTAGATGGCGCTGCCATAGGTCAAACGGATATCAACTTGGTTTTTTTTTTTAAATAGAAACCCCCATTCTTTTAATACATATTTGTGTAGTACGTAAAGAAATATAAATGTTTTAGTTGGACCACTTTCTTCGCTTTGTAATATATGGCGCTGTAATAGTCACAAACATATGGCTCACAATTTTAGACGAACAGTTGGTAACAGGTAGGTATTTTAAATTAAAATACAGCACGTAGGTACGTTTTAAGATTTTATTTCGGTTGTTCCAATGTGATACATGTGCCTTTGTGAACTTATTATTTCTGAGAACGCATTCTGTTACAGTGTGATACCTGTAAATACCACATTCATGCAGTAAATGCTCTACACGTCGATCGAACCAAATACAGATACACTGGTTTTCCAAATTCAGAGTCAAATCTCGCATTAATTCTATTATTTGTAATTACTTCCGTCAAAATTTAATAATGGAGTCTCATAAATAAAACGTGAGATCTAATCCATATTGCTTTTTATGGAATAAAGAATGATAAATTAATAAATTATAAATAACCATTATTTGCTAAATATATGCCTCCGCCCGTGCCCAACCTCCCTCCTTCTTTGCTGGGCAGCTACACATGGTGATAAGTAGTATATTAAGTACGTCCCAAAAATATTCGTCTTCTTCCAGTGTGGTTCCGGTAAGCTAAAAGGTTGGACACCCCACCTATAGAGCAAGCCTGGGATGCTCTTCGGAGACGTGTTCCCCAAATTACACTCCCATCCCGAACCGCGCAAAAACTGAGAAACGCTTTGAGAGAGGAGTTGGAGATTATCTCTCAAGAACCTCTCAACAGCCTGGTACCCAGCCTGAGTAACAGATGCAAAATGTGCAACAGCGCTCGTGGAATGATCGTTCCTTACTGAGAGTCCGATATCGATCTTTACGTTCGGAGTCTGAGCAATGTCAAACATGAAGGTTATTTATGTATGTTATCCTGCTCTGCATGTGGTGCAATCTGTACAGTATTTCGTTATAAATATACTACTCCGTCTCTGTTACGTATGTACTTTGTTTCATGTCGTCCATCGTTACCTGTGATTCTTCTTCTTCAGCAAAGTCTCTGTTCCTTAGGAACTGTCAAGCAGTGTTCTTGCCACGTTAGTTCCAGCAGTAACGTTCTGTCTCCATGATATCGACGGGTGTGGAATTAGCGTTGATATTGCTATCCTCTCGTTACGCGGTTCATAGTAATTACGAGGAGCGTTGAATACGTGATGGAAAACATTTTTTTCTCGGCAAATTTAGGTTGAAATATGCGAATTTTGTTGTGGGACATCGGGGAATACTCCTGGTACAGTCGCTACAGTTCCATGATGTTCCGGTAGGTGTCGGGCTATAGTTCGCCTTAAAATCACATCTATTATAGAAGTGTGTTCCAAGCAGAGAGCTATCATTGAATCTTTTCTGACCGAAAACCATCGGATGGGAGATATTAATTAGCACTTGCAGAATGTAGTCGGAGACCTGGCAGTGAACAAATATGCAGTGAGTCGCTGGGCGTGGAGTCCGGTATCATCGCTACAAAGTCTCGCAGATCTGTCCAAATTTCCTTGTGCCGGCCTCCCGAAAACAGGCGTGACTCCCAGAGGGTTGGAACGTACGGACACTCTCATTTGAAGTGATCAACGGTTCGCAGTCACACTGCTCGCTGCTCAGCTGGACGTCTCTGCTTGTAGTGCTGACACACTTGTTCACCCGTTGGCGTACTCAAAAGTGTGTGCACGGTGGGTTCCTCGTCACCTAAAATACCATAAAGAGCACTAAGGATCATCTTTGAGGAATTGAGTGCGCGTTGCGACGCTGATCGTGACAATTTTCTGTCGAGGATCATCACAGGCGGTGAAACATGGGATCATCACTTGTCGGGCCATGGAGTGACGCTACACGAGCTCTCCTCTGAAGAAAAAGTTCAGAGCCGCTCAGTCAGCCGGTAAAATCACAGCGACGGTATTCTGGACTGTGAAGGGTTTGCTCTGACGGCCTCCCTTACGGAGCAAAGATCAGCTCGGAGGTGTATTCCGCTACCTTCAGGAAACTGAAGAAACGTCATTAGCATGTTCGTCTACACAAAAATGGAAACACTCCTTCTCTGTGACAACGCCACGTCTCACTCGAGTCTGCGCAATAGTGACGACGTCACAGAACTTCATTCGACCGTTCTTCCTCATTTATGGTACATTCCTGTTGTGGCACTTTCTGACTTTCATCTGTTTGGCACAATGAAGTATGCACTCCATGGGGAGATTGCTGATGAAAGCAAGACGTGGGATCCGATGTCGATCACTCCACTGCTACCATGGAGGCCTTCTTAGTAAAGTGGAGTATTGCCGTCCCAATGAAGAGAAATTACGCACAAAAGTAGAGATTTGTAGCCAACAGAGTAGAAAATAATACGGTGTGCTGCAATTTTGAATAAAACTAACCTGTATTCTGAAAAGATATGTTCCGTTACTTACTGAACCCCCTCGTAGATGCCTACTTTGTGTAAGACGATGACATAAAATAGGCACAAACAAGATCTGCACTCTATGTAAGGGAAGATCATAAAAATCTGTGTAGCTTGGCTGGAGAATTGTAGACGCAGTCAGTAAGAGAGATGCCCAGATGACAGCCGACACTGTTTATGAGCGGGCATTGAGACATTGGGTACATCAGTCGCATCATCAAGGAAAAAATCAAATGCATGGTGCCAGTGATGAGCCACATAATCCTCTGCGGCAGAAACATTCAGGGTAAGTTCCACAGATTTTTTTTTCTTATGTTGTATTTACAAACAGTCCATCCCTACGTAACTAAGATGGACCAGATTATTGCAGATGACATTATTTAAACAAACTGTACAAGACTCAGACGCAGTTTTAATGATGACTCTTACAGTACTGAGTATTTGAGAATGAGATTTTCACTCTGCAGCGGAGTGTGCGCTGTTATGAAACTTCCTGGCAGATTAAAACTGTGTGCCCGACCGAGACTCGAACTCGGGACCTTTGCCTTTCGCGGGCAAGTGCTCTACCAACTGAGCTACCGAAGCACGACTCACGTCCGGTACTCACAGATTTACTTCTGCCAGTATCCGTCTCCTACTTTCCAAACTTTACAGAAGCTCTTCTGCGAACCTTGCAGAACTAGCACTCCTGAAAGAAAGGATACTGCGGAGACATGGCTTAGCCACAGCCTGGGGGATGTTTCCAGAATGAGATTTTCACTCTGCAGCGGAGTGTGCGCTGTTATGAAACTTCCTGGCAGATTAAAACTGTGTGCCCGACCGAGACTCGAACTCGGGACCTTTGCCTTTCGCGGGCAAGTGCTCTACCAACTGAGCTACCGAAGCACGGCTCACGTCCGGTACTCACAGATTTACTTCTGCCAGTATCCGTCTCCTACCTTCCAAACTTTACAGAAGCTCTTCTGCGAACCTTGCAGAACTAGCACTCCTGAAAGAAAGGATACTGCGGAGACATGGCTTAGCCACAGCCTGGGGGATGTTTCCAGAATGAGATTTTCACTCTGCAGCGGAGTGTGCGCTGTTATGAAACTTCCTGGCAGATTAAAACTGTGTGCCCGACCGAGACTCGAACTCGGAACCTTTGCCTTTCGCGGGCAAGTGCTCTACCAACTGAGCTACCGAAGCACGACTCACGTCCGGTACTCACAGATTTACTTCTGCCAGTATCCGTCTCCTACCTTCCAAACTTTACAGAAGCTCTTCTGCGAACCTTGCAGAACTAGCACTCCTGAAAGAAAGGATACTGCGGAGACATGGCTTAGCCACAGCCTGGGGGATGTTTCCAGAATGAGATTTTCACTCTGCAGCGGAGTGTGCGCTGTTATGAAACTTCCTGGCAGATTAAAACTGTGTGCCCGACCGAGACTCGAACTCGGGACCTTTGCCTTTCGCGGGCAAGTGCTCTACCAACTGAGCTACCGAAGCACGACTCACGTCCGGTACTCACAGATTTACTTCTGCCAGTATCCGTCTCCTACCTTCGGTAGCTCAGTTGGTAGAGCACTTGCCCACGAAAGGCAAAGGTCCCGAGTTCGAGTCTCGGTCGGGCACACAGTTTTAATCTGCCAGGAAGTTTCATAACAGCGCACACTCCGCTGCAGAGTGAAAATCTCATTCTGGAAACATCCCCCAGGCTGTGGCTAAGCCATGTCTCCGCAGTATCCTTTCTTTCAGGAGTGCTAGTTCTGCAAGGTTCGCAGAAGAGCTTCTGTAAAGTTTGGAAGGTAGGAGACGGATACTGGCAGAAGTAAATCTGTGAGTACCGGACGTGAGTCGTGCTTCGGTAGCTCAGTTGGTAGAGCACTTGCCCGCGAAAGGCAAAGGTCCCGAGTTCGAGTCTCGGTCGGGCACACAGTTTTAATCTGCCAGGAAGTTTCACTGAGTATTTGATTGAATTTTCTCATTTTGAGGGTACTGAAGACGCGATCTGTTTTACTTCCAAAAGAAACATTCAACAACCTATTTTGCATAACATATTTCTTTATTTAAGACAACAGGTTTTGACAGACATTACAAAGTCTGTCGGAACAATTGTCTCAAATAAAGAAATGTTTTATGCGGTCTATGCTGTTGAATGTTTTTTAGCAAGTAATTAGTACATTCTTGTGAAGTTGTTCTCTGTCGGCGGAGGAGAGCACCGGCGCTGTGTGTGAACAACTATGGTATTTAATTAAAGGTTACTAAGCTACGCCCTAAAACTGCTCTTTGTGGCTTGCGCTAAACGTGCGGAAATGAGAGCGTGTGCATGTACGCTTACGAGAAGGTTCCTAATGTTATATGGTGCAATAAAAGTTGACTCGTGTCCTCTCTCTCTCAGGAGAGAAAGTTAATTTTGATTAAAAATGAAAAGAGTAAATGAACAGCTTGAGTGAGTTTTCCTACCAAAAAAAGGTAAAGTAGTAAAGTAATAACGCTGATGAATTTCGCTGTTCTCATTTCGCTAGTCTACGCCCACATCCGCCTCTACATTATGCGAGTAACGGTGATGTGTGCGGCAAATGGTACTTTTCGTTCTGCCGTATATTAAGCTTCCTTGCCTGTCCACTCAAGGACTCAGCATGGAAAGAATGACAGTTTCCCCGACGCCGAGTGAGCTTCTGTTTAATTGATTTCGTCAGAGCGATGTCCGTGGGTTAGCTCCATAAAGACCAGAAAAATATTCGTAGTTTTTGCCCTAAGAGGCACCTTTCATTACCTTTCCGCCAGTGAAGGTTTCTCAAGATTTAGCTTATTCTCACAGACCAGTGAAACTAACCTCTGACCATCTGTACTGCCCGATATTCTTCTGGATGTATTCCAATCTCCGTTTCTTCTCGAGTTTTTACCCTCTGCAGCCCCCTCTCTTACGATGAAAGTTTGTGTGATGTCTTAATAGAAGTGCTACTAACCTGCCCCTTCTTCTTGTCAGTGTTTTTCATACATAGTCCCTTCATCGGCTAATCTGAGGAGAACTTCCCCATTCCTTACCTTGTCAATCTATACAATTTTCAAAATTCTTTTGAAGCACCACATCTCAAATGCTTCCATTCTCTTCTTCTCCGGTTTTCCCACAGTGCTTGTTTCACTGCCACACAGTGCTGTGCTCGAGACGTACATTTTCAGAAATTTCCTCCTCAAATTAAGGCCTGTATTTCATACTAGCAGATATCTGTTCGCAAATAATGCCCTTTTCACCAGTGCCAGTCTGCTTCTTGTGTTCTCGTTGCTCCACCCATCATAGGTTATTTTGCTGTCTTGGTAGCATAATTCCTAACTTCATCTACTTCGTGGTCATTAAACCCGATGTTAAGATTCTAGCTGTTCCCATTACTGATACTACTCATTACTTTCTTCTTTCTTCGATTAACTATCAGTCTAGCTTCTGTATTCATTAGACCATTTCCTTGGAGGTTAAGTCACTTACTAATGTGGGTACCTCAGAACCCCTTGTGCTATTCATTTGTAAATATAATAATTTCGTGTACTCGATACGCACTGTTGCAACAAAACATCTTGAGGAAGTGGTAACCTCTAAATGGCTACACCAATTAGTTTTTCCAGCGTTGTGTATTTTACATTAAAAAGTACCATTTGAAATGCCGTAATCTCAGGGTTGAGATGCAGATGTATGAACGCGGCCTGCACCCTTGCGCCCTCGCGCTGCCCACGTGTGCTGGTTATGGCGGCTGCCTCATTAGCGTCTTGTCGCTCCCCTCGTTACAGCCACAGCGGTAATTAAGGATTATGCAAATGAAGCGTGATTCAGCCATTCTGCCACCGAGTTATGCGGCCGTTAAGCTGTCTGTAGCTCCGAGTCCCAGATGCGACCGCTAACTTGTTGCCCTGAGCAAGTATCCGCGTGCGTTCTACACCACACATAAATATCAATCCAGACATGTCTTTTCTTGCATATGCAGTCATTTGCTGGTGTTTATAAGTCATATATAGAACAAATTCCGCCTTAGAAACCGTCTGGCGATTGCATGTGTCCCACAAGGCTCAGTGTTTGGTCCACTCATGCTTCCCAGCAACATTGATGAACCCATTTCTGTAATAAAAATTTCATCGTTCTTTAATTACGGGGAACGCAGTCGTACGACTAATTAGGAAAACAGAAATTGATTCAAACTACAATTAATTGCTCTTCACTATATTATACCGTGATATATTTCGAGGCCTCTAGTTTTATCATCAGGTGCTAATAGCCTCAAATTGAACATGGTATTAAAAAATTAAGGATGTTTAGTTGCAGTCTGACTCCTTTTCTTTCCTAGACTTATTTTGAAATTCGAAATGACATGGGACGTTGTGATATAACTGAATTTACGATGGGGAATAATGTCATTAGAATCGTCTGCTCTTCGAACTAAAACAAGTACGTTGTATGACATATGTGTATCGGTCTGTGACACACAAACAGCTAAAAATTGATTTACAACTTTCTAAAGTATCTGAAGACTGATAATTATGTTTCATACTTGGGAGGTCAGTGAGTACAATAAATATTGGTATATTTAATCAGCTGGTGGATCATTTCTACATTCGACGTTAAATAGTTAACTTCAGCGAATCTTTTGGAGTCCGTCAAACTATAATTACCGTTACAGTCATGGAAACATACAATTTTAGCACCTGAACTGAGTTATTAGCGTTACTAGCATGTACGTAAAGAGCAGAACACTGTTCAGCTTTGTACAGTAAAAGAAATAATCCTACACAAATATTTAACAGCAAATACGTTATTCTGCAAGGTCTTCGTCAGCAATCTCCGTTGCCTGGATGACGTCGTAACAGAAAATAGCAGGAATAAACGTAAATACGAAAAATGAAACATTAAACGTGGTGTTTTCCTTACTCCTGTTTTGCATCTAAATTTATGATACCCTGGCCCTCCTCAATAACTTTGATGGTTGTTGATGACGACCTATTACTGATATAGTTCCTAAATGTATCCATAGCAGACTTAGCCAGCAGAATAGTGAAACAGGCTTACTACTGGCTCACAGCAAACAGCTTAACCGTCAGTCTTAAGAAGACTCATATTATTCAACTTCAAACAAAAAACAAACTTTTTTTCTTCTGCAACTGAAATTGGCGGGAGAAACCTCTCCTTGCTTTGTTGTGCATAGTCCATTTGTTTCTCCTTCTCTCTGTGTATGTTTGGCCTCACAACTACCAGGAGAAGACAAATAACATGTCTGTCATTGTTTTCATTTATCTTAAAACAAATGAAAACGAGCGATGGCAGAGATAAAACGGCTCAAGTGAGAGCTTAATCTATAACAAAGGGCACTTCAAGCGAAAAACAGAGACGCAAGCAGTTACTTAAAATCACAAAATTAAACGAAAGGAATTGTTTCACTGCCAGTGGTGCTGTGATTAATTATTTGAAGTATACATCAGTGGACACACATCTGATGAAACTCGATGTGTAAAGTTGCTACGCAGATTCCTTGGCATTGTAATAAATAACAAACTGCGGTGGCACAAGAATGTGCTTGTGTTCTGCCTGATTCAGTTTGGAAATTTGTCTCATTGTGTTGAACTGCAGGTCGGTCTGACAACGTATTTTGCATAATCTGAGTCAGTGGAGGAAGCTCAGTTATCAGGAAGAAGAATACAATCTAAAGAAGAGTGCAGTGACAATGTTCTGTAAGGCAATGTGTGGCGTTCGCCAAAGAAATGTTGTAGGCGTTCTGCTGTTTCTGATCTACATAAAGGATTTAGGAATCAATCTGAGCAGGTCTCTAGATTGTTTATAGATATGCTGTCATTTAATGTCTTGTACAGTCATTCATATGAGTAATAAACAGAATCCACTAAATTTCGGTTACACAATAAATCATGCAAATCTAGAAGCAGTAAATTCAATTAAATGCTTAGGGACTACAGTTGCGAATAACAAATTGAAACCCGCACATTGATAACATTGTTGGAAAAGCAAACCAAAGACTGCGATTAATTGGCAAAAATCTTACAAAATGCAACAGTTCTGCTAAAAAGATGGCTTACACTATCGTTGTGCACCCCCTTTTGGTATATTACTGTGGAGTGTAGGACCCGCACCAGATATGTGAAACATTTCTACATGACTATAAGGGAGATTATGATCAACGATTACGGTCAACCACATGAAAATTAGATTCAACAACGGATTTGGACTCTTTTTCAATTTAAAAAGATTTTGGTTTAATGAATGACTTCTTGCTCTGGGGGAAATTCCGTATTACATTCAGATATCGACGTTAACCGACTTCCGTCATCGCACAGCAGGAACGCTCAAACCTACGTCATTCCGAGCAGGCTCGTAAACATGTTTTCTGAAGCAGCGTGGTTAGCTTCACTGATATCCGTTTGTCTAACGAGGCTCGTAGGTTACTTGGTAAAGGTTTACTCTATAACATACCGGTGAAGATTAATGACGGTGCTATCAAGAATAGAACTGCGTTTGCCAAAAAGGCTTATGAACTAACTAAAACTTCTCAAAGGATATAATCAGAAATTTCTGTTAAAAGATTAAAGTTGTTGAAGACACTGATGGTTAGACTGACTCTAAGAACGAATTTAGTTCTGCTGCTAGAAAACTTAGTGCTAAACGCAATAATAACAATGTCTCGGTGACGATGGCAGATAATGGGAACTATATGGTTCTAATTGCTCTGAGCACTATGGGACTTAACATCTGAGGTCATCAGTCCCCTAGAACTTAGAACTACTTAAACCTAACTAACCTAAGGTCATCACACACATCCATGCCCGAGGCAGGATTCGAACCTGCCACCGCTTCCAGTCTGTAGCGACTAGAACCGCTCGGCCAATCCGGTCGGCGGGAACTATGTGGTTGTGATATCAGGAAACAATTACACTTCTAAAGCACTAAAGGTATTTAAATGGCGTAGTTGAAGTTAAGAGGAATCATCTCCTTCAATTTTAAGTGAAGTCGAAAGAGCATGTCAACTCCTCTAATTTCCTCTCCAATCCTCTTTCTTTCCTTTTCTTTTTTTTTTTTTTAGCGTATAGTTGTTCTGAATGCACAACTTCCCATGCTCCGCGCCTAGGTTAAGCTTCATCGAGATAACAGTGAGATGAAGTCGGTCTTTGACTCCCGTCATGCTCATAACAAAAATCTCAGTGGTTTCCATAACAGAAAATTAAAGGAGTCATTATGTGATCTTAATCGCAGAAAGATATTTATGAGTTGCTTGACATTGTTAAAGAGTTTATTATCCCACAGAACGCGAGACTAGCATTTTTAGAAATTAAAAATTTGTGCACTACCATCTCCATTGAGGAAACTTCGTAATTTATTAGAAGAAATTTAGTTAATTATAATGAAGTGAGCATTAGAAAAATTTATGAATTATTTTTCCTTTAATGGCAAGATGTATCATCAAAAGGGTGGGCTAGCCATATGTATTCCTCTCTCTGTCTTTCTAGCAGACACTTTTTTAGTAAATTGGAAAGCAGATTTTTGCTTTGAACCCCAGTCAGTGATAATATTGTTCTGTACAGTGTGTGTGTAGATGACATTGTCAAAGATACCAAAGGGATGAAAACAATGTTAAGAGATTTGCGCGGATATTCAGACCACATCCATGAAAAATATACAATTCACGGTAGAGTTAGAGGAAAACTTGTCCCTAAGCATTCTGGATTTGACAATAAAGACACAGGCGCATGAGAGGGCACACTTCCAAGCAATGTTTAATGGACTGGAAGTAACAAAAACATCGTAACCCTGCTAAGCTCCGGTCTCGAAAAAAGTACCAACACCTCCAAACAGGAAATGTAAGTCTTAGTTACCAAACGAAGATTAACATGGGTTCATTTATTCGTCGTAGACTCGAAGGCAAGAAAGTCAAATTAAAAAAAAAACCAGGCATCTATTAAATCACATGTGGATCTTGTGAGTGTGCATATATGTGTCAGACAGGGAGGAATTTTGGAACCCGATTTAGGGAACATAAGTACAAAAATAGTAATGCCTCTTGTTTCTACCTTAAAAAAAAGAACCACCTCATTTCTGAAATTTCAAAAGGTTTAAAAATTTTGCACCATGCACTGAAGGGCTATAGAGTCAATATTTTGCTAGAACTTGAAATTCATGTGCTTCGATCTAAGGACGCCACGAAAATAGTAAATAGAAAGGCAGGAACAACACCAGAGTGATTCTATAAATGAATATGTAACCATTGGCCTGTCTCAGGATGAATTCTTGTTCTTTAAAATGTTACATAATTTTTCTGTGGTTTTAAATAGAGATTAGATAAACAGTAGTGATACTTGATACCTAACTATTTCTTTTATATTTCTCTGTGTCCTGTATTTTTAAACATAGATATTGTGCTGGAACATCCTAATTAACATAAAAAATAAACTGTTATGTGCTTCTACGAAAACGTTGGTTAGATGTATGGGAGTTAAGAGGTCAATACCTGACTTACTTATCGTTACGACTGTGGCAAACTAAACAACGATCGAGTTGCGCAACCACGTTCGGACTTTCTTCCACAGATACCAACGTCCTCCGATCCCCTCCCCCTTCGTCTCTCCGACTCTCCAACCTCAGCACATCTCATTTTGATGGCCCTGGTTCCCTTTATGTCATTGCTATTGTAAGTTGTACTGTAATGTTGTTAGTATACGTTAATTATCACTGTAGCAATTGTTATGACGTCTTCAGACGATCTTACATAACACAATATTAATGACATAAAGTAAACACATAATCGTACATAAGTCAAGACATGTAGCTTGGAATGCTGAAGATACAGAGTGGGCGGTTAAGTGGCAGCAGGAAATGTCAGGAATAAATTCGACAAATGACACATATAAATAAAACAAACATAGTAATATACACTCCTGGAAATAGAAAAAAGAACACATTGACACCGGTGTGTCAGACCCACCATTCTTGCTCCGGACACTGCGAGAGGGCTGTACAAGCAATGATCACACGCACGGCACAGCGGACACACAAGGAACCGCGGTGTTGGCCGTCGAATGGCACTAGCTGCGCAGCATTTGTGCACCGCCGCCGTCAGTGTCAGCCAGTTTGCCGTGGCATACGGAGCTCCATCGCAGTCTTTAACACTGGTAGCATGCCGCGACAGCGTGGACGTGAACCGTATGTGCAGTTGACGGAATTTGAGCGAGAGCGTATAGTGGGCATGCGGGAGGCCGGGTGGACGTACCGCCGAATTGCTCAACACGTGGGGCGTGAGGTCTCCACAGTACATCGATGTTGTCGCCAGTGTTCGGCGGAAGGTGCACGTGCCCGTCGACCTGGGACCGGACCGCAGCGACGCACGGATGCACGCCAAGACCGTAGGATCCTACGCAGTACCGTAGGGGACCGCATCGCCACTTCCCAGCAAATTAGGGACACTGTTGGTCCTGGGGTATCGGCGAGGACCATTCGCAACCGTCTCCATGAAGCTGGGCTACGGTCCCGTACACCGTTAGGCCGTCTTCCACTCACGCCCCAACATCGTGCAGCCCGCCTCCAGTGGTGTCGCGACAGGCGTGAATGGAGGGACGAATGGAGACGTGTCGTCTTCAGCGATGAGAGTCGCTTCTGCCTTGGTGCCAATGATGGTCGTATGCGTGTTTGGCGCCGTGCAGGTGAGCGCCACAATCAAGACTGCATACGACCGAGGCACACAAGGCCAACACCCGGCATCATGGTGTGGGGAGCGATCTCCTACACTGGCCGTACACCTCTGGTGATCGTCGAGGGGACATTGAATAGTGCACGGTATATCCAAACCGTCATCGAACCCATCGTTCTACCATTCCTAGACCGGCAAGGGAACTTGCTGTTCCAACAGGACAATGCACGTCCGCATGTATCCCGTGCCACCCAACGTGCTCTAGAAGGTGTAAGTCAACTACCCTGGCCAGCAAGATCTCCGGATCTGTCCCCCATTGAGCATGTTTTGGACTGGATGAAGCGTCGTCTCACGCGGTCTGCACGTCTAGCACGAACGCTGGTCCAACTGAGGCGCCAGGTGTAAATGGCATGGCAAGCCGTTCCACAGGACTACATCCAGCATCTCTACTATCGTCTCCATGGGAGAATAGCAGCCTGCATTGCTGCTAAAGGTGGGTATACACTGTACTAGTGCCGACATTGTGCATGCTCTGTTGCCTGTGTCTATGTGCCTGTGGTTCTGTCAGTGTGATCACGTGATGTATCTGACCCCAGGAATGTGTCAATAAAGTTTCCCCTTCCTGGGACAATGAATTCACGGTGTTCTTATTTTAATTTCCAGGAGTGTATGTAGGTAGACTTGCAGAAACATTATGACTTTTTCATGTACAGGGAGTAAATCCATGGGGTAAAGAACATTGGCTTAAATAACTACACAGATAGAGTTCAAAGTATGCTTCAAAGGCCGCGCTGGTTATTAATATAAATTAACAACATTAAAGTAGAAGGAACTACAGTATAAAACGATTACAGCATACACTGCTTACGTAGGGATAATTATAGATTTTTCTGAGATTTTGAGATAAGCATACGCTACAATTATTTGAATCTTCTCCGTCTTCGGTCTCACATTTAAAACACATGAGCATTATTGTTAGAAAATATACACTCCTGGAAAATGAAATAAGAACACCGTGAATTCATTGTCCCAGGAAGGGGAAACTTTATTGACACATTGCTGGGGTCAGATACATCACATGATCACACTGACAGAACCACAGGCACATAGACACAGGCAACAGAGCATGCACAATGTCGGCACTAGTACAGTGTATATCCACCTTTCGCAGCAACGCAGGCTGCTATTCTCCCATAGAGACGATCGTAGAGATGCTGGATGTAGTCCTGTGGAACGGCTTGCCATGCCATTTACACCTGGCGCCTCAGTTGGACCAGCGTTCGTGCTAGACGTGCAGACCGCGTGAGGCGACGCTTCATCCAGTCCTAAACGTGCCCAATGGGGGACAGAAACCGGAGATCTTTCTGGCCAGGGTAGTTGACTTACACCTTCTAGAGCACGTTGGGTGGCACGGGATACATGCAGAAGTGCATTGTCCTGTTGGAACAGCAAGTTCCCATGCCGGTATAGGAATGGTAGAACGATGGGTTCGATGACGGTTTGGATATACCGTGCACTATTCAGTGTCCCCTCGACGAGCACCAGAGGTGTACGGCCAGTGTAGGAGATCGCTTCCCACACCATGATGCCGGGTGTTGGCCCTGTGTGCGTCGGTCGTATGCAGTCTTGATTGTGGCGCTCACCTGCACGGCGCCAAACACGCATACGACCATCATTGGCACCAAGGCAGAAGCGACTCTCATCGCTGAAGACGACACGTCTCCATTCGTCCCTCCATTCACGCCTGTCGCGACACCACTGGAGGCGGGCTGCACGATGTTGTGGCGTGAGCGGAAGACGGCCTAACGGTGTGCGGGACAGTAGCCCAGCTTCATGGAGACGGTTGCGAATGGTCCTCGCCGATACCCCAAGAGCAACAGTGTCCCTAATTTGCTGGGAAGTGGCGGTGCGGTCCCCTACGGCACTGTGTAGGATCCTACGGTCTTGGCGGGCATCCGTGCGTCGCTACGGTCCGGTCCCAGGTCGACGGGCACGTGCACCTTCCGCCGAACACTGGCGACAACATCGATGTACTGTGGAGACCTCACGCCCCACGTGTTGAGCAATTCGGCGGTACGTCCACCCGGCCTCCCGCATGACCACTATATGCCCTCGCTCAAAGTCCGTCTACTGCACATACGGTTCACGTCCACGCTGTGGCGGCATGCTACCAGTGTTAAAGACTGCGATGGAGCTCCGTATGCCACGGCAAACTGGCTGACACTGACGGCGGCGGTGCACAAATGCTGCGCAGCTAGCGCCATTCGACGGCCCCAACACCGCGGTTCCTGGTGTGTCCGCTGTGCCGTGCGTGTGATCATTGCTTGTACAGCCCTCTCGCAGTGTCCGGAGCAAGTATGGTGGGTCTGACACACCAGTGTCAATGTGTTCTTTTTTCCATTTCCAGGAGTGTAGTTACCCGATGTGGTCTGGTAACTCATATGATCAAAATATTGCATCCGACTTGTAAAGGAAAGGAATCTATGGCGCTATATAAAATTTCGTCTATTAACATGTTTATGCAGTTGCGTATGAATGCATAAACGTATGTATGCACGTTCTTATGTTCCACATCTCCCCCTAAACTACCGGAGCGACGTCAAGCAAACTCTATAAACATATCACTTACTGTGTGGAAAGAATTACTGTAAAGGAGAGTACCACCTCTACATCTGGGGTGTGTGGGTGGGGGTGAAACATAACTGTAACCAACGGCGCATGAATACCCAAGTTTTAATGAATCAGTACTTGAGGATGAGTGCAATCAGTGACTAGCAGCAAACTTTACGCATAAATTCAAACGTTTACTAAACATTTTGTCGCTGACAAACCCCATAAAATGACGAAAGGAATATAGTTTGTCGGTTGCGACATTGTTTCTGATCATGCAATAATCCTGCCGCATCAGGCAAGACGTATTAATTTATTGCCTCTTTCACTAATTATTCCCGACACATTTTTCAGACAGTGATTTCAGATAGCTGAAATCTATTATTTTCAAGCAAGTAAACTATGTTCATAACTAGGAAGAAAGAGTAATTTTCCTTGCGTTTATGTATCGTAACACATATTTTAAGGTTGAACATAATAAATTTCACTTACTTAGAAAAGCTTCTGTTCACGAATTATCGTGAATTTAGAAAACATTGTTGAAATGAAACTCGGGTAGTCATTTTATCACAAAATACCCTATGAACCATTGATGAAGGACAACAGACTTTCCATATTCCTAGATTTCTTTAAAGAGTTTAACAGAGTTAGCCACTGCAGACTTTTAACGAAGATCCAAGCACGTGGAATCGATTTCCAGATACATAAGTAGCTTGAGGATAGATGGAGCGATAGGAACGGTGCCGTTTGACGGGGTTGCTGTAACATATAAGCAACGTAACACCACCCCGATCCGGTTACATATGCATAGACATGTAAGCAAAGCATTGGTGTGGCGTTCGAGTCTAGGTGTGGTAAATGGCGAAAAGTGAACTATGACAACGTTATTACCAAATGCAACCAAACTGTACCAGCGTGCTTTTTGGCTGCCGAAGGACAAACATTGGTAGGCGCCCAATAAAAATGAAAAATGTGTACGGGGAATCATTCCCGTCGAAAACCATCGCTGTGGAATGTTGCGTAAAATTCTGCGCTCGTAGTGAATCAACACAAGACGCCAGGAGATCCGGGAAGGCGGCCGTCCCAAGTGGGAGGCAGTCGAGCACCCGCCATGTCCTGAGTGCTTCCCATGTAACTATCACGGCTTCGGTCTTTTAAAAAGAGCCCTTGAAGGATCTATGATTCCTGTCGGACGAGGATATCCAGCAGGCAGTTACGGACTCTTCACATAGCAGGACGCGGTCTTCTATCAAACGAGTATTTTCAACCTGGTGTATTGGTAGTATGATTGCTGGAACGCTTACGGCGATTTCGCCTGATTTCCATACCGACTCTAAACTTAAGGCGCTCCAGCGGAAACTTTTTGATCGCCCCTTACATTTTAAGTGACAGAACCTCCTACGTTATCCTGGACGAATCATATTCATGCTACCCTCGGGAGAGCCTTCAAAGAAGTTTAATAAGGCTGGTTTTGTTCTCTGCATGCACAAACTGACCGACAGGGTCTCAATTCGCGGCTATTTTTCATATCAAGCTTTAGAATAGGAGAAAGTTCGTCGTCGATTGGCTGGGGAGGATACTGGATAAATTACGCAGTATTTCCATGGCGGCCTGCTCTAAATGTAGAAAATGTAAGTTAATGAAAATCAATAGGGAAAGTAATACAGTAATATTCAAATACAGTATTAGTGATGACACAGTCGCTATTAAGGCATAACACTGCAAATCTATATGAAATACAGAAAACATATAAGGTCGCTTGTAAAGAAGATGAATTCGATTTCTACATCTGCATCTACATCCGTGATTCGCAAGCCACCTCACGGTGTGTGGCGGAAGGTTCTTTAAGTACCTCTGTCGGTTCCCCCTTCTATTCCAGTCTCGTATTGTTCGTGGAAAGAAAGATTGTCGGTATACCTCTGTGTGGGCTCTAATCTCTCTGATTTTATCCACAGTCTGTTCGCGAGATGTACATCGGAATGAGTAATATACTGCTTGACTCTTCGGTGAAGGTGTGTTATTCAAACTTAAACAAAAGCCCGTACCGAGCTACTGAGAGTCTCTCCTGCAGAGTCTTCCACTGGAGTTTATCTATCATCTTCGTAACGCTTTCGTGATTACTAAATGATCCTGTAATGTAGCGCGCTGCTCTACGTTGGATCTTCTCTGTCTCTTCTGTCAACGCTATCTGGTACGGATCCCGCACTGGTGAGCAATATTGAAGCAGTGGGCGAAAATGTATACTGTAACTTAATTCCTTTTTTTTGTGGATTGCATTTCCTTAGAATTCTTCCAATGAATCTCAGTCTGGCATCTGCTTTACCGACGATCAACTTTATATGATCATTCGATTTTAAATCACTCCTAATGCCTACTCCCAGATAATTTATGGGATTAATTGCTTCCAGTTGCTGACCTGATATATTGTAGCTATATGATAAAGGATCCTTATCTATGTATTCGCAGCACTTTACACTTGTCCACATGCAGATTCAATTGCCATTCTCTGCACCGTGTGTCAATTCGTTGCAGATCCTCCTGCATTTCAGTACAATTTTCCATTGTTACAACCACTCGATATACCACAGCTTCATCCGCAGAAAGCCTCAGTGAACTTCCGATGTTATCCACAAGGTCATTTATGTATATTGTAAATATCAACGGTCCTACGACACTCCCCTACGGCACACCTGAAATCACTCTTACTTCGGAAGACTTCTCTACATTTAGAATGACATGCTGCGTTCTGTTATCTACGAACTCTTCAATCCAATCACACAATTGGTCTGATAGTCCATATGCTCTTACTTTGTTCATTAAACGACTGTGGGGAACTGTATCGAACGCCTTGCGGAAGTCAAGAAATACGGCATCTACCTGGGAACCCGTGTCTATGGGAGAAATCTAGGAAAGTGGCTTACATGGATTGGAAAAAATATTAAAACAACTGAGAAATTCATCTTCAATATTAATGCAAACGCTAGGCAATCCTGCGTGTTTTGCTCTCGTATGTCACCACTACAACACCAACAATAGATGGCAAGTGTCAGTCGTGCTCAAAATAGTGTTCTGTGTCGTTATTTGCGGCTAAATGACTTCAAACATGGGCAATTCTTTGACGCTGTATGGTGAAAGCCTTCCATAACCAAGGTAGCTTCCGCGTTTCGTGTTTCAAGGGGCACCCTAACACAGATTTTCACCAAATACTGCGAAAGCGGTTAAACATTACCAGCTAAGTCAAAACGCAGGCGAAAGGGTGTGTTGAGTGATCGCTACGTACCGCCATTGAAGAGTGTTGCGACGGTGGCACCTTTAAAAATCACTCCAAAAGCAATTGTAGCACTTGCGAAACCTGTCAGCACCAAATCAATGCAAAGAGAGCTCCATAAGCAGATGGAGGGAATTGCTGGGCGAACTGGGATTACAAGCACTGCTCATCAGTGATGCAAATACCTTAACAGGAGAACATGCTGCCGAAATCATAGAACCAGGACTATGGACCAATGGAAGGTCGCCGTTTGTTTCACAATGTTAACAACTTCTGATCGAGTTTAAGTCGCAGGAGTGAAACGACGGATGTTCCGTAATGATTTGGGAAACCATATCGTGATATTCCATAACTCCCATGAGTACTCTGCACGCTCGCATTACGGCGAATGGTCATGCAACCATTTTGGCTGATAAGGCCCATCCCGAGGCACAGTGTCTGTTCCGCAATGGTTACGCTACGTTCCAAGACCGGGGGGACCACCTTCACACAGCTCGCACCATCCAGGACTGGTTTTGTTAGTACGAAGATGAATTACCGCGACTCCCCTGGCAACCAAACTCACCAGGTCTCAGTATTGTTGAGTGTTTGTGATCTACTTTGGCGAGAAGGTTTCGTAATCGCCATCCACGTCTGTCATCGACACCTTAACGTGTCACTGTTTTGCAAAATGAATGGTATAAGATTCCCTTGAAAACTATAACGACCTGTATTCATCCATTCCGAGAGAACTGCAAGTTGCTTTGAATGCCACCGGTCTTCCTACACCGTATTCTACATGCTAATCTAGTATTTGTTTGCTAAATAATTGTTGATGTTTCTGTCAAGTTTTGTGTTTCTGGTGTTTCTATATATTGTTCACCCAGTATGCCTTATCAAGCAATTCTCTTATTGCACACTTGTGCGACCCTTTCTTGAATACTACGCGAGTGATTGGGATCCCAACGAGGTCGGATTATAGAAAAACATCGAAGCAAATCAGAGGTGTGCTGGTAGTTTTGTCATCGTTATGTCCGATCAATATGTGAGTGTTACAAAAATGCTCCGTGAACTCAGAGAGGAAACCCTGGAGCTGACAATACGTTCCTTTCGCGAAACGCTATTGAGAAGGTTTCCAGAACCGGCATTTGTTATTGAGTGCACAATATATCTAGTGCCACCAAGTTACATATTGAGTAAGAACCCCGAAGGCAAGAGAAATTAGGGCACATAGGGAGGAAAATAGATAGTGAAGAATATAGATAGAGTCTGATGCGGTGGCGGAGCGGTGCTAGGCGCTTCAGCCCGGAATCGTGCGACTGATACGGTCGCAGGTTCGAAACCTGCCTCAGACATGTATGTGTGTGATGTCCTTAGGTTGGTTAGGTTTACGTAATCCTAAAAACTCTAGGGAACTGACGACCTCAGATGTTAAGTCCCATAGTGATCAGAGCCATTTAAACCATTTGCCAATGTGAATATATATAGTCGTTTTTCCCTCTGACTTTTGGGGAGTGGAATAAAAAAAGGAGTAACTAGCAGTGGTACAAGATATTCGGAGAGTTTAATCTAAGGTAATTCTATGTTGAAAACATCGTTACGTAACGTTTCCTCGAAAAGCAGTCTTTACTTGGCATCCTGTCTTTTCCTAGAATAGATCGGCGAGTTCTACATCGATCCGTTCAAGAGAATCGACTTCATTTGTTATTCACCGACCGTGTCCGACTGCAGCACGCCATCCGGACGTAAAGCAGACGTGCCCGAAATCGAAGTTTCTCACATCGTTTTGAATCACCTAATTTCTTGCTTTCCGTCTTTCCAATGCTGCTGTATTTGAGGATAAACCGAACAGTTAAACACTTCTCAAATCTACGATTTACTTGAATAGTTTGTTAGTCCCAAATTTAGTATATGTCAACTGAACGAACTACATAGGAAATTTAAGAAAGAGCATTGCCTACCTCCTGGACTTTTACATATTTCTGAATTTTTACTTCTTCTGAAATCCTCTACGGTACTGAAGTACTTCTAAGGAATAATTAACTGTAGGATGCATTAGAAAAATTTCTGCTTTCTGTCAGACGATTCATTTTCAAGGAAATTCTAAAGCGCTGTATATCACTCCATTTTTTTGTTGAAATAAAGAAAGCTTGAGGGAAGTGTAAGCCCTTTTACCGTCCAGAATTATTCATGTTCATATCTCCTTACGTTTCGGTCTACCAGAGATTCTTCACAAAAAGCGGTAAAAGTGAATAAATGTTTTGGGTCTGTGACTAATATTTCGAAGTTGCTTAACATATGCTCGATAGATACAGCTATATGAATCTCGAACATAATCTTAGTTACTTTCGTTTGTACAATGAATTATTTTGATTAACTAAAGATTCATTCCAAAACATTTTCCACAAGTCGACAGTGACTGAATACATTCCATTAAGTTACCTTGATGATGTCTGTGTCTCTAAAATTAGCGATTTTTCTTACGTATAGGTTAACTGAAACATGTTATGAGGTCTGTTATGTGGTTTTTCCAGTGAAATTTTATAAATATTCAATATCAGTATTCCGCAGCTTTTTTCCCGATTAATAATCGTGTACGGCACTTTTTCCAGTACAAAACTACATGAAAAGTTTTTCTTCAGATTCGTGGTGCAAATAAGAGCACGTATTTTACAGATATATAACTGTTGATCCTTCATTGGTCAGATAAAGAATAATTATTGTATAATGTGCAAAGAGAATAGTTCTGTCTGCTTATTAAATTAATCACATCGTAGGCACTAATGCAGCTGTCATCGATCTCCTACGAATGCCCACTACAGATATCAAGCATTTACATTTACTTTTACTGGTTCGAACTGAATGAGTAATTTTTTTTTGCATTATGCCTTTTTATAAGTTGTACAAAATAGATAGGTTGTTGTATTCTAGTTTAAAATTATAATCTCAACAAATAAATAAAACTTCAATATGTCGTTAGATTGAGAATTTTCAAGAATTTAATGTGATATTATTTGATTACTATGCAAAAAGAAAAAGAATGTAGGGTACAATGAGTAACATCCCACTACCGGTGCTATTCCGGATGCATGGGTATCGGAAGTACAAATCGAGCCATTCGCCTCTGCTGGCTTACTGATTTGTAATGTTAGTGATTGCCTGACGGTGGGGATGCATCCTAGAATGAACGTGATGTCATTGCCTTCAGTTTGTGTTGTCTGCTGTTGGAGTATAACTTAAGTCTTTGTATTGCTGCGTGCGGGCTAAGGCGCCTTGCCACGGTTCGCCTGGCTCCCCCCATCGAAGGTTCGAGTCCTCCCTCGGGCATAGGTGTGTGTGTTGTCTTTAGCGTAAGTTAGTTTAAGTTATAAGAAGTAGTGTGTAAGCCTAGGGACCGATGACATCCGCAATTTGGCCCCATAGGAACTTATCAAAAATTTCCAAAATTTCCTTGTAATGTTGTATGGGTATGGTTAATGTATTTCCATTTATTTACAATCTAGTGATCTAGTGCCGTTGCTTGTACACAACAGCTATTTCACGCAACCATACCTGTATAGGGCACAGCCTCGCACGGTTACAGCTAATAGTATTCTTTAGACGTCATTTCCTGGTGTCTCCTCATTAGGGTGCTATAAGCCGTCAGTCTGCCAGTTATTAACGTGGCTTCTTGTGCCCATTGCTCTTCCACCCCGCCAGTCATTGATTATGATTTGTAACTATCTGAGTCTGTACTTTTGTTATTCACTGTGCCTGATACTGCCCATGGGTCCGATTCATCTCGGACGACTTTGTCTCTGCACGTGCTTGTTTCTACGTATTCGGTGTATAGTGTACGTCATGTAGTGTCTGCGGCTCTCTTCAGGTGTAGCCATTTGTTTGGTTCTCTTATGGATTCATGAATGCCATTATGTGTAAAATTTGTTTGTGGGGTCCGTATGTATAGTGTGCAACGCAAAAGTAGAGGGTGGGGCAAATAAAAGTGGCCCAGATGAGGGGATACGATTGGGCGTGAATGTATGCTTGCAACATCACCGAGTGACGCATACACCACACGTACGCCTGCCACGTGATCCACACCGGTTCAGTGCATAGTATGGGCTGTGTCAGTGTGAGTAGAGCAGTACAAAGGGGATGGTGGTACTCACAGGGGCGCAGTTGGTGTTCACTGTGGAAAGTTGTGTGAAAAAAAAGTCGTAGAAACGTTGTGATCAGTTGTTTGCTGAGAAGTTAAATGCTGTCAAAGTGCCAGCAAAGAGTGTCATGCAAGGCCTGGTCCGAGAACGGGGTAGGCAGGGTCTGTTTTGAACAAGTCAGAAAACATTCCGAAACTTTCCCGCACTCCAGAAAATATGGTTGTAGTTAATCAGAAAATACTTCATAGTCCTACCAAATCAACGCGACGCCTATTTCAAAAGACTAGCATACCACGTAGATCACGCGGCTGAATTCTTCACCTGGACCAGCACATGCATTCCCATCGAGTATCTGTCGTTCACTCATCAGAACTAGCACATGCTATTTATTGACTCTAGTTTTATGAGTGGCTGCTCACTGAAAAACAGTGAATGACTTCGACATGGATCTGTTCTTTACGTCTGATGAACCCTGGTTTCGACTGAGTTGTTGTGTCAGTCCTCAGAATCTCAGGTTCATGGCAGCGGAGAATCCGCATAATTTTCACGAAACACCATTGCATGCCCAGAAGGTTGGGGTTTAGTGTGCGGTGTCTGGACGCCGCAAAAATGGTCCCATCTTCTTTCATCATACGCTGACTCCGGAGCCATTTGTGGCAGCATTAACGGAGAAAGAAAAGACCTGCAGTTACATCCAACACGACGGGGCAACTGCCCCTACGGCCGGCCGAACCGTGCCGGACCTTTACACAATCTTCACTCCTGACAGAGCTGTTAGCAGAGGTCAATCTGATCGCGGTCCTAGCTACTTACCCAGGTCACATTATCTGTCAGTGTGCGATTATTTCATGTGGGGAGCCCAAAAGTCTAAGCTGTATCGCAACAAACCTCATAGTCTTCAAGAACAGCAGCAGAACATTTCGGATGAGATTGCAGCAATTTCAGCACTCCAGCTTCGATCCACCTTCAGCTACTTTCTGACTGGGGCCTTAATGTACCAACAGATGGATGGTGGTCACTTTCACCATCTAGTCAGATTAGTACCGAATTTCCTTTCCTCTGCTGTGTTTCCTTGTACCCTGGAACGCTTTTCTCCGAGCCGTGGCCACTTTTATTTGCCCCACCCTAAAAATTCTCATGCGTTCCTGATTACTCACCGGAAAACTTCGTCCCCTGACGAAGTGCGCTCGATGAAAGTACACTGGATAGTGCCTGTGACCAGTTAAACGATGTATCATGCTGTTACTGGATTCTGTGTAGAGTATTTTCAGACACTCACGGATGTCGAGAATAAAAGGAGTACACTGTGGAACCTTTACCACTGCTTGCCCGCTCCCGCTGCCATGCATTCACCGGCCACTGTTTTAGTTGGCACTTGTCATTTAAATTCCCCTCCCCCCCCCCCCCCCCCCCCCCCTGAATTTCCGTTACTTCTTGTCCGCTTCCAGCCAGTAAATCGGCTACACTCCGAGCACTACACACAATGCTTCCACCGACATGGTGCTGAAAGCCCCTAATACAATCAGCTTTCTCGTCTATCCCCATGGGTTCTGTATTACACTCTAACTTGCTTGATATAGCCATCAGTAATCTGGAACTTTACTCGTTAATGAGCGTAGTATGTTTTCATTGTTTATGTTTGCCTATTTCTGTACTGCCTGTTGTTTGTTGTTTACGTTGACCTGATAGGTATTTTTCTCCTCATTATATAGTACGAGGTATAATACCAGACGATGGCGCTCTAGTGTCCAGTATACAAATTAACAACTTATTTACCGTGAGTTATATATCAGTATTATTTAACGTTCACTGCTTTGAAATATTTACGTTCGCGATTATTATTTCAGATATGAAGTTGGTTGCTCAGCAACCGAAACTAGTAATCAGATGGGAAGTAACATTTTTTTCCAATCAAAAATTTGCAAATAACTTTTAAAAAGTTTTAAATATATTACTCTGACTAACAACTTAAGACACATCAGCTGATTATGTGCAAGTTCTAGCGTTTACCCATCCTCCCTATCTTCGGTGTTACACGAATGATTTTCGTTCATAAGTGGACGCGGATCCAACCCTACCCCCAAGCACATTTTAACAAAAGCATTTATATTTTTAATTATGTCGGTTTCCGACTTTCCTAGATAAGAATATAAACACAGAGCTGCTTTAAAACAGATTAAATATACAGGGAAATGTAGAAATTTACAATCTACGTTTGACACAGGGCACTTTTTAGTTTCAGAGCTTGCCCAAGTGAGTGTACTTCGGCTTAACCATCGTCAGAGAAGATTCGCATAAAGAAAAAGCCTAAATTTACAGGTTGAGCATACCTGCTACCAACGACTAATCTGATACCATTCTTCAAACAACAGATAGAACCAGAAAACCACAGAGAACTTTCTATCACCACGTGAAAATATGGCACTGTAAGCAGCCTGATTTGTGAAATAGTTCCCGTTTTGACGTCAATATGCTATTTGTAGCTTGCTAACACTTGTCGATTTCTGTTGCGAAGTGACGGTTAGTGTATAAGATTAAGAAGGTTTAGGTTCCCGTACTAAACTGAAACGTCCCCTTGGAAAAATTTATACACGACTGTGCTTAAACTGACACACAATATTTTTAGCGCAACGCAATCTGACTTTCAAAAATCCCTACGAAAGAATGGCCCTGACTAACATTAACCTATACGTTTCACAAATCACTTACCTCACAAAAATCTTCGTTACTCAAGCTACTGCAATACAGCGGGCGCCACTACTGCCAGCTAAATAAAAGATTCAAACTACTGAAGGCACTAACTACTGATAGGCATAGTTAGCAAATGAAAGATTTTAATAGAGAACAAACAATGTATTTACCTCACTAGTCATAATATATATAGCAGTTCATGACACCAATTCTTACAAATTTCAAAACTCCGCCATCTCTCTCCCCACGTCCACCACTGCTGGCGGCTCACCTCCAACTGCCCAACGCTACGCGCTGTTGGCATCCAGCTGGCGCTGCCCAACACTACAATGGCGAGTATTACAACAATGCCAACCAGCCACAGACTGCACACGGCACAGCCAGTGATTTTCAAACAGAGCGCTACGTGGCGGCGGCGTTACCAATAAGAAAACCTAAACAGCCTACTTACAAAACGTAATAACTTCTGAGAACAAAGAAATTACTGCTGTTAATGTTGTTTTATCATATAGGCAGCTGTGCTTCATTGTGCGAATATCGCCGACAGAAACAGCTGCAAAGAGATCCCATGTCAATAAATATTACCAATAAATTTGAAGACGCAGGTGATAGAGACGATACAGCAGGGTGACGGCTGCGGCCCATTTCTACGGCAGTTGTATGTGTCTGTAGCTATAGCGGTACGTGCCTGACAGTCTCAAATTATGCAGCCAGTGCTCGAGCTGTGTCGTGGGAATTTTCTCTTCTCTTGTCAGCAGTTCAAAAGATTTTGAGGCGCATTTTACGCTGGTATCCTTACAATATTCAGAAAGTGCACCACACGAAGCCCCAAGATGGGCTACAACACCTTGACCTTGCTCTTCGAGTTTGGCACACATGGAAATGGATGACATGTGACTGAGGAATATTCGTTGGATTAACAAGGCACGTTTGACTCTGCACGGTGCCTTGAGTACACTGACGTGTTGCATATGGGGGTGTACCCCTCCAAATGCTGTGCACGAACATCCACTGTAGTCAGCCTCTATTGCTGTGCGGTGTGGTTTCACAAGCCCCTTCATTTTCTGTCCGTTTTTCTTCGAGGAGATACATCTCACTGGCCTGTTAGGTCCACAGTGACCTCTACACATTACAAGGACCTGTTTGTGCACCATGTGATTCCAACGTTGCAAGAACACACTCGAATCAACACCACTTTTTTCATGCAACATTGGGTGCAACAACAAGATGCTTGCCAGGTGGTAGATTTCCTTTGATAACGACTGCATCATCTTTAGGAAGTTCTTCTCGACCTACGTCTTTATGGCTTCTTGTTGTGTATCTGAAACATCAGACCAAAACCACCATTGTCATGTGTTTGATCGTTCGTATCTTTTGTCTCATCCAAACCACATTCTGACAAGTTGCAGTGGCATATTTGCACGTGGTAGCAGACAGTGTAACTGCTATTTTTTTTCAACACAGCGAGCGCACATATTAATGAACATATCCTTGTTATTTCAGCGTCCTGACATATATACACTCTGCGCTGCGGCACTCGGAATCTGTCTGTTTCATTATGGCCATCTGTTAATCAGATCAAATATAAGAACATTATCATATTTATATTAAAATATTTTACTGATATTATATGTCCTATGCAACTGTGGCACGTTAAAATGGGGCTGACAGCATACTTTGTTGCGGTGGATGCCTGACGAGGGATGGAGAAAGAAAGAAACAGTGCGACCCTCGCTGATCCCAGTCCCAGATCCTAATGCTTGCCGCGTGAACCAAGTAAAAAGTCGTGACTACTGTGTCGTCGTACTCCCAGACTCCTTCCCGGCACAGCGTTCTGTTTCAGGGCTCGCACCACTAACCGGATTCCGTGCCCTGCTCGCCTCAGCGGTGTACGGTAACGAGGTGAGGGGGGCACGCGGGATCGACCCCAGCGACTATCGACCCAGGCAGAGTGTCGACGCGGCCGGTCGCGCTGCCCCCACACCCCTGCCACTGTGCGGTCAACCCCACCACGCACGTTGTTTTCGGCCAGCGGGCAGTTACGGCCAGGACCGCGCGGCTCTGGGCGGACCACTGCGATTGCTTCTGGCGCTGCTCGGGGAGTCCGGATTAATTAAAGCAGACGCCACCAGAGGGCTCTGGCTGTGGTATTTACATGCCTGTCTGGCTCCGCGACCAGCGGTGCATGAAGGACAGCCGCTGCTGGCTCCTGAAGAGCCGACCACAAGTGTAGCCTTATTTTTCTTGCTTCCCCTCAGCTGACCGGCATGTCGAAGAACTTTCCGGGGAAAGCTGTTTCGTCCACATACCGCATTTGTGCAGTACCATCACAAAAGATTGACAGTTTCCCTACTCTGGGCGCCACAGTAATGTAGGACCTTCTAAATTACAACAACTTTCGCCATTTCAGTACTTTATTATCTACTCCGAAAGAAAAGAGATGTTGCAAAACACAGGTAGCTCTGTTCTTCCATGAGATCCATAGCGCTGCAGACAAGGTAGTACAGGTTGGTGCCGTGTTCCTCGACTTCAGAATGCATGTGGCAACGTTTTTGCACTGTCGGTTAGTGAAAAAAATACGAACTTGTCGAGTATCGAACGAAATTTGCGACTGGTTTCAAGGCTTCCTTGCAGACTGAACTCAACAGAAAATACACAGACTTAAAGTCAATTAGCGGAGTACCCCAAGGATTCGTGATGTGGCGGTTATTGTTTACAGCGTATGTAATTGATGTAATATAAAACATCGGAACTCTGTCAGATAGTTCATAGCTAATCCAGTTGTTTGTAAGAAGAGAGCCACGTCAGACGACAGCATTGATGTGAAGAATGACCAACAGAGAATTGATCAATGGTGCAGGCTCTGAAAATGACCCTGAATGTCAATGTAACATATTGCGCATATATAGTAAAGGAAATCCACTACTGTACAACAGTACTATTGATGACCTGTATACAGTATCTACCGTAAAATGTCTAGGAGTAAGTATCCAGAGCGACCTTAAGTGGAAAAGCAAATGCCAGACTGAGATTCTCAGGAAGACTCTTAAGGAAAGTAACTCAGCGTCAAAGGAAGCTGCTCTTAACGCGCTCGTTTGCCCTATTCTTGAATACTGGTCATCAAAATGGGACCCTTACCAGATAGGACTGATAGAGAAGATCTAACTAAGAGTGCCGCGTTTAGCTGGTGTGTGTGTGTGTTACAGAGAGGGTGATCAAACTGCAGTAGCAGACGTTGCAAGAGATGTGCTGTGCATCACAGAGAGATTTAACATAGGAATGTATAGAGAGTATTTTCGGGGAGAATCGGTCAAGATTACTGGTCACCAGATGTCAGTTCGAAACGGTATTCATCACTCAAGGCAATTCTACTGCAGACAATCGGATTGCAAGGCGAAGACGTGGCTGAAGACGACCCGGAAAGCGTTGCTATGCCAACCTGTCGCCAGCCAGTCCCCCCATACAACACGGCAACCAGAAGTGTGATTTCTTTTCATCGCAGCACCCTTTGGATTGTAGCACGTTGCATCCCTACAGCACAGCGGTACGTCGACGATATTCTACGCCCCATTTGTTGTCCTTCACGGTAAGACATCCTGGGCTTACATCTCAGCTAGGTAATTCCCGAGAGCGCACGGCCAGGCTTTCTACTGCATCTCTTCGTGCTTGCCAGCAAGGTCGCCGGATCTCTAACCAACTGACAATGTTTGGAGATTATTGGCAGGTCGGTACAACCTTCGCGGAATTTCGACGATATTACGCGCCATTGGAGAGATATTCTCACGATGTTCTTTAGGAGACATCCTACAACTCCATCAATCAGTGCCAAACCTGATAACTGTTTCCATAAGGACTGGAGGTGGACGGACGCGTTATTGACTTGCTCAATTTGTAAAGCTCTTTCTATTGACTAAATCATTCAATTTCTCTGAAATTGTAATCATTTGTTTGTCTGTACATGTATATCACCTCCCACTATTGCCATACCATTCCGATAATTCCTTCGTGGATCGTCTTTTTTTTAGGGGAGGGGTCTCAGAATATATTTTGCTAATGCAGAGGCTTACCAACAGCCGTTCTTTCCACGCGCCATTCTCGACTAGAGTAAGGTACGGTGGATCAGTTAATCTTATCAGGCACACGACGTTAGGTGGCTTGCGGAGAATGAGGCAGATGAAGATGCAGAGTCTGGTGGACGTGTCAGCGATTGTTGAGCTGTTAGCAACACTGCTTGATTTTCCGAGAGACTGACATATAATTCTAAAGACAAAAACCAGTTTCGAGCTCACTTGCCATCTTCAAATCGTAGTAACGAAGTAACAGTTCACTCCTAAAAGGAAACCACACTGTGACAGCTGAAATCAATAACATCCTGGTGACTTTATAGTTAATTGTTTTGGAAAAAATCATTTCTAAAAGGCATTCTGTCAGACAGTATTGATATTCCTGCTGTTAGCCATTTTTAAAAGCGTTCAGCGTCATCCTATGGCAGCAAATATCTTCGTAAGCAACACCAAAGGCCTTTATGAAGAACATTACATGTGAGATCTACACATATAGCTGCACTACACCAACACCACAAAATGGTATGTCAAATTAACATTAGTTCCCAACTCATAACCAGTCAGCTCTTAACGTAACACCTGACACCGACACAGACATCAGAAGCTGTCTGATTTTTATGCATATTGCGTCTGGACATTAAAAATACTCCACACATACATCAGTACTACGAAAGCTATTATACGGTGAGAGTCAGAGTGTAAAATTATGTCCATTCCCGTTCCACACAGAGGTGATATGCTGAAAGAAAGGCAATAGGTACCTATAAAATCCTGGTTACTCTAATTTTCTCTCAATTTCGCTTTGTGGTCTTTGTAAATAATATAGATTTATTATTTCCCATCATTCACTTTCACTGATGTATGCTGCGTAGAAAGATTGTCAGTAATACCGACTCGCTGTGGACCACAATACCTCTAGTTTCAGATTCATAGTATTTATGAAAGACTCATAAATAACATTTCTCACTACAGTTGGCTGTACATACGGGTGGTACCCGCATGATGATTAAACAAACCCGAGACGAAACGTGTAACCCTTTTTCAACCTTTTGTTTCATCCCTCAAATGTAGTCGGTAAGAGTAAAGAAACTAACGAAAATATTCAGGAATAAGTCAAACCATGATCATAGTGGTCTCCTTCGTGAATTATACATGGATCATTTTTCTGTTTTTTTTTGTTTTTTTGTTTTTCTTTTCCAAAAGGTGCAGTCAATTAAGAAACTAAAACCATAGAGAATATCGTATAATGCTTTCAGCAGGTACGTCTTTAGTATACCCGTCGTTCATATCACGTCACACTTTTCAGTTCTGAGCTTACAGTGAGCATCTAAAAATGCGTAGAACAGTAGAGTCTCTTACCCGGTGTGAAGTGTGTATACACAAATTTCACCCGTCGCCGCCGATGCCATTTAACGTCCCAATGAAACTGACAGCAGTGATCCCCGTCCTTTTCTTTCTTCTATAACTTCAATTTACATATAATGTATTACAACCGCGGATTCTGCGCGGTGTCTGTTCTTACAGTCATGTCCGAAAGAACAGATACCATATATTCGTATAATTGGTTAAATGTCATACAACTGCTTCTTAGTACTGCGATGTTTTTCTCTGAATTTGTACAAGATTCAGGCGCTAATGCCGGCGAAACATCTCGTGCTTTTTGAACAACAAAAAAGATTTAATCATTCAGGAGAGAGACAAAATGTTTGAATTTACAGCACGACGAAGTGAAAGGATAACATACGACATTATAATCAGCTTCCAATCAACAATTGTGTGTAGTCTATTAGCTTCCATTTTACTACGCATATGCACACGGCTCCATTTCTGCCCATGGAGTTATCGCAACCAAGAGATTCCAATATCACTACACCACTTTAACTAAGCTTCACAACGGCAAGCAAACTGAAATTATTTCGCCAAATTATTTATTCATCGTAGAATCTCCACAACAGCACTAACCTCCAGCCGACAAAGGCAGCCTTCTGTCCAAACAAAACTCCTTGAACTAGCATGCAACTCAAGCAGACTAGCGACACGAATGATTTTTCACACAAGAAGAATTATGAAAGACGTGCAAACATTTCCAATGGCCGAAAGTTAACTGAATCCTGGAGAATATAAAATGGCCGAAAGCAAACTCACTCCCCAAGAATGTAAAATTCAGTGATCATACCGGTTAACAGAAACGTTATAGCCGACTCGCGTCATGTATTACAAAGATATATACCTCGATCTACTAAAAGCAAAAGAGAAGGAATGAACAGGCCATTTTCAAATAATATAACATGACTTGGAAGCATAAGAGCTACAGAACGAAGGAGTTCTTTACAGTTATGTCACTTCAGCAAATAAGTCTGGTTGTCAGTAGAAGAATCCAGTTACGGCTTTTATCTCTATAGTTACTGTTAATTGTTCCAGTTCATTTCGTAAACAGAATTATTTTTTCCCACTTGAGTTCAGATTCTGTTATAATGCTACAAATACACGACCTCCCATCCCAAGGAACCCATATGTTCGGTAAACATTTATGTTTGAACTGGAGAAAAGATTGCTGACAATTTCTGGTTTTTGGTGGTTCCAAAAATTATGTGAGCCACACATATGTTTAACATTTTTCGCACTCCGTTAATTTATTGCGAATGATTGTATAAATTTTGTGATTCTTACCTATTTTGAGCTTTTTTATGTTGAAATGAGTACTTTGGATCCCTCAACATCACGTTACATGTCGTGCTTACTTACAGAGTGGGCTGTTCTAGAAATTATTCTGTGAATTTTACAGAAAGTCAGCTACAACTGAGGCTACCTCCATTGTCTTACGCGTTTACGAGAACCACACTTCTTCGTGTTCTACTGTACGCCCAGTAATAATACTCCACTACTGCGATCACCGAACTGTACACTGATTGACCTTCCTACAGTCGAGTGAATTTCAGTTTACATCTACACCTATAAGTTCCAAACCACTGCCAAAAGCATGGAAGAAGGTATTTCTACACTCCTGGAAATGGAAAAAAGAACACATTGACACCGGTGTGTCAGACCCACCATACTTGCTCCGGACACTGCGAGAGGGCTGTACAAGCAATGATCACACGCACGGCACAGCGGACACACCAGGAACAGCGGTGTTGGCCGTCGAATGGCGCTAGATGCGCAGCATTTGTGCACCGCCGCCGTCAGTGTCAGACCGTTTGCCGTGGCACACGGAGCTCCATCGCAGTCTTTAACACTGGTAGCATGCCGCGACAGCGTGGACGTGAACCGTATGTGATGTTGACGGACTTTGAGCCAGGGCGTATAGTTGGCTTGCGGGAGGCCGGGTGGACGTACCGCCGAATTGCTCAACACGTGGGGCGTGAGGTCTCCACAGTACAACGATGTTGTCGCCACTGGTCGGCGGAAGGTGCACGTGCCCGTCGACCTGGAACCGGACCGCAGCGACGCACGGATGCACGCCAGGACCGTAGGATCCTACGCAGTGCCGTAGGGGACCGCACCGCCACTTCCCAGCAAATTAGGGACACTGTTGTTCCTGGGGTATCGGCAAGGACCATTCGCAACCGTCTCCATGAAGCTGGGCTACGGTCCCGCACACCATTAGGCCGTCTTCCGCTCACGCGCCAACATCGTGAAGCCCGCCTCCAGTGGTGTCACGACAGGCGCGAATGGAGGGACGAATGGAGACGTGTCTGCTTCAGCGATGAGAATCGCTTCTGCCTTGGTGCCAATGATGGTCGTATGCGTGTTTGGCGCCGTGCAGGTGAGCGCCACAATCAGGACTGCATACGACCGAGGCACACAGGGCCAACACCCGGCATCATAGTGTGGGGAGCGATCTCCTACACTGGCCGTACACCTCTGGTGATCGTCGAGGGGACACTGAATAGTGCACGGTACATCCAAACCGTCATCGAACCCATCGTTCTACCATTTTTAGACCGGCAAGGGAACTTGCTGTTCCAACAGGACAATGCACGTCCGCATGTATCCCATGCCACCCAACGTGCTCTAGAAGGTGTAAGTCAACTACCCTGGCCAGCAAGATCTCCGGATCTGTCCCCCATTGAGCATGTTTGGGACTGGATGAAGCGTCGTCTCACGCGGTCTGCACGTCCAGCACGAACGCTGGTCCAACTGAGGCGCGAGGTGGAAATGGCATGGCAAGCCATTCCACAGGACTACATCCAGCATCTCTACGATCGTCTCCATGGGAGAATAGCAGCCTACATTGCTGCGAAAGGTGGATATACACTGTACTAGTACCGACATTGTGCATGCTCTGTTGCCTGTGTCTATGTGCCTGTGGTTCTGTCAGTGTGATCATGTGATGTATCTGACCCCAGGAATGTGTCAATAAAGCTTCCCCTTCCTGGGACAATGAATTCACGGTGTTCTTATTTCAATTTCCAGGAGTGTATTTACCTGTTACTTCTGTCTTTCCTGTGCCTTTGTCGTCTGGTTCACGGAAACAATGACTCTTCACATAGCTTTATAATTAGTCTAATGTTACCCTTGCGGTTGCTACGGGAGAAGTACGTAGAAGAATGCAGTATATTCCTAGACCGTTCACTTAGTAAAGGTTCATGAACAAGTATAATTACGCTTGCCTGCATCTCCTAAATTCTCTCCCATGGGTCCAATTAATCTGGGAGCATTCGTCATACACTTCCTTGTATACGTTCAGTATCTCCAATATTCTTGATGGTTTTTACCTGGCATAGCTACCAAGAATGTGAGCAATACTCCTTAGTGGTTCGCACAAGTAAGTTTTAGCTACTCTCCTAATAGGCTGACAGCGTTTTCGCACTGCCTTGCCAATGAGTAATTCTGGCATCTACCTATGTGATCGTCCATTGCATACCCCACCTCCAGGTATTTCTATGAATTGAGTTATTCTAGTTGTGGCTCGCTGATATTGTAGTCATAAGGTACAACATTCATTTGTTATTTTAAGTATCTAATATACATTTCTGAACATATAAAGTTAGTTTTCAGTGTTTCATCACTTTGAAATAGCATCAAAATCAGACGATATATGTACAGGTTTTTTTTTTTTCCAAACGGTATTTAATATTAGAGAGATCGATCATCCACAAAAGTCTGATGTCACTTTTAATATAGTCTATCATATCATGAATCAGCAGGTTTATGGCTTGGTTTCTGTGGATGTAGCTTATGGTATCCATAAAGGTACTGGATCAGTAATACTCAGTTCGGTGATCATTTGGCTGTCTAGGAAGGTGACAAATCGGAGGGAGATTACAAGGGACGCCACGGAAAGCGACCTAACGACTTTAGTTCCGGAACGCACTCCTCCTGGAAAACTTGGCGCTAACTCGGCGCCTATTTCAACCTGGCTTTTCTTGCAGTCGCCGCTCATGAGTATGCAATGCACGGCGGGTGGAGTTCTGCTCGCCTCCTTATCTGCAGGCGCGGACCGCGCTTAACATTCAGGATGATCCCGTGGAATCCGGTTTACTTCACCGCCAACTGACGAGTGATTTCTTCAGCTAAAGTTGCTACTTCTTCTCCCCTGCTCTCTTCTTTTGAGGTGGAAGCTGCTGGAATACCCAATGGTCAACGCTGCGGGATGCCTGGGACTGAAAGAGAAACATATAGAACTTTTATGCAGCCGCACGGACGCTGATCCCTTTCAGTGCGAGTTCCTCCGAATATGTGTATTTTCGTGATGCGTGACGTGTGTCGAGCGATCGCTTGTGATTCACAGGGTGTGGAAGAACTGACTACAGTTCAGATCTGGCGGCGTCATGTGGAACGGGCGAACGGCAATCGGGATTTTCTTTACTTAATGAGCAGCATTATTATACTGGCACAGGCCCGTTTTTCCTTTGCAAGTGTAGCAGTGGAATTCAACGGTTACACACACACACACACACACACACACACACACACACACTGATGAGCCAAACATTATGACAACTAACAACTAACAGTTCGAACCACTAATGGCGGCGCACGAGTTTAGGCTCGTTCTGCGCACCTGACGTCACTCATTTTCTGACAGCCAATGAGCGTTCAGTAATGTTTTGCGCGTCGTGCTGTGAACGTCCTAGCCGGTGAGAACATTAAAATTTGGTGGTAGTGAGGTATTTAGTAAATGTTATCGAATTTTTATTCCATTTCTTGAGAGTCGTCATTCCTGATGATGGTGATTCTACATAAGCAGGCGAGAGACATACTTTTAAGGATGCGCGCTTTTTTCTAGCGCAAAGCCCATCTACACGCGTAGCGTAATGGTCGCTTGGAACCTGCAGCACAATAATACCCGAACTTTCCCCACATGCGTTCTCGAATCGCACTACAGCTAAAAAAATTTTAGTTCACATTCTAAAGTAGCGCAGCTTTTCAGCAGAGGATGTATTTGGCAATTCGTTGGCATAATTGTGGAGATGGCTTAAAATGTTCATGCACAGGTCATGAAATTCCTGTAAACTTCGTGCCGGTAGGCCATTGAGAGGAGGTGGTCTCTGATTGCGTTAGAGGTCCGCTGCGCCGGGATCAGACCATGCGAAATTGGTCTCCTAGACATCAGCTTGAGGTCACTACATCCGGCTCAAACAGGCGGAGCACGATTCTGATCTTACTTCACGAATAGTTATTCCGCTGAATATATTTCATTAGTATCCAGTTTGCTGACAAGAATAATATACAGAAGAATGGAACAAAAAATAGAGAATATCTGAGATGAGGGAAGTTAAAGGCACTAGAGCGGCAGTTCTCACGATGAAGTTGATAATGGAAGCACGACTGAAGAAGAATCAAGATACATTCATAGCATTTATCCCCCTGGAACAACAGTTGATGATGTAAGATGCTACAAGATGTTAGAAATTCTGAGAAAAATTAGGATGAGCTACAACGAAAGATGGGTAATATACGATATTCGTATGTACAAGAGCCAAGAGAGAACAGTAAGATTGGAGCTCCAAGAACAAAGGTGCAAGAGAGGGATGCTAAGATGTAGTCTTTCGCTCCTACTGTTCTGTGTGTCCTTCGAAGACGCAATGACGGCACTAACAGAAAGCCTCAATACTGTGGTTAAAATTCAGTGTGAAAGGATATCAAAGATCAGATTCGCTAATGAAATGGATATCCTGAGTCTGCTACCTAGGCAGCAAGGAGGACACAAAAAGCAGAGGAGCACTGGCAAAAAGTGCTTTCCTGGCAGTGAGAAGTCTGATAGCATCAAACATAAGCATAATTTGAGGAAGAAATTTCTGATAATGTATGTCTGAAGTATAGCATTTTATGGTAGCGAGACGTAGACTGCGGCAAAGCCGTAACAAATGAGAATCGAAGCATCTGAGATGAGGTGCTACAGGAGAATGTTGAAAATTAAGGGGAATGATAAGGTGAGGAACGAAGCGGCCTTCTGCAGAATCGGCGAGGAAAGGACTACACCACTGGCCATTAAAACTGCTACACCACGCAGATGACGTGCTACAGAAACGCAATTTAACCGACAGAAAGAAGATGCTGTGATCTATGCAAATAACTAGCTTTACAGAGATTTCACACAATGTTGGCGCCGGTGGCGACACCTACAACGTGCTGATATGAGGAAAGTTTCCCACCGATTCCTCATACACAAACAGCAGTTGACCGGCGTTGCCTGGTGTAACGTTGTTGTGATGCCTCGTGTAAGGAGGAGACATGCGTACCATCACGTTTTCGACTTTTATAATGGTCGGATTGTAGCCTAAAGCTATTGCGGTTTATCGCATCGCGACATTGCTGGTCGCGTTGGTCGACATCCAATGACTGTTAGAAGAATATGGAATCGATTGGTTCAGGAGGGTAATACGAAACGCCGTGCTGGATCCCAACGGCCTCGTATCACTAGCAGTCGAGATGATCCGCATGGCTGTAACGGATCGTGGAGCTACGTCTCGATCCCTGAGTCAACAGATGGGGACGTTTGCAATACAACAACCATCTGCACGATCAGTTCGACGAAGTTTGCACCAGCATGGACTATCAGCTCGGAGACCATGGATGCGGTTACACTTGACGCTGCATCACCGACAGGAGCGCCTGCGATGGTGTACTAAATGACGAATTTGGGTGCACGAATGGCAAAACGTAATTTTTTCGGATGAATCCAGGTTCTGTTTACAGCATCATTATGGTCGCATCCGTGTTTCGTGACATCGCGGTGAACGCACATTGGAAGCTCGTATTCGTCGTCTCCATACTGGCGTACCACCCGGCGTGATGGTATGGGGTGCCAATGGTTACACATCTCGGTCACCTCTTGTTCGCATTGACGGCACTTTGAACAGTGGACGTTACAGTTCAAGTATGTTACGACCCTTGGCTGTACCCTTCATTCGATCCCTGCGAAATCTTACGTTTCAGCAGGATAACGCACGACCGCATGTTGCAGGTCCTGTACGGGCCTTTATGGATACAGAAAATTGTCGACTGCTGCCCTGGCCAGCACATTCTCCAGATCTCTCACCAACTGAAAGCGTGTGGCCAATGGTTGCATAGCATTTGTCTCGTCACAAGACGCCAGTGACTAGTCTTGACGAAATGATGAATTGTGGTATCGTGTTGAAGTTGCATGGGCAGCGGTACCTGTACACGCCATCCAAGCTCTGTTTGACTCAATGCTCGTTATGACGGCCAGAGGTGGTTGTTCTTGGTGCTGGTTTCTCAGGATCTGTGCACCCAAATTGCGTGAAAATGTAATCACATGTCAGTGTGTTCCGTCTATCATGTGCATTTCTTGGTGTAGCAGTATTAATGGCCAGTAGTGTAGATGGAAGAAGCTGATAAGAGAAGGGACAGGATGGTTAAGACATCAGCGAATTACTTCCATGGGACTGCTAGAGAGAGCTGTAGAGGGTGAAAGCTGTAGATAATCACAGAGGTTGAAATACATCCAGTAAAAGTACAGTAGAGGCACGCATTGCACGCTCTGCTGCGGAAATAGGCACTGACGATATCCTCGAATAATATGGCCAACACAGAATTAACTGAACGTTCAAGAGAAAAACTTATTTTCTCCGAGACTGTCTCCTACAAGTCTCTTCTACATCTCGCAGCTTATGTAGACGCCGTGCCTCAAGTACATTGTGACGGTTGCCTTATAAACTTCTCTCTTCCCGGTTATGTATGAACGGGACGTCTAGACTGTGAAGATGGGTCGGCTGCTGGTACCAGCACTACGAAATGAGGTAGGACAACCGCTGCTGCAGACAGTCTGCGAGAGCGTCGTCAGAGCTGGACGCTCGCTCGTCAGGCGTTCGTTAAGCGCGGCACTTATCAGGGCGTCTGGAGGGTGCACAGCCAGGAAATGGCGGCCCTCGTTACGCCAGCGCTGCTGCTCGTTTGAGGCACAGTCTGCCTCCGCCGTGTGCCTCCGCGGGCCGAGATAGCGCCGGCCATGCCGCGTTACGGCTGTCTTCCTCCGCCACAACGCTTCCGCCATCATCCGCGTCCGACTTAAGCGCGCACGGGGTTGGCTACAGAATCTCGTTACTCCAGCTTCTCTCCGAGGTTGTTGCTGAGGGTGCTGAATGAAGAAACAAAAAAGGAAACCTTCTGCTTCTGTCGTAGACATCATAGTTGACAATAAGCTCCTGACCTGTTTCCAGAATGAATCTTGTGTTCTGAAGCAATGTGCGCTATTTCTCAACTGCATGGCATATCAAACACTATGCGACTGACCTGAAATCAAACACAGCATCTTGCTGTTCATCTTTCGAACACAACCTACGACTAGCTTAGAGACAGAAGTGATGACACTTTCTGCAACTCCTTGTAATGGTTCTTTATTTACGTGATCATTACTGCACGCCAACACCAGTTCTCTATACCAGTAATATCGAAATACTTTTCTGCCAAGTAACATATGTATTTTTGAGACAATATTCACATTTGGTTAAGTAATATATAGGGACTCCGATGTATCGATATATTACAGAAATATGGTTCTTGTGTGTATTCATTTCGGTAGGACTGTCATAATCGTTGACTTACTTGTAACTTTTTTTTTGTGACTGCGCGCAGAACAGTCTTTGTTTGAGTTCGCAGAATTTATGTTGTTTTTTTCGCTTTGTAAAAGAACAGTCAAGTCTTGTGTTTCGTTAAAGTGGAAATTATATATGTGAAGATTGATACAAAACTGTTTTCTTGATGATGTGACAATTAAGATGAAGTATATGTGAATCTACAAGAAGCTTATTAAATATGTGGATCGTGAACACCAAGTCAAAAATTGTTCCTGTCATGCCATTGTTCCGATCTGGGACTGTTCGATCATTAAGAATTTCCTGAAAAAACGCATTTGTTAGGTCTTCAAATATTGCTAAAATACAGACCCGGACCTTCTAGCAGTCGAAGTGGAATCACCATAGAATCAACAAGATGAGACATAACGACTTCGATGAAATCTACGTGGGAATCCATTCAAGATAATTGCCAAATTAATGACTCCTTTACAGTGACTTCATTATTTCGATTCTGACGATACCGCCCACAGTCAATATTTTTATTGTTGCCAGATAAAGCGACATATGCTGCGTGAGCAACGTTAGTAATCTGATTTCTAATCTACTTTGCAAGTGGTGATGTTGTTAGAACCTGACCTTCATTTTGCAGGACAGTGTTCAAGCACGTACATTGAAAGCTGTTACTAATTTGTTTGACTGATGGGCCTGCGAAGTGCTATACCACTTACGGCACTCCCCTGACTTAAGCCCCGAAGTTCAACTCGATTTCTAAAATGAAGGAAACACTTTACGAAATACGCTTCAGAACTGCTAAAAATTCGTCGGGCAATAGACCGCGCCGATCGAACTGTCAACACAACTGGCACTGCTAAGAGTATCCTACGACTTCCACATCGCTGGCAACGGGTTATACACAATGCTTGTGACTACTTTGAAGGTCAGTGAAACTTTGGAACACGTATCTATTTTGTACGAGCTGTAAATAAATAGTTGCCACTATTAAAGTTCCTACCCTTATATATGGTGCGAAATTTGGCCATTGTCTTTCAATAAGGAAAAATGTCAGGCTACCCACATGAGTACAAAAATAAACGATTTATTTCTATTACACAGTATATTACACAAACCTAACGGTCACCAATTCGACTAAATACCTAAATTACAATTAGAAACATCTTAAGTTGGAGAGATCTCATAGATAATGTTGTGGGTAACGGAAACCAAAGAATGCGGAACACTCAGAACATGTAACAGATCTACTAATGAGACTAACTGCTAGATTTTGCTGTGCTGTATGGGTTTCTTGCCAGATAGGATTGAAGGAGGACATCGAAAAAGTTAAATGAAGGGCCACTAGTTTTGTACTACCGCGAAATAGGGAAGTGAATGTTTCGGGTATGATAACCGAGTTGGAGGGGAGATCATTATAACAAAGGCGTTTTTTATTGATGCGAGAAGCGTTCATGAATTGTCTTCAACCTACATAGGAAGAAATCATCATCAAATGGTTCAAATGGCTCGGAGCTCTATGTGACTTAACTTCTGAGGTCATCAGTCCCCTAGAACTCAGAACTACTTAAATGATGGGGAATGTAAGTACTTCCTGTATTCGTGCATTTTTTCTGAACGGAGAGGTTGGGAGAATACTGGTGGACGATGTCCGTAGTAATGTAACTACTTCGTACATCTATGGAATGTTACCTGCTGGATATCACCTATCGGTATTCACCTCCATCTTTCCGAAAATCACCCTGCTGCTACATCTTGAGAAAGGCGGCGACCATCTCCACAGAACCAACAACATCGTAATTATTTTCTAGCATGCGCCTACACGGTAACGTATACACAACGAATTCGATTTTTATTTGTTCCATTATTAAAGTTTTTAGTATATTAATTTGACATTGGTTGCTTTACCAAGCTATTCCTACTGCATCATAAAATTGTTCTACGTAGTTTGCTCATTCTATTGATCAATAAGTATGTCTTTTTTGACATATTCCTTATTTGAAATTCCCTGACATTATACTGCCATGTGTACCTGACCCCCTGTTACTTAAACACTGCTCTGCATCCTGCAGCATTTGACTATCGTCATTTAGGGATTCCTGCTCCGTGTGCAGCCATTGACCATCAATATGGGTATCTCAAGGTTTTATAATTGTTTTGCTAGTTTTTGTTCTTTTTATGTGTCCCTCTGATTAGTATCCTTTATTAGATTACAGTTCTGAAGGTGTAAAGACGGCCATGTGGTCATCGGAACCGGTCAACTTGTTATAAACGCTTTTTGAAATTTACCCTGGAAGTCAACTGTAAAAAAGATTTCGAGCTTGCGGCCGGTCGTCGTTAACTTCATTGCATGATATTTTGGCTGGACAACTGTCAGCCATCTTCAGATGAGCCGAACGTATAGTGTGCTGATAGTACCACCGTATCAATGTGGTATGGCCTATATAGGACAGACAACTCGTACAGTATAAGAGCGTTGTTCAGAACATCAAAGTTGCACTCGCCTACTGCAACCCAGTAAGTCTGCAGTAGCGGAACATTGTATTTCTAACGGACATTCAATGGAGTATGACAAAAATTCCATTTTGGCCACAGCAACAACTTTTTTGGACTCCATTATCAAAGAATCTGTTGAAATACGCATTGCGGGAAATATAATGAACCGTGACAGTGGTTACCACTTGAATAACTCATGGAATCGCGTCATCTCCGAAATATGCTCGAGACGAAGACGCCAGAAGACTTCGATAGATGCGGCCTGCGACAATATCGACGGCAGCTGAGTATTGCAGGTCCACCAGCGAAGGTGCTGTCGCTGGGCGGTGTGACCCTTCTGCTTCCGCAACTGCAACGCATGCGCGGCAGTACTATCAGCACACTATATAAGCTGGAGCGGAGAACGTCTAAGTCAGTCCTCGTTCGGCTAACTTGAAGTTGGCTGGCAGTTGTCCAGTCGAAATATCGTGCAATGAAGTTTACGACGACTGGCTGCAAGCCCAAACGCTTTTTGAACAAAAGACCATGTAGAGTATTTAGAGTGCTATGGCGTTAACGTAGGAGCGAGAAATTTCGTATGCACATTACTAGTGAATAAAAGTAAAAATTCATCCATCAGTTACACTACTGGACATTAAAATTGCTACACCAAGAAAAAATGCAGATGACAAAAGGGTATTCATTGGACAAATATATTATACTGGAACTGACAAGTGATTATGTTTCACGCAATTTGGGTGCATAGATCCTGAGATATCAGTACCCAGGAGAACCACCTCTTGCCATAATACTCCTGGGCGTTGAGTCGAAAAGAGCTTAGATGGCGTGCACAGGTACAGCTGCCCATGCAGCTTTAACACCGTACCACCGTTCAAAGAGAGTAGTGACTGGCGTATTGTGACGAACCAGTTGCTCGGCCACCATTGACCAGACGTTTTTAATTGGTAAGAGAACTGGAGAATGTGGCGACCAGGGCTGCAGTCGAACATTTTCCGTATCCAGAAAGAACCGTACAGGACCTGCAACATGCGGTCGTGCATTATCCTGCTGAAATGTAGGGTTCCAAAAGAATCGAATGAAGGGTAGAGCCACGGGTCGTAACACATCTGAAATGTAACGTCCACTGTTCAAAGTGCCCTCGATGCGAAAAAGAAGTGACCGAGACGTGTAACCAGTGGCACCCCCTACCATCACGTCGGGTGGTACACCAGTATAGCGATGACGAATACACGCTTCCAATGTGCGTTCACTGCGAAGTCGTCAAACACGGATGCGACCACCATGATACTGTAAACAGAAACTGGATTCATCAGAAACAATGACGTTTTGCTATTCGTGCACCCAGGTTCGTCGCTGAGTACACCATCGCAGGCACTCCTATCTGATTCAGCGTTAAGGGTAACCGCAACCATGGTCTATTTGCTGTTCGTGCAGATGGTTGTTGTCTTGCAAACGTCCCCATCTGTTGACTCAGGGATGGAGACGTGGCTGCACGATCTGTTACAGCCATGCTGATAAGATGCCTGTCATCTCGACTTCTAGTGATACGAGGCCGCTGGGATCCAGGACGGTGTTCCGTATTACCCTCCTGAATCCACCTTTTCCATATTCTTCTAATAGTCATTGGAATTCGACCAACGCAAGCAGCAATGTCGCGATACGATGAACCGCAATCGCGTTAGGCTAGAATCTGACCTTTGTCAAAGTCGGAAACGTGATGGTACGCATTTCTCCTCCCTAAACGTGGCATCACAACAACGTTTCACGAGGCTACGCCGGTCAACTGCTCTTTGCGTATGAGAAATCGGTTTTAAACTTTCCTCATGTCAGCACGTTTACGTGTCGCCACCGGCGTCAACCTTGTGTGAATGCTCTGAAAAGCTAATCATTTTAATATCATAGCATCTTCTTCCTGTCGGTTAAATTTCGCGTCTGTTGCACGTCATATTCGTGGTGTAGCAGTTTAATGGCCAGTAGTGTAGATAGGCACAGGAGTGCAAGAAATACTGACTTAATTGCAGTATTATGTCATCACAGAAAGTACGAGCATGCCTTCTTCATGTCTTTGATACTCAGAATCTTGAAGCTGCCGATAGATCAAGGCGATATTTACAGGGAACTTCAGGTATAAAGCAGATAAATATTGAAAAATGATCCAGGGGCAATGACATTGTCAGGTTGTAGGAGGAGGTAACGCACAGGAAAGTTATTCAATTATGGATGCATGAGATCGGTAGGACATTTACAGACTAATATTTACCAGTGCACATTCCACAACCATTCCCTACAACTAGCATCAGCACAGACTCTCAGACCACATATGGCCTCGGAAATTTGCTGTACTTGTTACTAACTTTGCTGTTGTGGCATATGCTTTGTTTTTGTACCGTAAAAGAAACATAGAATTGGCCATAAATATCTGTGTTAGAGGCATTTACGAAAAGATTTGTTTAGTGATTACTCATTCAGAATCTGCTACCCCATGTCCTGTTATATTGCGATTCGTGTTGCCCTCTGTCCTGTACATTGTGTTAATACAGGTGGCCGACAGCAAGCTGGCTCTTCCAGATATACAACAGGATTTCCAGGTATGTCCCTATATTCAGACCTACGGCCGGAGGATGCACAACATTAAATTTATTAATATCTCTGTCATGAGCTTCCGACACAAAAGTAAGTAAAGAGACTTGGCAAATACTCCGCGAGTTTTGGTGCCTTGTCTTTCGGAAGGCGCCCTGCCGCCCACGCCCGCAGCTCCGTCCCACAGACGTTCTCCGCAGCCGTGCAAGCGTCCTGGCAGCCGCCGTGTGAGACTGGAGGCCAGTGACGCTGCTGCCGCCCCCTCCTTCCGCCCACGCCGCCTCCAGTAACAAGTGTTGGCCCGCCACAGGCGGCGCCGTCGCTAATGAGGTCGCAGCCCTAGCCTGGTCCCTCCCTCCCTCTTTCCCCTACCCGGCCCAAACCCCGCTGTCCAGACCGCAGACCGGCGGCCTGCCGCCCCATAAAACGGACGGACAGCTCTGCCGATGCCGCGGCCAACGTCGGGGTAGCGGGTGGCGGCGGGTTCCGTCGCGTCTCTGCTGCCGCAGCCCACACACTCCTACAATGCAAGTCTGTGTAACCTCGCCGGCTAAAGCAACGGAATTCGACAGAAGCGTAAAATCGAAGTGCTTCTCAGTGACACCAGACTGTGACTGGTACACGTACCATTGCTATCCCTTATCCCTTACCAGGAAACAATTGCTTACATAGCTATTTGCGCGCATTTCGTTACAATCGAGGTTCCGCTGAGAAGGGTCTCTAAGATATGGTAAGGATTCAAGGATGCATATTTTTACTACAGTTGACATAATCGTCTTGAGAGACTTCAGCAACTGTGTGTAACACCATAGCTTAGACACTACATACCTTTTGTTAATTGATTTAGCTTTCTATTTTGTTCAACATCCCATCTTTCAACTTCTGTAATTATTGTACGATTAATTCGATACTGTAATGAAGTGTAATCTCTGTAATATGCACAATATGAGCAAATGATCTTTTGTCCTCTTCATATAATCTCTTTGGTTATGTTTAAAATTAAATAAATCTATTTAAATAATTTTGTTTAGAACTACCTATATGTGCAAATGATATGTTTTGTTTAAAATGGTTGTTTGCTGTTATGTAAACTGCTGACCTTCACTTAGGATTGTCGGCCGCGGCGATCTAGCGGTTCTAGGCGCTCAGTCCGGAACCGCGCGACTGCTACGGTCGCAGGTTCGAATCCTGCCTCGGGCATGGATGTGTGCGATGTCCTTAGGTTAGTTAAGTTGAAGTAGTTCTTAGTTCTAGGGGACTGATAACCTCAGAAGTTAAGTCCCATAGTCCTCAGAACCATTTGAACCATTTCACTTGTGATTCTTAATTATTCTATGTGGAAAATGTAGTGTGGTTCCCCTCGGGAAGGGAATTTAGTATCGCGCTCAAATTGTGGTTGGCCTAGGTAGAAAGAGCGGAACAAGAGTCAGTCGGGGACGAGATACCAAACATTGAACTACCCATGTAAAAGTTGTATATTGTGCTGGTTCCGAGAGAGGATTTTGCTGACGCTTTTCAATGCCTCGGATGGATGGATGAAGAGCTGGAAATTTTCTGAAATTGGTATCTATCATCGCCACCAAGAAATGACAGAGCCCAGCAATTATACCTGCAAATCCACCAATTAACTTGCAATCGTCACCACATTCTGCAATCCCTGTAACGGAACACTACAATAATATACAGTGAAGGATCAGCTTACTGGATGTGTTAGTGTGCTGAAATATAAAGTAATTTATAACTGAATTTGAGTACCTACCTTGATTTTTTTCCTTATCATAACACCTCTTAGGTTCCTCTCCGTTTAAACTAAAGTGATAACCGAGTGTCCGTACTGAAAGGACATTAAAGCCCAGTGTTTTGCTAATTAATGCATTTTGAACATTGTAAAAAAAAGTTAAAGTTAATGTGACAATAGAGTGAGTTAAAGTAGTGATGCGTGCTGAAATAATTTTCCTATTAAAGCTGCTTATTAATATGTTGTTGCCAACTTCTAAATTAAAAGTTCTTAAGACTGAGGCTCATAAAGTTTTGCTTAGTAAATGATCACACTGCTTCCCGTTGAAAATCGCAGAAGGTGAGTCAGTTTCTTAAAAATATGTTAATTTTGTGTCTCACTGTAGTAAAAGTGGAAAACTGCAGTTGTGGAAACTTATATACTCATGCTTGCTAAGCACTTGTTCCTTTTTGGTATTGAAAGTGTATTGATAGTGTAATAGGATCCACACTTTATCCTTTATGCAATGATCAATAACAATTAACAGAAAGACCATTAGTTATGAAAACAATAATTTCTTTATTCAATAGACACTGAGAAGTAACCTGTTTGTGAATTCCAATTAACTTTCATTCTAAATAGAATAGTATTTAGTTGAGAGATACTTAACCTGTGACCAATTCATAATTTTGCAGTGAACTAAATTTATAATTTTGTGTCAGCTAGGAAAATCTTTGAACAATAATACTGAGCCTATATCCAATTAATGATTCTGCAGTGAATATTAATAGTAATGTTATAAAGACCATGCAGTTTGAATAAGCCTTGAAAGTAATAGTGTGTTTCGTTATCTGTTATATTTTTGCAAATAGTCTGTGCTGCTGTAGCTGTTAGTTCCAACCTTAAAGTTAACGTATGCAGATGTCAGAGTTCATTGCACTCGCATGTGGTAAAGTACAGGTTGTGTTTGTCCGTTAAAGTTACTAATAACTATTTTCTTGAACAAGAATGTTAATCATTCTCTTGCCTAATTAGGCTGGCGACCGTTTTCTTTATTCTTTAAACAGTGTTGCTAGGTAAAATATTATTTACTACTGACTTTCACTTCCGATACGCAACCTACGTAAGGTACAACATGGTCAATATAACAGAATTCCTCTCAGAAAGTAACACTGATCTGTTGCTTTATACCATAATTACTTTAACAGAGTAGTTCCATTTTACAGCTTTGAGGTTATGGTATAGGAGCAGTGGAGGGGAGTGTTATATGTGTACCAGGTATTTCTCATTTATTGTCCTGTCTCAGTTGCACAATTTTTCAATTCGATTACGTGTTTCGACCCTTCTGGATCATCTTCAGACATAAGTTACTGAATCACTAACATGTCTTTGGTACTCGAAACAACATATCAGAGTAGTCTGATATGTTGTCGGTTCTAGGCGCTGCAGTCTGGAACCGCGAGACCGCTACGTTCGCAGGTTCGAATCCTGCCTCGGGCATGCATGTGTGTGATGTCCTTAGGTTAGTTAGGTTTAACTAGTTCTAAAAAAAATCTTTATTGACAAATCTATAATAATATTTATACAAAAGGAACCCACAACCTTAATTATTAGTGGGTCATAATCATACTACAATATTATATATTCAGCAGCTATTTTTATTGTTATTACAATGGTACTATATTTATTATTGTGAGTTACAGACAGGATACAATATTCGACAATAGGCAGACTACAGCTATTAATCAATACTATTAGCTAATTGTTAGTTTTCTTACCTACTTGTTAATTCCTAACTGCCTGCAGCGTTACAGGAGTGACAACGTAGATATATAAACCTACTACATTAGGCCCTGCTCATCGAGCTAATCCTAATGAGCGTGCCCCTGACACTGGGCAGGCCGAGATTGTTTGCCGCTGCAGGTTCCTAACGTAACATCTAAATCTAAAGCTACAACTACTGTACTAACCTACGTCAATTTCGGTGCTGTGCGTGGACAGGACGACTCTTAGTTGCAATCCGCCACGTGCAGGACTAGGGGGACCGGGGTACACGAATCTAGAACACCTCAATCAAACACACAGTAGGAATGGAGCGGTCAACGTGGACCAGCTCTCTGGCCACCACGACTGTCAGATTTAATTCTTCTGGATTTTTTTCTTTTGGAGAGTCTTGAGTATGAGATCCCAGTACAGCTGGAAGAAAATCTTTTTGATCGACTTTTGGCAATAGCATGTAACGGGACATCTCTTCTGGCATTAATTTTCCTCAACAGAAGTTGTCAATACCAGTATTATTTTTCGAATTTTGGACAGATGAATAGTATCTCAGGTGCTTTTCTGAAAACTTCAGTATGGTTCAATTGGTTCTAAGCAGTATGGGACTTAACATCTGAGGTCATCAGTCCCCTCGACATAGAACTACTTAAACCTAACTAACCTAGGGACCTGACACACATCCTTGCCCGAGGCAGGATTCGAACCTGCGACCGTAGTAGCAGCGTGGTTCCGGACTGAAGCACCTAGAACTGATCGACCACAGCAGCCGGCTTTCTGAAAACTGTCATACAATTTTATACACAGTATGTTGTATTTCAAGCTAAAATTTGTGAAAAGGAATTACTTTACTTTGGATTTTATAATCGATAAATACTAGTTCTGAATGTATTGTTAAAATTATTTTTTTAGAAACATTTGAAATTACGAATCATTTGGCACGATTATGATTTCTGTTATTAATTACGCAATCTGGTACTATTTACTATGTTTATTTCTGGATTCCTGTATGAAATAACTATCGTAACTAAGAGAAATTCATTTGAAACGTCCTGGTAGACTAAAACTGTGTGCCCGACCGAGACTAGAGCTCGGGACCTTTGCCTTTCGCGGGCAATTGCTCTGCCAGTAATTATAAACACTTTTGAAAATTGTTGTTTCCGCTGAATGAGCATCTGCCAGTAATTGTAAACACTTTTGAAAATTGTTGTTTCCGCTGAATGAGCATGACTCTGCTATAATTGGACTATTTTTGTGTTCTGAGCGAAAAAAAAATTAATTTCGGTTTTGTTAATGTGAAAAATCAAGAAAATGTATGATATACTGAAATGTAACAAAATATATTAACGTGACAACAAAAATTCGGCAACAACAATCTTCAATCTTCAAATTTATTTAGATCACTTCAATCATGCGGACAAAAATGTGAGAATTTCAGCTTAGTGAATCAGATCCCTATAAGTGGAGCCGCCTTTATGTGAAAAGATAAGCAAAATAGAAACTTTACTGTCATCTTCGCTCCTCTCAAATCTCGATAAAACACTTAAGTGGATAACAGCTGCAATTATGAAGGAGGGGGTAGATTATAAGCAGAAATTACTTGGAATATACCATGTTTTGTGGAACATGTGAATGAAAGCGTGTGTCACATGTACACCTGGTGCAACGAAAAGTAGGGTCGCCTCATGGAGCAGCTTCTACAGAGCACACAGGTCACAGCTCATTGTCTCCGCTTTGTGCCTACTGTGAAGAGGGAGATTTGAAAGTGATCCGTTCTCCAAACTTATTTTACATCCAGACGGTACATTTCCAAGCACGGATTCCACATCCAAACTTTATCTATGAACCATGGAAGCCTGTAATAATAATTGTAAAATTTGATTGGATATACCTTCAAAACTTTTCAATGGCTGTCTGATGAAACAGAAACTCCCTGCAGGTAGTCTCTTGCAGCAATCTCGTAGATCGCTATTACTCGTTGAAAACTTGTGGTGAATCTGGATATGGTATGAAAACAGTGTAATAAAAGAAATTTGTTTCCGTCAAAGCAAGAATAATGACTGTTTCACAACTTCGAAGGACAAAATGAGAGAAAATTATAAATAGATAGTGAAGCTATTGACAATCCGAAGGTGGGAAGGTGGTATATTAAGCGTGGTACTACTGCTACGCTGCTGCCTTCCTTGATCTTGGAAGTGGTTTGCACAACAAGTTTTAGTGTGAATTACAGTTTCATGCGGGCAATGAACCACGGAACGTTGGAATATTACACTGACAAAAAAATTGGCGGGTGAAGGAAATCAGTGGCGACAGATGAAAATAGGAAAACTGATCGCTATCGAACCCGAGACCGAAGGATCTGTAATGCACTTGAGCCACGGAACTAAACTTTCAGAAAACAACATTAGCAAAATTTAAGAAGACAGTAATCTGAAGCGATGCATGGCGAGTGATAATACTTATTCAAAAGGCATTCAAAAATTTCACGGTTTGAAGGTAAAACATTAAAATGCTGGTGTGCTGGTTGCTTTCCCTTTCACGTGTCAAAATTACGAAATTTCCGGCTGGAATCCACATCTCAATGCAGGACGTGGAGCAGCGGGGTTTGGAGCTTTCGAGGTGGGCCGGCATTATGACAGGAAACTGCCCGTGAGGTTTGGAACGCAACTGAATTAGCCGTCTGTGCCGCGCATTAAAATTCATGACTGTTCGGTTTGGGCCGTAAAACCGGAGAAGAGAGAGCTAATGGAATCCCGATCGACACAGGGAATAATAAGCGAATCCTTTCAGGTGCTAACGAACGGCGCTCACACTTCGGCATATACACAGCGGCGTTTCACTCGAATGCTACTGCATAACGAGTTGCGTAATTTAAAACGGGAAGAGGCGGGCAGAGAGTAACGAGAGGAGCAAAGTTTCAACTGCTCTCGGAAAACTAGGACAGAGTTGTATCTAGAGAAGTAGCACTACCGGCAAAAACAAACCACTCCGTGACCACGAGTGAAATTGTGAGAGCATTTCGGGTTAGTACGAGTGGATCGCGGAAACTGTGTCAATCACTTACGTCAACACAGGTACATACAAGGTGTTCATCATTAAGAGCGAAAACTGACGCGAGTGAAATATGCGATAACAGCAGCCAATTCTTCACAGTAATCGTAGGTACACAAACGAGTGAATGTGTGTTCACTAGCTGCCACTGACTTCACAATGAACTATTGTCTTTGGTAATAGAAACGCATTTGAAGAGTACACTCTTCGACTAAGTACTCACCCAATAGAGCTCAAATACCGCCCTGGGTCTACCTTAACTGGAAACCCTAAATTACTTCAACACTTTATATGTCACAATTTACCGTACATTCATACCTATTGCAGGGGGTCTTCTACGTGTCGCCCGCATAAGTGTCGTTTACGCAGTGAACTGCAAATTCTTTCACAGATCCCGGATCATCCCATAAGATGAGGACTGCACAATTCTCTGGTGCAGGTCTTCAGCGTTTATACTAGGGGTGTTGTACACTTTACTTAATCAATAATCCCAGACAGTGAATTTCTAATGTCTGAGGTCAGGTGAGCTTGGAGTCGAGGTTCTGGTCCTGTTCGACATATATATTTGGACGATATTGGTACGTTAGATGATATCTTACACAAGCAACAAAAGTGCCAGTGTCAGCATTGTAAAAGTTGAACCCCATTAGAAGGAAACTTAGGCCGGCCGCGGTGGCCGAGGGGTTCTAGGCGCTGCACCAAGGAACCGCGCCCTGCTACGGTCGCAGGTTCGAATCCTGTCTCGGGTATGGATGAGTGTGATGTCCTTAGGTTAGTTAGGTTTAAGTAGTTCTAAGTTCTAGGGGGTTGATGACCTCAGATGTTAAGTACCATAGTGGTCAGAGCCATTTGAACCATTTAGAAGGAAACTTAACAATGATGTCAACATTTAACAAACATTTTTAGTAATTACGACAAATTTTCAGACACAAGTCTATAGTGGCTAGTAACTTATGACAAATTTTCAGACACAAGTCTATCGTGGCTTGTAAGTGCACTTTTGCAGTAAACAGCTCATTTGTAGAGCCACGCATACTGAACATTTTTGCGAATTTCGGCCCTATTGCTCTTCACTATTGAACGAAGGAGAAACGACTCACAGGTACTCATCATTCACTCTCCTCTCCCCACCCCCCTCCATCTCTCGTTGTGTCTCTCTTACACACCCACACACACTTACTCGCATGCGCGCTAGCTTGCTCCCGCGCGCTCACAAAAATTACAAAACATCATAATTTGGGACAACACCTTAAACAAGAGTGGTGAGTTCGAGTACTCTAATGCTTCCGTTTCACTACATATTTGAATAAGATCACGACACATTGCAACGAGAAATATCATTAGATATCTTACACATTTTTCATTTAACAACAATAATTTTGTAAGTGGATGCTGTCGGTTTCTTTCTTTTACACAACAAGAAGAAATTCAACATAGTTAAGGAATATATTCCATGGCATCACGATAAAATATGTGCATACTGAGGTGTTGCAGTGTTAGTGATTTCATTTGTCATCGGCGATCAGAAGGTTCTCAGAAGGCCTGACTGTGTGTCGTTATGTCTATGCATGTAGTAATTGTGCTGATGTTAGGGGTGAACGTTGGTACAACGTCTATTTTAGGGTAAAGCCATGCTCCACCGAGGGGTACGTACTTCTCTTGAACAGCTTCAGCCATTTGAACATGGTGGCATTCAGTGTCTTCCGCTATCTGGATGGATGTGTCGACGGATTGCTGCACATGTTGGGTACAGTGCATCAATGACGTCTCACTGCTTTCAGAAATGTTCTGTGGCACGTTCCCACATCCATAGAACAAGTTCTGGACGTCCATGCAGCACACACTGTTATCGAATACCAGCCATGGAAAATATCTGGACGGAAAATATCTGGACACCTGCTGCACACCATGTGTCACAGCAACACAAAGGTCTCGTGTGCCTATGGCGATGTTACAGTGTCACCACAACACCGAAAAGCGTGTCTACACATGTGACATGAAAAAATCAACAGAAAACTGGATTGGCCTTCTTCTATCCACTTACGATGCTAGGTTCTGTCTTTATGGACGTTTGTGAGTGACGACCGTACACGTGTATTGGGTGGACCAGCTGGACAGATTAATCCGAAGTGTTATCTCCCACGGCACAAAAGTCATAGGCTACCTCTTAATATCGTATCGGACCTCCTCTTGCAGGCATAATACAGCAACTCGACGTGGTTTTGACTCAACGCGTCGTTGGCAGTCCCATGCAGAAGTATTGAGCCTTGCTGCATCTACAGTCGTTCATAATTGCGAAAGTGTTGCCGGTGCAGGTTTTCTTGCGCTAACTGACTTCTCGCTGATGTCCCATTAATGTTCTATGGGACTCATTGCGGGCGACCTGGATGGCCAAATCACTCTCTTAAAACCAATCGTGAACACTTGTGGTCCGGCGACATGGTGCATTGTCATCCACAACATGAAGTCCATGAATGGCAGCAAAAGGACTGCAAGTAGCTGAACGTAACCGTTTCCAGTCAATGATGGTTTCAGTTGATCCAGAAGACCCTCTCCAAACTACGTAAATACATGCCACACCATTATGGAGCCAGCTCCATCTTGCACAGTGCCTTGAGTCCATGGCTTCGTGGGGTCTGCACCACACGCTAACGCTACCATCAACTCTTACCAACTGATATCTGGACGCATTCGAAAAGGTGAAGGTTTTCCAGTAGTTTATAGTTCAACCAATACGGTCAGGCCCAAGGAGAGGCGCTGCAGGCGGTGTGTGCTGTTAGCAAAAGCACTGACGTGGATCGTCTCTGCCATGGCCGTTAAAACCATATTTCGTCCCACTGTCCAAACGGATACGTTCGTCGAGGTCTCAATTTGATTCCTGCATTTTTTTCACTTAGTGCGCAAGTCGGTTAGCACGCGCTGACAACTCTACGTTAACGCCGCTGCTCTCGGTCGTTAAGTAATGGCTGGCGGCCACTGCGTTGTCCGTGGTGAGAGGTAATACTTGAAATTTGATATTCTCGACCCAATCATAACACAGTGGGTGTCAGAATACTGAATTCCGTAACGAGTCACGAAATGGAATGGCTCAAGTGTCTAGCTGCAACTACCATTTCGCATTTAGAGTTTGGTAATTCCCTTCGTGCTGCCTTAGCACGTTGGAAAGCTTTTCAAACGGATTAATTGAGTCTCAACGACAGCTCCGCCAATGCACTGCTCTTTAATACCTTCTGTACGCGTACTACCGCCATATGTATATATCACAGTCCCAATACTTTTGCCACCTCAGAGTAACATAACGAATAACTGCTATATTGCCGTCCGCCCCTGGTAGCTGAGTCGTCAGCGTGAAGAATGTCAATCCTAAAGGCCCGGGTTCAATTTCCGGCTGGGTCGAAGATTTTCTCCACTCGGGGACTGGGTGCTGTGTTGTCCTAATCATCATCATTTGATCCCCATGGACGGGAAAGTCGCCGAAGTGGCGTCAAATCGAAACAAATGCACCCGGCGAACGGTCTACCCAACGGAAGGCCCTAGTCACACGTCATTTACATTTACCGCTATATTGCCTATGTTGTTGTTATCCACGTGCTACTGCCACTTCTGCGACAGGTAGGTGATATGTTTCTCAGCACGAAAGTGGACGCCTACATTTGGCTGCTACGATGCAGCTTGCTCTTTCTTGTGTACAACAACATTCTTGGCCAGTGTTATCACCAGATTTCTCAACAACTGAAAAGATATGGGACATGGCTGAGTGGGAAGCTACTTCTGCTTCCGAGTCTGCAGGAACCATTGTCGAACAGCAACAAAGGTGCAAAGGGCTTAGGACATTCTGTCGCGGAAATTAGCACCTTTCCGATAGTATGCATGCGAGGATTCACGCCTGCGTTTCGGATAGAGGGAGGTACACTGTATTGGTGCGAGTGTGTGTGCTCGCCTTACTATGACTTTTGTATTTCATATGGTCTGAATTTGGTACCATATACTCCAAGAATGTCGATATACCTGTCACATAATTTTTCAACAAAATGGGCCGTCCGGTGTGACCGTGCGGTTCTAGGCGTTTCAGTCTGGAACCGCGTGACCGCTACGGTCGCAGGTTCGAATCCAGCCTGGGGCATGGATGTGTGTGATGTCCTTAGGTTAGTTAGGTTGAAGTAGTTCTAACTTCTAGGGGACTGATGACCACAGATGTTAAGTCCCATAGTGCTCAGAGCCATTTGAACAATTTCAACAAAATGGCATTGTCCTTGAGGATGCTGCATTTCTTTCTGGCAGTGCACTTACAATAAGTACACTGCATCTATCCTCATTTCAACAGAACTGTCATTCGTTCCACAAGTGCGAAGGTTGTACAGGTAATGTTTTATTTCTTTACCATTGCGCAACGTCGAATCATACCTACAGACAACGCCTTCAGTTAACAACCTTATAAAGAAGCTAGTTCTATCTCAAAAATAATATAGGCGCTATACATATATATTAAGAGCATTAGAGACTTTATTATGCTTTATTGTGGCACACCCTATATAACGTTCGTGTCTGTTGAACATTCGCGGTCCAGTAAACTCATTCGGACTTGTTCAGAGGGACGAACAGTGAAACAGTGCTATTAAATGCGAGCGCATCGAAATACGTGTAAACACAGGGCTTACATGGCACAGGCTATAAAACAGCAATACGTCTCACACGAGTAACTAAAATAAACAGTATCAAATCAACCCCCGTGCAACAATTTTCATTCCAATTCATTATAAGTTTTTATGTTTGTGTATATGTGCCATTACAGGAGAAGTGTCATTTGAATGGTTAAAAAGTATTGAACGTTATTCTGTTCCGCGCCTACTGTACTTAGTCTACTGTTGTTATGCAACTTATACCGTAGATATTACGGAAATGGAAAGTGTTATTGATGTGCAGGTCTTACAGAATGGATTGATCGTGAGGGGCTCGTATGGTTAGCCAGTTAACAGATTGTAATAATAGAAAGAGAATTTTTATGCAAACATGCACTTTTTTATAACGGACAATTCCTATTGACACGAAAAGCTAAAATTAGAGTAAATAAGTATGCCAGTGACATTTGTTGCACTATTCTAATGCGAGTCATTTACGAGAGCACTACACGCTTCAAGGCTGGTATGTAACGCCTGTTGCACACGTGTTAGCATTTCAGCGGAGGTGTCCGTGCAGGCTTCTGTAATACGTCGTTGCATACCATCAGGTGTAGTCGGTAATTGTTTGTAGATAGCTACTTTCCGCTTTCCCCACAGAAAACAGTCTACAGGTGCCAAATCCTCGGTACAATCTGGCCAAGGTACGGGTCCTCGGCGTCCAATCCAATGATTTGGAAACAATTCGTGAAGACATGCTGCAGTAATTCGTGCAGTATGGGCTGGACTACCATCATGTTGATACCATATGTTCCTCATAGACTGCAGAGGGACGTCCTCCAGCATCCGAAGAAGATCATCTTTTAGAAGGCTCCCATACTTGTACGTATTCTGTGTTCAATCTATGAGATGATGGTTCAACATCACACATCACACGTTTATCCTCCACGAACGCTAACGTTCTATTTGGTGAAGGCAAAGGCGACTGCAACAGCCCCATAGTGTATGTTTCAGCGTTTTACGTGGCCGTGATTGGTAAGTGTGGCTTCATCACTAACCAGTATACATGATACATCTGGAGTATTATGTCTTAGTGCCCATGTACAGAAGTTAACACGATTCTCATAATAGTTTCCATGGAGCTCCTGATGGAGAGAGATGTGGTAGGGATTGAGCCAATGTCGATAAAAATGCGTAGGACACTTGCCTGACGCTTGCCACTATCTCTTTCGATTGCGTGAGAGCTAACGTAAGGATCAACAGCAGCAGCAGCAAGAACTTTCACTTCCGGTTTTTCCGTCGTCACTGGTTTCCTACTGTTACGTTGACGAGGTGTTACACCAGCACCACCACTTTCAAGGAATTGGCTGAAGATGTTGACAAGAAATTTGGATATCTTGCTGCATACCCTGTACAAGAACGAAGTGATTTCTTCCTAAACTCTCCGTGCACTATGAGCATGTCTGCTTTTTCTGTATTGGCAAATCCCATCGTCCACTCACGACCTGCTGCCGTAACTATAACACACTAATAGACCAGCAAGTCACAGTGTATACGACGAGCACACAAGCACACCGTAAGTAAACGTAACAACATCGTACCTAGCAGATACGCAGATTGAATGGCACAAACAAGAGTCGGTATAAAACTTTTCAAACTGTGGAATCCCGTAAACGACTCTCAGTAGAATCCTAGAACAAAAGCCAATTTACTTTTTGTTTGTTAACGCCTATTACTCTATTTAAAAAAAGTGTATTTCTGTACAAAAAATACACTTTATAAGTATTGTTATAGTCTCTTTATTGGCTAACAATAGACCCCTGACTATCAATCCATTCTGTGAAAACTGGACATCGATAGCACTCTCCATACCCGCATGATTTACGCTGGAAGTTTTAGGTAACTTAATTCTGTATGTTTGTGTGGCAGACGTATGGCAGACGTACACTCTATACACACTCACATAGTGCTTGTAGAACTATATAGTTACGAGTAAGAACACATGGCACATCACATACATCAGGTGATCGCGTGAAATAAATAACTCTTACTATAACACAGCCAAAGTGGAGTTGTCTTTTAAGACCATTAGAAAAGCTAAATTTAAGTCCGTGTGTTATTCGATAGAATTCCGCAGAAACAATACTCCCACATGTTTAGGAAGGTAAATAAACCGGAGAAAGAAATTCAGCAACTGACAGTTTTGGTCGGTGAAATTTATAGCCCGCTCTCTGGTTTCCCCTCTTCTGCTGCTTTATTGGCGGTGTCGAGTTAGTGACAGGTTTTCTGAGAAGCCACGCTTAACACAGAGGAGAGACCACTGGTAACGAAGTGTTTCAGGTCGGCCACAGACGGCCACATCGGGCTCCCTTAAAGCGGCTCTCCCGCTTGAGGATCGGCTATTGATTGGTCGGCGCGGCTGCCGGCGGCGCCACAAATGGACGGATCGGCACGTGGCTCGATAGCCGCGCGGAAAGCCGACAGCCTGAAAAATGCATGTGCCGCTACCTGCACCGCTAGTCTGTAGTTTGGGTTGCCGCGTTACAGGGGCTACACCCGAGGTGGTTTACCACACGTGCTCTATGCCGTACCTGTTTCCTCTAACTAAACAGTTTCCAATTTTTGCATAACAGAGAGGTGCGTTCTCCATTTCTAACTCATGAACGATTAGGCTATAGGGTTGAACATCAATTCTCAGAGTGTTTCCACAATTATACTGTGCACGCAGAACATTTTTGACGGAAATTGCTTACATAATAGTGGTGCGACGCATCTTACAGTATTGCTGAAATGTGTGGAGACCTTTCCAGGTATGACTAACACGGTATAGTGAGCGTAAACCAGGAATGGCTGCACGAAAAAAAATTACACGTTTTTTGACTTACAGACGATGTTCACAGATATGTTGAAACAGTTGAATCGGCAGAATTTTGCAGATACTTGTAAAAGTGTCCCACGTAAGCCTAACTACAAAATGTGATGTGTGAATGCCAAGTAAAGAATCTGCAGATATTTTGTAATCCCTACGTAGCGCTCCATTAAGAATGATGTAGCTGCTGGCATAGCTTGGACACGTGACTGTAAAAATCAAGTTGAAACACTCTGCTTTTTCAAAACCATAAAAATTGTACATCGATAAAAAAAATCGACCAATGTCACCAGCACTAGAAAGATAACAGTCGGCTGGTGTACTTCGGACCCAAGAAATATCAGAGAAGAAATTTCGCTGTTGTTGTGATCTTCATTCCGAAAATTAGTTTAATGAACCTCTCTTGCGCAAGCCTCTTGATCTCCACTAACATTGCTGCTGCAACCCAATTCCATTTGCATCTGCTTACTATGTTCCTCCCTAGCTCTCCTCCTATAATTTTTTACTTCAACACCTCCGTCCGCCACCAAACAGGTTCATGAATCCAGATATACTTCATCATCTGATGCACTATTTTAGTCAAGTTGTGAGAAAAATTTATTTTTCGCTAATTTGATCAGTATCTCTCCATTAGTAACTCCGCCTACTCATCCAATCGTCAGCATTTCAAAAGGTTCTATTCTTCTCTTGTCTGAACTGCTGATCGTTTACGTTACTTCCACAGAAGGCTGCTGTCCAGAAAACACCTTAAGGAAGGAATTTTATTAGTTATAATCATTTCCTCTCTTTCGGAAATACTTTCCTTTCCTTTGCCCGTCTGCATTTTATATCCTCTTTACTTTTGTCATCATGTGTAATTGTGCTGTCAGACAGCTAAATGCATCAACTGCTTTTAGTGTTTCACTTGCTAATGTAATTCTAGCAGCGTTAGTTATGTAGTAATTGTACATCATTCTATTACTCTAGTTATATTTTGTTGATTTTCATATTATAACCTCTTTTAATGACACTATCCAATCTGTGATATCTGCGCTTTCATATTGCTCTAGACCTTCAGTCGCTCCTACGCTTTGCATATCGTCTAAATTACACACCAATCTGTGAATTAATAGTCATTAGCCATACACTAATGGATGCGAAATTTAATAGAGCCTTTGAGAATAACAATAGCGAACTATCGTACGAGACTCTGTTTCGTATCTGAACTTATTTTAGAAAAATTTAAAATTAATTGAAAATAATAAATGTAGAACGTCTCACTTCAGTTAACATTGAGAAACTTCAATATGTTTCTCTATTTAGTTTTTTTTCTGTAAATGGATACGATTACCTCTTAAACTCAATATTCAGTCATCAATATAGTTAATGAATCCAATTTTTGTTTGTGTAAATTACAGTAATATTCTCAGCTTGCAAAAAGTAATTTTTTATCGGTGTGCGTTGGCTATATTGAATTAATGTGTTATACTGTGAGGGTGAGTGAGAACGTTGGAATGCAGGATGTCAGTGATATGAGAATCACAATTTTTTTAAACATAATTTGTGATGAATGCGCGTGCGAATTATGTTGAGCAAACTAGCAATGTGTTAAATACATGGTATGATGTGTACCAAGAGTAAGTATCGTAGAAACAAAATGTTTATTTTTGTTCTCGAGAAAGGTGAACACCAGAATAATTACAGCTTCCTTCCTTTTCTGGAAATACAGGTTGTGGGAATTGACCTAATTAAATTCGGAACTGGGGTTAGTCAAGGACGGACATTACCGAACTGTTCGCGAAAATGTATGAAGGTAATTGGCTACAGCATGTTCCAGGAAGTCAGAAGGTAGAACGTTCCAGTGTTCTGAAGGGCAGAAATTATGGCGCTCCTGTCCCGGGAGCCGGAAATGAAATATCATAGTACGTGGATGTGTGCTAGTAAAAACGATGTAATTTACTTTCTTTAAAAAGTAGAGGGAGGGGGGGTGTGTGAAAAGCGTTTCGAGAAGTTTTGAGAATTGGATTAATAGTTACATGTACTATACCCGAACTTAGGCAGCACTTCAAAACTGCCAATAATCTTTGAAACTTTAAAGTGTTCATTGACCGTGATAAGTTGTGGTTCTTTAGACAGACGGTAGTGAGGTCTATGCTGCTATTCAGAACGCAATGTGTGTGAGCCTGATTGCGGAAACTGAGAGCGAAACTGTGTTTTATCACGTAAAACAGACGCAGCAAATGTATCTTTCACACGGGAGTATAGTGTAAACGCTTCAGATCAGAAATTGTTTCATTCAGTAGTTTCAGTTGAACCTACGAGAAAGAACATTCTTTGCAGCAGGAAACAGATCTTTTAACATGTATAATGCAACTGTCTCTTTAATAGCTTTCGAACTACAGTATACGCCGCTTCATGATAGATCTTGGTATTAAGGAAATTCATAGAGGTAAGTGACTAAATTAGAGAAGCCAGACAAATCCGGACCGTTGTAGTGGCGCAGAGGGACTGCGCAATGATTTCGAACCTACGAGTTGTATAATACTATGGACAGGCACGAGGCGAAAATGTAAAATTCCGCGTCATTGGTCGGAAACTGATCGTCCCGGGCTCGACGCACTTCTCAGAAAATCATAGGTTATTATAGGCAAGGGTCTCTCCTCTGCACGTTCCCATGAAGTGGAGAGGTGCGGCCTATCCCACATGACGGATTTCCGAGAACATCACAGAGCTAACCGAACTATGCTCGTCTTCTGTCGTGTGTCACCGTGAGGGAAGGCACGTTGCCTTTTTTGGCATCAATAATAGCAACTGTCCCATGTATGTTGTTTGGTGTGGAGGGTGTTGCTTCCGGGAAGAGGTATTGTGGTGTCACAAAATGGATTGCCGTTTTGCTTACGTTTCGAAGTATCAAGGCCGTTATTATGGCAATAGGTGGTTGTTCTGGGTACTGATTTCTCAGGATCTATGCACCCAATCACATGTCGCTTCTATTACAATATATTTATCCAATGAATACCCGTTTATCATCTGCATTTATTCTTGGTGTAGTAATTTTAATGGCCAGTAGTGTACATTATACGTCGCTTATGACAGGTTGTGGTCTTGAGGAAACTTATCGAGGTTACGTGACTAAATTACAGTATCCAGGCAAATCCGGGTCGTTGCATCATGTCCAACAAATTGGGTATTATTTACAATCTAAACTAGCCGAGAAATAAAGAAATGTGTTACTGAACGTCCCTCGTAACTGCATCACGGAAAACGGCACTTTGACCTACCAAGGCCGGTTGAGTGTGTAAGCTAATAGCTGTCTTCTGCCACTCTGGTCAAGCTGGTCAGTCAGGTGCATTCGCAAGAAGTGCTTTTTGGTTTCTACTTTTATTCATCCGATCAATTCTCATTCCCGAGTTCGCCTCTTGGTTTTGCTCACCTTAAACCTGGCGGCTGTAATCGTAAGTCACGAGAGAGTGACCACTTTATGGAGTGAGTTACATATCCTTACGATCCAATCGATCAATCTGAGTTTAGCATATAACTTTCGCCCTGCTGGAATTTTGTAAGATTTCTACCGGAAATTTATCCTGACAAAAGCTCTTAGAATATTGAAGATTGTGACTAATGGCCGTAGTCAAACAATTATCAGATTTTTCCTACATTACATGTCCTTATGTTTTGGGGAAACTGAAAGCAAGGGGAAACTACAACCACAATTTTTCCCGAGGGCACGCAGCTTTACTGTATGATTAAATGTTGATGGCGTTCTCTTGGGTAAAATACTTCGGAGGTAAAATAGTCCCCCATTCGGATCTCCGGGCGGGGACCACCCAAGAGGACGTCGTTATCAGGAAAAAGAAAACTGACATTCTACGGATCGGAGCGTGGAATGTTACATCCCTTAATCGGGCAGGTAGGTTAGAAAATTTGAAAAGGGCAATGTATAGTTAAAGTTACATATAGTGGGAATTAGTGAAGTTCGGTGTCAGGAGGAACAAGACTTCTGGTCAGGTGAATACACGGTTATAAATACAAAATCAAATAGGTGTAATGCTGGAGTAGGTTTAATAATGAATAAAAAATAGGAGTGCGGGTAAGCTACTACAAACAGCATAGTGAACGCATTATTGTGGCCAAGATAGACACAAAGCCCACAACTACTACAGTAGTACAAGTTTATATGCCAACTAGCTCTGCAGATGATGAAGAAATTGATGAAATGTATGATTAGATAAAAGAAATTATTCAGGTAGTGAAGGGAGACGAAAATTTAATAGTCATGGGTGACTGGAATTCGAGAGTAGGAAAAGGGAGAGAAGGAAACATAGTACGTAAATATGGATTGGGGGGGAAGAAATGAAAGAGGAAGCCGCCTGGTAGAATTTTGTGCAGAGCATAACTTAATCATAGCTAACACATAGTTCAAGAATCATGCAAGAAGGTTGTATACATGGAAGAACCCTGTACTGGGTTTCAGGGAGAGCATAAGGGAACAATTAACATTAATGGGGGAAGGAAATACAGTAGAAGAAAAATGGGTAACTTGGAGGGACGAAATAGTGAAGGCAGCAGAGGATTAAATAGGTAAAAAGAAAAGGGCTAGTAGAAATCCTTGGGTAACAGAAGAAATATTGAATTTATTGCTGGAAGGAGAAAATATAAAAATGCAGTAAATGAATAAGGCAAAACGGAATACAAACGTCTCAAAAAGCAGGGATGGCTAAAGGACGGATGTAAGGATGTAGAGACTTATCTGACTAATGGTAAGATAGATAGTGCCTACAGGAAAATTAAACAGACCTTTGGAGAAAGGAGAAACACTTGCATGGATATCAAGAGCTTTGATGGAAACGAAGTTCTAAGCAAAGAAGGGAAAGCAGAAAGGTGGAAGGAGTATGTAGAGGGTCTATACAAGGGAGATGTACTTGAAGACAATATTATGGAAATGGAAGAGGATGTGGATGAAGATCAAATGGCAGGTATGATACTGCGTGAAGAGTTTGACAGAGCACTGAAAGACCTGAGTCGAAATAAGGCCCCCCGGAGGAGACAACATCCCATTAGAACTACTGACAGCCTTGGAAGAGCCAGTCCTGACAAAACTCTACCATCTCGTGAGCAAGATGTATGAGACAGGCGAAATACCCTCAGACTTCAAGAGAAATATATTAATTCCAATCCCAAAGAAAGCAGGTGTGGACAAATGTGAAAATTACCGAACTATCAGTATAATAAGTCACGGCTGCAAAATACTAACGCTAATTCGTTACAGACGAATGGAAAAACTGATAGAAGTCGACCTTGGGGAAGATCAGTTAGGATTCCGTAGAAATGTTGGAACACGTGAGGCAATACTGACCCTACGACTTACCTTACAAGCTAGATTAAGGAAGGGCAAACCTACGTTTCTAGCATTTGTAGACTTAGAGAAAGCTTTAATCAATGTTGACTGGAATACTCTCTTTCGAATTCTGAAGGTGGCAGGGGTAAAATACAGAGAGCGAAAGGCTATTTACAATTTGTACAGAAAGCAGATGGCAGTTATAAGAGTCGAGGGTTATGAAAGGGAAACCGTGGTTGGGAAGGGAGTGAGACAGGGTTGTAGCGTATCCCCGATGTTATTCAATCAGTATATATTTGGCAAGCAGTAAAAGAAACAAAAGAAAAGTTCGGAGTAGGTATTAAAATCCATGGAGAAGAAATAAAAACTTTTAGGTTCGCCGATGACATTGTAATTCTGTCAGCAAAGGACTTGGAAGAGCAGTTGAACGGAAGGGACAGTGTCTTGATAGGAGGGTGTAAGATGAACATCAACAAAAGCAAAACGAGGATAATGGGATGTAGTCAAAGTAAGTCGGGTGATGATAAGGGAATTAGATTAGGAAATGAGACACTTAAAGTAGTAAAGGAGTTTTGCTATATGGGGAGTAAAATAACTGATGTTGGTCGAAGTAGAGAGGATACAAAATGTAGACTGGCAATGGCAAGAAAAGCGTTTCCGAAGAAGAAAAATTTGTTAACATCAAGTATAGATTTAAATGTCAGGAAGTCGTTTCTGAAAGTGTTGGTATGGAGTGTAGCCGTGAATGGAAGTGAAACGTGGACGATAAATAGTTAAGACAAGAAGAGAAGCTATCAATTTTGGTGCTAAAGAAGAATGCTGAAGATTAGATGGGTAGACCACATAACTAATGAGGAGGTATTGAATATTATTTGGGAGAAGAGGAGCTTGTGGCACAACTTGACCAGAAGAAGAGATCGGTTGGTAGTGCACGTTCTGAGACATATAGGGATCACGAATTTAGTATTGTAGTGCAGCGGGGAGGGTAAAAATCGAAGAGGGAGGCCAAGAGATGAATACACTAAGCAGATTCAGAAGTATGTAGGCTGCAGTAGGTACTGGGAGATGAAGAAGCTTGCACAGGATAGAGTAGCATGGAGAGCTGCACCAAACCAGTCTCAGGACTGAAGACAACAACAACAACATGTTTCGAAGTATTTTCACCCGATTGTGATCATCTAAAAAGCTGTTTGAACCTCGTAACAAGTTAGTAACGACGTCAACTCTCTGCACTCTGCTGTGTACGCAACGGATAGCGTAATAACGATACAGGCGCTACGAGAGAAGAATTGTGCATAACGGTTTAGTTTACTGTTAAGGTTCCGGGACCGTGCGTTCCTAGACAAGGAGCATACTTTTTTTCCCGTTTCGTGTATCCCACGAAAAGATCACGAAGGCAAAATTAAGGAGAGTGGAGCTCACGTACACTCTTACAAACTATTGCTCTCTCGGTGCGTCATTTGCTACTGGACAGAAAAGGGGAAAGTGACTTTGATACATCAAATAACCTCCGTCACACACCATTAAGTTGATTTGCGGTTTGGATGCAGATGTAACTGCAATAATCGTCCGCCAGGTCTTTTATGAGCGTATACGCCGTTGATAGAAGTGATCTTATCACGTTATTGAGTAACGTTTCCTGAAAGAACGTATTTAGAGTGTGGTAATTTTTGGCTTTGATACCTCTAATCTGGTAACTGATGAGGAGACCAAACAAAAGAATATGTAGAGAAGCTGTGCCCGTTGCTAAATTATTTTGGTAATGAGAGGTTTTCAATCTCAGTGCAACACTTCTTTTTTTGTGAAAGCTGGCTGTTATTATTTGGATTCCAGTACGCAGTATTTTATTATGACCCACTCTTTTGGCTACTAAATGCTGTTTTCAATATAATCTCAGTTCAGTGCAAATGGCCTCACGGCATTTTACTCGGACGACCTATGTGCCCACATAGTAACACTCTACTGGTCGATATCGCATCCAACGTCTCGCTGCGTTAGTAACCTCCCCAAAATCCACGTACTGCTTCCCGCGGAGTGCGTCCTTCATGAGCCAAACACATGGTCCTCCGTTGTTCTTCATGGTTAGGCGGCTAGGATACTCTGAGTACCCCACCTGTTGGGCGGGTTTGTCAGCAGTAACAAGAGATACACCCAGTTGAGCAGCGAGGTGCTCTATTGTGATTCGTCGATCACCTCTAATAAGGTTGTCCACTTGTTCCAAAGCTCCAGGAGTCACAGATGTGTGCCGATGAGCGTTACGCGGGAGATTGGACGGGTTTGTGCGACCTTCTTGCGACGATGACGCCCCTTTCAGCGACTTACAGTGGTTTTGTTCACAGCCAGTTCTCCGTACACGTTCTGCAAGTATCTATGTATATGTGGGATGTTTTGGCTTTCCACCAATATAAACTGAGTGACAGCTCTCAGCTTGGAACACACCTCTGTTCCAGACAATATTTTGGAGTCTATGTATAGCGCCGCATGAAACTGTAGGAGCTGAACGGGGATCTTCGGTGATCTCCCACAACAAATTCCGAATTTTTTCAACCGAAATTTGGGGAGAAAACAATTTGTTCCATTAGCTCCGTAACACCACTCGCACAAATATCGTGTTTTACCTGGTTAATGCTTTATCATATTACATCCAAAAAGAAAAGAAAAGAAGCTTATAATCATACGGAAATATAATATTGGAGCTTGGTTCTAAACGGTGGCAAAAATTATTTAAAATTCTTTTTCGGAAACGAAGAGATCATTTCATATTACCCCCTGGAATGGGGATTTGTCAGAACTGCGTATGATTGATATTTTTTCCCGTATTGAGTTTCGATTCCCCCGAAGGGGGCGGGCTGGTAGTAGCTTAGTACGCCGCACTTCAACCTACAGAATTAGTTTAAAAAGATGAAGATAATAAATAATAAAAGCAGGTGATAAATTCGCTGACGTGAATGGTGCCGGCCGGGGTGGCCGAGCGGAGGTCTCAAGTTCGAATCCTGCCTCGGGCATGGATGTGTGTGATGTCCTTAGGTTAGTTAGGTTTAAGTAGTTCTACGTTCTAGGAGACTGATGACCTGAGCAGTTGACTCCCATAGTACTCAGAGCCATTTGAACCATTTGAACTTCAATGGAGGAAAATTGTGGAACTTAAAACATAAAACAAAGGGTTGATGATGCTAATAAGATACACAGGAAGCAGACAGGTAAAATAATGGATAGACAAATGAAAATCACGGCGACAGTCTGGTTTCTGCTCGCAAGAGATATAAAAATCACATGCAGCTACAGCATGATTTCTGTTCGCAACACTTTGGAAAGACACACAACACTGAACACTCACATGAACACTGCACTAATAAGTTCGCACAAATATGACATACCACAGCCAAGGACAGATGGGGTTAACCTGGCTAGATGATGGGAAAGAAAGGGGGATGGAAGAAGTGGAAAAACGAAGTGGGGGGAGGGGGGAAGGAGCCAATGGAGGACGAGGACCACCTTGGGAAAGGAGATGAAGGGTGTAGATTTGGAGGGTAGGGGGACACAACGGTGAAGACGTGGCAGAGGGCGGAGTAGAGAGGAGCAACCTGGGGTTGAGAGGGATATGATTAAACCATCTAAAAGACTTTTCTGTCTTACTGCATCACTGACGCAAGGCCACACATACCGGTAATTGAAATAAACTCGGGGGGGGGGGGGGGGGAATCTATAGAGATAAAGGAAAGGTCTTGAAGCAGTCAAGAATTACCTTGCAAATCGTGAAGACCGCCGAACCTGAAAATCACCTAAGTAAACACAAGGCTGCCACTTTGCAACTAGAGTGCGAAGTTAACATACACGAGACGCAACAGTGGAGAGGAGCGATCACAGAGAGTGCAAGTGTTGGAAAATCTTCGACTAAGCTAAGCATACAACTGAAGGCAAAGGTGGGTAAAAGCAAGAAGTAAAATCATTGAAAATCTGTTACCGTAGAATGACAGAACTACAAAAACTGCAAAATGGAAGTCAAATATGTGAGTAGATAGAACCGTTTCAAAAACTAAATAATAGCGCACTCTAAGACAAAAACGGAAAAATACTGAGTATTAATAAAGGATGAAATATTTTAACGTGTGGTTCTACAGGTGGATACTGGGGACAAAATATGCTGATAAGATCATAAATGCGACTTATTTCATGTTTTCAAGTGTGCTTAACCACGAAATACAGTTTTGGCTACCTGTTTATAGGCCTGGGAAATCTCTGTAATGCAGGACATGCACAAGAACTGGAGGAAGAGAACGCCAAGAGATGGTTCAAATGGTTTTAAGCACTACGGGACATCTGATGTGATACGTTCCCCAGACTTAGAACTACTTAAATCTAACTAACCAAAGGATATCACATTCATCAATGCCCGAGGCAGGATTCGAACCTGCGGCCGTAGCAGCTGCGCGTCTCCGGACTGAAGCGCCAAGAATCGCTCTGCCACAGAGGCCGGCGATGCCAAGGGAAGACACTGCTGTGTAGTAATACTTCGTTTCCTATTTGTTCACACTGTCCGCTGTCAAGTCTTTTGTTAAGTAGGCGTCTGCGTGCATTGGACGGCGGTGCGTCTAGAGCCGTCGGGACGCAGGGCGCAGTTTATAAGAAATGCGGGGTGTGGTGTGGGGTGACGGTGCCCATGTGCCACCACGTGTCCGTGGTGAGGCGGCGACTGTGAGATCGGCTTTCACGCCCACCCAGCGAGTCGCAAGCGATGCAGCGCGATCGCTTTGATGTGACCGGCAGAGGCATGCAACTCTGCCACGTTGAGACCTCCCTCCCACACTCAGGCCGCAGTCTGCTGCATCCATCTCTCCTCACCATGGACGGAAACGGTTCACAATGCACTTTTTTTCCAGGTATTAAACATCAGCTTCGTTAGTGATACAGTGGTTCCTATTTCCGTAATTATCTAAGTTTATTTTTTGCTTGTATACTCATGTCTTGTTGTTGTTGTTGTTGTTGTTGTTGTTCTTGTTGTGCTCATTAGTCCGAAGACTGGTTTGGTGCATGTCTCCACGTTACTCTGTCTTGTGGCAGTCTCTTCATCTCCGTATAATTACAACATATAAGTACTACAATCCACATCCATTCGAAGCTGCTTATTGTTTTCCGTCCTTCCCCTCTCTCTATAATTTCTTTCCCCTTCACTTCCCTCCATAACAAAAATGATGATTTATTTATGCCGCAGGATTTGTCTCATCAACCGATTCCTTCGTTTAGACAACTTGAGCAACAGCTACACGATTTACCAAAAGTCCATATCCCTGTGTGGCACCGTCTTTCAATAGCTTCTATTCAGTTCTTATCTGCACAGCATCTTGTGAATTTGACAAGGAGGACTGGAATGAAAACCTCGGGATTGTATAATTACGGGGGATAAAGAAAAAAAAAACAGCGAGAGAAAAGCTATCTGCAACTTGTACGTATCGCAATTATGAGCGGAGGCTATAGTGGGAAACGACTTAAACAGGTTGTCACTTATCCTCTGTGTTATTCAATCTCTCGATCGGGAAAGGATTATAACAGCTGCACGAGAAAAGTTGAAAAGTAACTGAAGTTCAGTGAGGGTAAGTACATCGAAATTTGTAGATTGTTTGTTGTGGTCTCCACTCCGATGACACCCTAGACAATTGTGTGTAATGTTTCTTCATCTCTCCCATTAACACTGCAACCTGCAACCATTTGAACCAACTTACCCTCATTCTTAATTTCTGTGTAATCTCTCTGGAGATTAAATTATGTCGCGGGTCGCTTACAATCCTCTGTCACTCCTTTCTCAACTACTGCTCTCCTTTCATGTTCCTATACATATAGCTGATCACCTTTCGTTCCCTGTATTGTAACCTCTCTGCCTTAAGACATGCAGCTAGTGCATTCGCGTCAACATTGTCAAAAGCTTCCTCTACTATAAAAATGTATGTTTCCCTTTCGTCAGTCTATCGTTTAAAGTATGTCGTTCAGTCACCACAGCCTTAGCATTTTTTGCCGTAGTGGTCTTGATCTTCTTGGTGCTAAACACAACGTAATATTTCAGTGCTGTGACGTAAAACGATTAAAATGAAGGTGTTCAAAATTTAAAATATAGGGTTGGCGTGTAATTTCGTGGCGTTTTTCCGTAAGTTTAATAAACCAATAGATACACATAATAGAGACTTCAGTCATCAGTAAAATAGTCTCCTTCAGTATTCACAACAATCTACAACGCTGGGTCAAGTTTTCGATTCTACGTCACTATAAATCTCTTAATTTGGAAGCGAAGAACTCTTCGATCAATGTTTGGAAGCCAAGTTCATACGAAAGGCAGTTCCTTGAAGATCATTCGGTAGAGAGAGGAAATGATGAAAAACTAACAGTTCAATATTGGGTGAATAAAGTGAATGCGGAAAGACTTCCCATCTCACCTCCTGTGTAGTGTTATTTGTTACGCTAGAGAACGCGGGTGGGTGTTATCGTGGAGAAGTATCACTTCACGCAGTCTTCGTCGTCGTTGTTCTTGGACTGCGGCTGCATGACGTCTCAGTTGTTCACAATAAATGTCAGCAGTGATTTCTGAGTCTCGGCGAAGCACTTCGTGCTACAGCATACCGTCGCTGTTCCATCTTAATGTATAGCATTAACTTTTGTGGATTCGCGCAGGCTTTTGTACGGTAGTTGCTGCTTTGTTTGGACTCAACGATCCCTTCCTTTTCCTTGTGTTAGCATAAACATAAAACTTCTCGTCACTAGTAACGGTACAATATATAAGTGGCTGGCTTTATTCACCAGCCAGCTGATGACGAGCAAGCAGAGATGCACATGTGGCCAACCGTTGATTTTTGTGATTTTTGCTTAACAACATGCGGTAACCATAAATCCTACTTTTGAACCTTTGAAACAGCACGGGGATGATAATGGCATTCAAACAGAGGATGACACACGTAAAGCTGAAATACTAGGCACCTTTCTCCGAAGCTGTTTCACAGAGGAAGACCGCACTGCAGTTTCTTCTCTAAATCCTCGAACGAACGAAAAAAGTCTGACATCGAAATAAGTGTCCAAGGAATAGAAAAGCAACAGAAATCACTCAACAGAGGGAAGTCCACTGGACCTGAGGGGATACCAGTTCTCCTTCTAACAGCCGAGTACCGCAAGTCTCTATAGGAACGGAAGGTTCCAAATGATTGGAAAAGAGCACAGGTAGTTCCAGTTTTCAAGAAGGGTCGTAGAGCAAATGCGCAAAACTATAGGCCTCTATCTCTGACATCGATCTGTTGTAGAATTTTAGAACATGTTTTTTGCTCACGTATCATATCGTTTCTGTAATCCCAGAATCTACTCTGTAAGAATCAACGTGGATTCTGGAAACAGCGACCGTGTGAGACCCAACTAGCTTTATTTGTTCATGAGACCCAGAAAATATTAGATACAGGCTCCCATGTAGAAGCCATTTTCCTTGACTTAAGGAACGCGTTCGATACAGTTCCGCACTGTCGCCTGATTAACAAAGTAAGTACCTATAGAATATCAGACCAGCTGAGTGGCTGGATTGAAGAGTTTTTAGCAAACAGAACACAGCATGTTGTTCTCAATGGAGAGACGTATACAGACGTTAAAGTAACCTCAGGCTTGTTATGAGACCATTGCTTTTGACAATATATATAAATGAGCTAGTAGATAGTGTCGGAAGTTCCATACGGCTTTTCGCGGATGATGCTGTAGTATACAGAGAAGTTGCAGCATTAGAAAATTGCAGCGAAATGCAGGAAGATCTGCAGCGGATAGGCACTTGGTTCAGGGAGTGGCAACTGACCCTTAACATAGACAAATATAATATAGTGCGAATACATACAAAGAAGGATCCTTTATTGTATGATTATATGATAGCGGAACAAACATTGGTAGCAGTTACTTATGTAAAATATCTGGGAGTATGAGTACGGCACGATTTAAAGTGGAACGATCATATAAAATTAATTGTTGGTAAGGCGGTGCCAGGTTGAGATTCATTGGAAGAGTCTTTAGAAAATGTAGTCCATCAACAAAGGAGCTGGGTTACAAAACATTCGTTCGACCTATACTTGAGTATTGCTCATCAATGTGGGATACTTACCGGGTTGGGTTGACAGAGGAGATAGAGAAGATCAAAAGAAGAGCGGCGCGTTTCGTCACAGGGTTATTTAGTAAACGTGATGGCGTTACGGATATGTTTAGCAGACTCCAGCGGCAGATTCTGCAAGCGAGGCGCTCTGCATTGCGGTGTAGACTGCTGTCCAGGTTTCGAGAGGGTGCATTTCTGGATGAGGTGTCGAATATATTGCTTCCCCCCTACTTATACCTCCCGAGGAAGTCACGAATGTAAAATTAGAGAGATTCGAGCGCGCACAGAAGCTTTCCAGCAGTCGTTCTTCCAGCGAACCATACGCGACTGGAAGAGGTAAGGGAGGTAATGACAGTGGCACGTAACGTGCTCACCGCCACACGCCATTGGGTGGCTTGTGGAGTATAAATGTAGATGTAGATGTAGATTTCATTCAAATCTCGCACGAAGATGGAAAAATCACAGTTCATCACATTTGCCAGTTCTTGACTTCACTGACGTTGATGATTGTCGATCAATGCGTTTAAACAATCTTCGAATCACGATTGTTTTCAGAACGTGGAAAGCCACTAATGTCAAAACGATTCTCCTTAAACCGAGTAAAACCATTTTCTTGTCGTACTTTGAACAATGGCAGTATACCCAAACACGGCCCAAATATTTCAGTCTGTCTCCGATGCTGTCACCCCCAATGTGAGCTTCAACGAAGAATATGTCGGAAACGTTGCAATTTCTGCACATGGCATTCTACTTTCTAGCATCCTCAGCTCAGCGCTCTCAAATGACAAAAAGTGACAATATGTAAACTCAGATAGCTATATTGTACTGCAGATAAAAGTTGCATTAAATAAATAAAGCCATACCAACCGGAAAAACGCTTCTGCCCTAAGCATCAATCTAATAAATAAAATCGATATTCTGTCAGGGCGCAACGACGTATGTAAACACTAAACTTCGTTGTATAGGGGGTATCTGCAGTGGTAGCTGTTGTTTAAATTTCGGAAAAAAGGTGCACCTAGCTATATGTAACAGGTTGACATGACGTTAAGCTGGCGATGGGAAAAGTGTTACAAATCACTGTAGCCATTTTGAAATTATTTCTGATAACATTGTCATGTCCTGACACAGGATAGAGGGAAGAGAAGGGGTTTGAGGTCAGTCTGGAAGCCCCGAGGGGTGAGGAGCTGTTGCAGAAAAGGCAAATTCGCAGTGAAGGCAGGTTGAGGACTTCGATCAGCGCCAGATATTGTCACAGGGTATGTAGAAGATGAGCGGATTCTGGAACTCGACAAGATGCTTGCAACAGGGGACTCATGGAGTTCAGCGGTCTGATTAACATATTTATTTGCGATCAGACTAACTACTTCACTGAAGGTTAGTTCTAAACATTGCAAAAGCAAAGGAGGTTATTGTTTACGCAACAAAAGTCAGTGTCTGAAGCCAGGGAGTTGAGTATTAACAGATATAGCGAACACTAGCTGCATGTTAAGTACAAACTTCAGAGCAGTACTCCAAGTGAGAAAAAGAGACACGTCGGAGCTTACCCAGGCTGGCCACGATGGGCATGGAGTCGGCGCCCCAGCGATCTGTTGGAGAGCTCCCTCTGGATGCAATAACATTGGTTTTTAAAGAATCGTGGAGACTCACGGTAAAGTCGACCTACCAGTCCACCGGCAATTAAGAAGTGTCGGCCAATCTGGCGAGTCGCTCGAGACCTCCAGGGGCTTTCGGCCAACCACATTTAGATTTCTGCGCTAGACCTACTCTGTAGGTAGTGATGCTTCTTAATTTTTCACTAACAGATTCCAAGTCCAGTACCAACAGCGTTAAGCTAAAAGCTAAACGCCACTGCCACACTTATTATGGCCAGTAACAACAGTGTTTTATGGCACCTGGGGCCTCCGTCCTTTTGTGAGTGGAGGCTACTGTAGTAGCATTATAACGGCGTAAATCCACTGACGTTGCAGTTCTCAGGAGCAAGTATCAACTTGCTGCCTCTGCTAAGCCATGCCTTTTCGTGGCCGTCTTCTAATGTGACGACTTACAAAAGCGTCTCGGCGGTGGATGGAGTTACCAGTTAAGTGGCTGAAGTGAAACTTGTACCCTGCGACAGCTCCCCAGAGCGACTGCAATTTCCAGTGCTCTAGTTTTACTCACCTCCGGTAACCTAAACGCTACCACTTCCGCCTGTTCTCTGCACTGTGATTTTATATCTTGGAGTGCTCTTGATGGCTCCCAACAACTACAGTAAGTGGTCAACACATAACAATTTCACTGAATTCTACTTACAGAAAAATGTTTAAGCGTTACTATACGTTCCTTGTGTGTAAAGCGAGCCTTAACTGTCATTATTTGGCCCTGTTATTACCATTCGCACTCAGTGTGTTTAATAAAAGTTAAAGTCGGTCGACTGTGTGGTGTAAAGCACTCACAAAGTATTTTATTAATGGTATTTAGGTTGGACCTCCTGTATTCAACTGAAACAAGGCAATATTTGTGTTGCCAGGCGCATTGCGCCTCCATTTGTTAAGGCTCCGTCAGTGTCTGTGTGCATCGAAACTGCTCTACACGTACTGTTGCTGTACCGCTGGTAAATCTCTTGTGCTATAGTGAAAATTTCAATGTTGTTTTCCTCCGTGAATGCTGTGGATAAGATCTCGATATCTGGATGAACCAAGATAGCACTTCCATATTTATCATATGGTCTTGAGGCGGCGCGGTTCTTTCCGTCCTTTTACGACGAAACTGCACTTACTTGTGAACATTGTCTCAGCTTATCATCAGTAGGGAAGCCGAGCGAAACCTTCTGTACTTCGACGTGAACCAGGCTGCAATTAAAGTCAGTAATCTACGTTTCGGGAGAAAGTTTCCCACGAAATGAAAGGTTGGAAATTTTGTCCTCAATTAATATATTCTGAAACTTAGGTGAACAAGTATCACTGCCAAGCCCGTGCTAGCCTTAACACAGTCACTCACGATCCCATTTATTCACGTTAGCAAGTTTATGGTGTTGCATTTCCCGAAAACGTAATAGCTACAAAAATTCTGATTGTTTTTGATTGAGAATGCTCGCCAAAGTTAAGTCTGTCAGTACCAAATGCAATCACAGTTTTTAGCCACCGACCTGCTCAATACACCACGAGGAATATGTCTTTTCTCGTCACAAAATTCACTTAAAAATTCCGAAATTTCTACACACTCATCAGAATAATTAGGCCATCGCTTCACATTTTTTTTAATGTATGAAACACTGCTAAATCCGGCAACTTATCATTTACATAGGAACTACTACTACACACGTGCGAACTGTTTCGTGGCTGGGCTACGACTCTTCTCTAGAATACTCTAAGTCTTCTCTACAAGCAGAGAAAGGCACGCGAAGAATATTGCTTTATCATTGGTAGTTTTGCTCAACAGCCAATAGCAAAACAATATTCTCCCGCGTCAAGCCGCGCTTTTCATCAATAACCAATCGAAAAATTGTAAACCTAACGACTGCACTTTTTACCGACGTAATTATCTTGTATGCTGAAGTTTTGTTTATGCATAAACTTATTTACTATTGTTATTTATACCTCAATTAACTATCCCGATACTATAAACTTACTTTACAAATCTATTCTACAAAAATCCCCTTTGTCCAAATCCATACTTCTTCGAAACGTTCCCACACTAAATCCCACTACATAACTCATTAAACAATTATCTTCATATTAACCTTAAACCACACTCATGCATCTTTCATACCGCTAAAACACATTTATAACATTTTACATACACAAAAAGACATAATAATACTTTATGAAAATACTAGAACAGTTTATGAAAAACATTGTATTACTTTACTGCAGTCTAGTGGGCACTATCGAAACTAAAATCACAGTCCCCCTATCCAATATTGTCCTCTACCGGCTGATACATAAACTACGTGCGCGTCCAGTCCCGCGTCACCATCTGTCACTATCCAGCTCTGAGACACATCTCCCACTTAACCGCCTCCAAGGCACGATCTGTATACGGCGTTATGCCGCATTCTTTCGATGGCGAGACGCATTCCGTCTATTCTTGGTCTGCGCATGTCACAACTTCTATGTGTCTCCCGTATGCAGAGTGTATGGCACTGGTGCTATCTAAGTAGATCTTCTATGGCTGGTATCATGCCTTCTACGTTAATAGGTATAATCGTTAACAGTGGCCCTGAAAAGCGCTCATACACTCCTGGAAATGGAAAAAAGAACACATTGACACCGGTGTGTCAGACCCACCATACTTGCTCCGGACACTGCGACAGGGCTGTACAAGCAATGATCACACGCACGGCACAGCGGACACACCAGGAACCGCGGTGTTGGTCGTCAAATGGCGCCAGCTGCGCAGCATTTGTGCACCGCCGCCTTCAGTGTCAGCCAGTTTGCCGTGGCATACGGAGCTCCATCGCAGTCTTTAACACTGGTAGCATGCCGCGACAGCGTGTACGTGAACCGTATGTGCAGTAGACGGACTTTGAGCGAGGGCGTATAGTGGGCATGCGGGAGGCCGGGTGGACGTACCGCCGAATTGCTCAACACGTGGGGCGTGAGGTCTCCACAGTACATCGATGTTGTCGCCAGTGGTCGGCGGAAGGTGCACGTGCCCGTCGACCTGGGACCGGACCGCAGCGACGCACGGATGCACGCCAAGACCGTAGCATCCTACGCAGTGCCGTAGGGGACCGCACCGCCACCTCCCAGCAAATTAGGGACACTGTTGCTCCTGGGGTATCGGCGAGGACCATTCGCAACCGTCTCCATGAAGCTGGGCTATTGTCCCGCACACCGTTAGGCCCTCTTCCGCTCACGCCCCAAGATCGTGCAGCCCGCCTACAGTGGTGTCGCGACAGGCGTGAATGGAGGGACGAATGGAGACGTGTCGTCTTCAGCGATGAGAGTCGCTTCTGCCTTGGTGCCAATGATGGTCGTATGCGTGTTTGGCGCCGTGCAGGTGAGCGCCACAATCAGGACTGCATACGACCGAGGCACACAGGGTCAACGCCCGGCATCATGGTGTGGGGAGCGATCTCCTACACTGGCCGTACACCTCTGGTGATCGTCGAGGGGACACTGAATAGTGCACGGTACATCCAAACCGTCATCGAACCCATCGTTCTACCATTCCTAGACCGGCAAGGGAACTTGCTGTTCCAACAGGACAATGCACGTCCGCATGTATCCCGTGCCACCCAACGTGCTCTAGAAGGTGTAAGTCAACTACCCTGGCCAGCACGATCTCCGGATCTGTCCCCCATTGAGCATGTTTGGGACTGGATGAAGCGTCGTCTCACGCGGTCTGCACGTCTAGCACGAACGCTGGTCCAACTGAGGCGCCAGGTGGAAATGGCATGGCAAGCCGTTCCACAGGACTACATCGAGCATCTCTACAATCGTCTCCCTAGGAGAATAGCAGCCTGCATTGCTGCGAAAGGTGGATATACACTGTACTAGTGCCGACATTGTGCATGCTCTGTTGCCTGTGTCTATGTGCCTGTGGTTCTGTCAGTGTGATCATGTGATGTATCTGACCCCAGGAATGTGTCAATAAAGTTTCCCCTTCCTGGGACAATGAATTCACAGTGTTCTTATTTCAATTTCCAGGAGTGTATATATATCTTTCTGGTGTGAAACGATCAGCCGTCAGATTATTTTGAATAACATTCTTATGTTGTCCAGGGTACACCCTATTGCTTTTATCATCCTGATAGCAGATCATCGCAATCTTCCCAGAGGCTCCTTTCGTGTCTGTGCCTGGCTTAGGCAAAGTAAAAATGGCGAATCAGCTGGCTTGGATGATATACGAACCGAGAAAATTAAACACCTCGGCTTAAATACAATGAAATTGATTCTCCAACTTTTCCAAATTCCAAAGAGATGGCGGAAGAGTCGAGTGGTTGCTCTGCTGAAACCTGCCAAGGAAGGAAATGATCCAAATAATTTTGGACCAGTTGCACTTGTTTTTCATCTTTACAAAATGCTGGAGAGACATTTCAAATCGCATATAAAATGCAACTGACTCCTCAGTTATACCTCAGCATTCTGGATTTCGTCCAAGTAAAAACTGTACTGGACAATTGCTGAATGTAACACAATTTACAGAAGATGGATTTTAAGCTCGGAACGTGACAGGTGTGGCATTTGTCCACTTATCAGCGACGTATGATACGGTCAGTCACCAGCTGCTAGTAGTCAAGGTCTATAATCTGACCAAAGACTTAGGACTAACCAGACTCATTACCTCCCTTCTACAGAATCGCGGTTTCTTCGTCGACTTTCAAGGACAGCGTAGTCGATGGAGGCTACAGAACAATGGCCTCCCGCAAGTAAGTGATTTGTCTCTAAATCTGTTTAATATATACCCAAATGAAATTCGGTTTGACTCCGGAGAAGTACTCGGTTCGGTGTCGATTGTTCCCAGTCTCCTGTAAAGAAGATGATCTTCAACAAGCAAGAGAAAATCACTGGAATTGGCCAAGTATTGGTCAAAAGTAAGTTAATCATAACTGTGTAAAATGTATGTACGTATACCTGTATGTATCTGACACGAGAATAACAATAATCTCTTGTTCTAGCTCTGATCCCCGAGAACAACTTTCAGCACAGAACTCAAACTGCACACACTTTTTTCCAACGTGTTCACGTAGTAGCCACTGATGTTGCCTGTCTTAACTGAGTGAAAATGCTTATAGGAAAACCAATATCGCCTGTTTTCAGTTGCACCTAGCCGATCCTAACCTAATGAACATTACTATAATGTTAATTACAACTGAATATTAACTGAACAACGGTATTAAAAATGTCATCCATGAAATATTTTCAGAGTTCCAAGTATGATTCAGCACCGACAGCGTGCTAATAGCACATACACGTAAAACTCCACGATCGAACTGAAACGCGCATCAAGATTCGTGGCTCGAAGCTCAACGATACAGTCGCTAGTTCTGGCATTCCCATTACGACATCTCGCTTGGGTCAACATAACGCCATTGCAATTTTCCGTAGTCTATACGCTAAAAGCTGAAAGCTAAAACGAAACGAATAACAGATACAGGTGTACACTTTTGAGCTGAAGAAAATGAGCTGTCGTAGGGTGACGTACGAGCAATACTTCGCTCGGAATTAACGACGACACAATCGCTATAATGACACAATTTCGTAATTAGCAGTAAGTGCGTAAAATTAAGGGCTCTCTCTGCTCGTGCGGCCGGTTTTATTATATCATCAATATAATTTTAGTTACGGCTGATTGTAATAATGAAAATATTAATCAACTGAAGTGAAAATAATAAGTGGCAAACATATGTGTTATAAATATTGTAACTGGTGTGTGCTGAAGTTTGTTGGCATGCATCGATCTGTTATTAAGTGTTGCTAGCCTGCTTTTATGTTTTAACTTTGTTTCATACTGGATCTCAATATAATTGTCATTTCTCTGTGAATTATTTAATTGTTCACAGATGTGTTGTTTTTCCACGATCTCCTTAATAGGACACCTTGACTATTGCTGTACATTTTTATGAAATTATTACTAATTTATGACTGTGCATTAACTCGTGCTTCAACGTAATGTACATTTAATGACAGAATTTGACATATTTAAAGTTTTTGTCTGTATCTAGTTCTTAAGTTAGTGAATTTCCTTAGTTTTAAGGCGCTGAATACACTGGTTAATAAGCTTCTGTCGGCCGCGACACATTTCCTAGGAAACAGAAGAATCAAGAACACTACTGACGAGTATTGGCAGAATTAAAATAGACAGGAAAAACCTATTCAGAGATTTCGAACTCAATACTGTTTGATAGACATACATGGACATGACGTCAGCCAAAGGTCTAAGTTAGTTCACAACATATTTTTAACTTCCACTAAAACCAAAGGGATGCAGAACACGGGAAGAAGGCAAAGAAGAGAAGCTTCCATTGGTACACTTACCATATGTAAAAGGCGTCAGTGAACGGCTAGGCAACGTCCTCCGCCGACGTGGTTTCAAACCGATTTTTCTAAGCAGCCACAGGATCCAGGAAATGATAGGTTCCACCAAGAGTGTAGTCAACAACCTTAACACTGAAAGTGTTTACGAACCATGGTGTGAGTGCGGAGCTACTTACATAGGAGAAACAGCGAGACCAGTCAGTTTACAAGTAGCACAACACGAACACTATGTACGATTACAACAACATAATAAATCGGCGATAGCGGTACGCCACCGTGACTCTGGACAACCTATCTAGTTCCAGGACGCCCGAGCACTGGCGAAAGAATCGTGGATGCCAGAACGCAAAATACGAGAGGCGATCGAAATTATGAAGTAGCCTGACTACTTCAACAGAAAAGATGTCTACAAACTCCCGGTGTCCTGGCTGCCAGCCATCACAGTCCAACGGGCCGCGAGCAGTCGCGGAGCAAAAGCTACACGGGACACGGACGTATCTGCACAAACAGCTGTAGAGCAACTGTCAGTCCACTTCCGCGCACACCAGAAGGAAAACCTGCGAACCAGAAGCCGAACGCTGATTGGCGGACAGCTACAAATCGTTGACGACATGGACATCCACGCTCTTTCCTTCCATCTTCCCTTACGTCACGACTAGCCAATCATGTTAGAGAGCCAATTAAAAGTTTACAACAGTGACGTCAGACATCGATTCTGTAATAAATAGAAGCACCTATCCCCATGCAAAACCAATCATGCCCTGAGGAAGACCGTTGCAATTCAGTTGAAACGTAGGTTTTAGTTTATTATTGTTGTTAGTTTTTAGCAATGACGCGTCGCAATACCCAGAAGAATTTTAATCACTATGACACGGTGCGCGGAAGCCTACGTTCTAATAACTTTAATGATTGTTGGTGTTCGAAAAATTTAACATCAATGCTCTTCTTTTATCTTCTGTTTCTTTGTCATACTTGCCAGCTGGTGACAGTTTGTAGATCTTCCAGCGCTGCTGTACTGAAAGGAATACAAAATTATAACTCCAACCAAAAGGACTGTAAATATTTAACTATAGAAAATTAATAATAACAGTCTTTGAAAACTCAAAAATCTCACGTGCTAGAATATTTTGAAAGGGTACTACACCCTAGAATACGTACGGACTGATATATCACATCCCAAATGCAAAATGGCTACTGATAATGTAATTAGTAGGTGAGTTAAAACTATATGATCACTGCCACAGCGAGAATAAAAAACATTCTGACTTTGCAGCCACTGCACGCTCTAAGGATGTTTCATATGCGGGACAGGAATTTACTGGGAATCATTCTAGCGCCGATAAAGGCCGCAAACGGAAAAATCCAGTGACACAAACTGCTTTGACATAGGGGGCAATGTTATGGCCCCAAGATGGGGTTTGAGCAATTAGGACACGGCGAACCTAGTCACATCCTACCCGTCGTGAGCTTTTATGGAAAGCTGTTGAACCACGATAAAAGCACAATCAAGCGACAAAATGTAGGCCTGCAGGTTTTCGTGGCCTTTGTCACTAAAGTTAAAATATTCTTGGTTGTTAGGCAGCCTCATATTTCCTTCTAAAGTAATCGACGTTCCGAGCCCTCTGCTGGGATATTCTTCAGGATGTTTCGGTGCTCAGTATTACTAGAATACGGTCAGAGATTAGTGTCGCGTTCTCTTATGTAGAAGAGTACCCCGCTTTTGCGACGGGGAAGTGGGAGTAATGGTTAAAATTCTTGTGGCTGCCACTGGTGGGCCATCGTCATAGGTTAATATTCCCGCGCTGATGCAGAAGAAGGGGCGTATTGCCCAATCTCTTGTGGATACTACCCATGGCCCTTCGTCATTGGATAGAAAGGAATTATTCCACACTTACTCTGGAGAAGGTTATTGATCGAAATTCCTGCTGCTGCTATTGGCTGGCCATTATTATTGGCTTGATGCAAAACCGACAGAGCAAGAGAGGAGGAATGTTTACCCCAAATATTATTATCCGCCGAGGTGACTTGCAGCACGTTGTTTGAATGGCTCGCACACCGTCACCTTATATTTACTTCCTTGATGGCGGGGAGCTACGATGCCGGAAACCTATCTCTCTATTGAAATTACGTGCATTCTCGGACCTTTCTTCTACAAATGTTTTTCCTTGGCCAGTACACGTACTGTCAGAGCCACAGTTCTCACAATTTTCCGCTACTGTCGATTTTACACTTAGTTTTGGCCGCGTGTACCGTTCGTGTTCCTTAACGCGTTCCTTAATAGTTCTTTCCGCTTCGCCCGTGTACACTTTGCCGCAGCCACATGTCACTTGACAGACGCCTGTATTGGTGAGACAATCAAGTACATCCGCTTTTTCGGAAAAAAATCTTTTATTTTGTTTTGACATAAGAAAGATGTCAGGATACCATTTTTCTTTAGAATTCTGCTTATGCTGTAAGTGACCCCAGAAACGAACGGTAACCCAACGGAGTGAGAAGGCGGTGCCTTGTCATTCTTATTAGCGTGATTCATATTTCGCCTAAAGGCCTTGTCAATTGAATACCACAGCCATTTGCGTTCACTGTACTCTCTGAAAAGTTGGACTCCGATTCCAGGTTGTCGTCGTCGCTGGTGCCGAAGGCACGTGAAGACAGAGTGCTGAGCACTGCTTCCTTCTGGGCTTGGTGGTGGTGCGAAGTGGCATCTAAATACCTGTTTGTGTTAGTCGGTTTTTATATACACTCTGTGACCTAGAGTGTAAACAGATCTTTCGTATACCAACACATTTAGGAACTGGAGACGGACCTCACTCCCAACCTCCCACGTAAATTCTGTTTTGGAGTGAGTTCCATTTCAGAAATTGTGGAACACATGAAGTTCTTCTTCGTTGTGTGGCAACAAATATATCGTCAACATAGCGGAGCCAACAGGAAGGTTTGAAAGGGGCACTATTTAAAGCCTGTTGCCGAAAATGTTCCACATAACTGTCAGCTGCAATTGGCGATATGGGTGAGCCCATAGCAAGGCCATCAGCTTGTCCATAGAATTTACCATTGTATTTGAAATAGGACGAACGAAGAAATAATTCAAGTCACAAACTTCTGGAGCAACTTTCTCGCTGATGATCTCCGACGCATCGAAGTTAGCAAGAAAGTCACCTGCAGATATCTTCAATGGGCGTGTAATTTCTAAAAAAAAAATGTTTTGTATCTTTGACAAAAGTATTTGTTTTACCAACTTGATGTCTCAGTTTAACATATAAATGGCGTGCTAAAAAATAGGTTGGCCAGTTAATCCCACTGACCGCAGATTTCTTGCAATACAGCTGTTCAATTTGGATTCTGATATCAGATTTTTCACTTTCCGAACGATTCTGTTCGTCGTATCGTTTTTTAACTTGAGATACACAGCATCAGATAGTAGCTGTTCCATCTTCCTACAATAATCCACAGCGTCCAAAACAACAGTAGCATTTCTCTTATCCAATATCGTTACAATCATGCTTTTGCTTCCCATGAGTTCATTAAGAGGTTTTCTTTCCTGCGCCAGTATGTTGCTTTTGCGAGGTTTCGGTTTCCGAAGAACTCTCGACGCATCTTGTCTTACTTTTTCGGCTTGCACCTTCGGAAGACGAAACAAGGATGCTTCGACGGCGCTTATGATTTCTTTAACTGGAATTCTCTTCGGTATAGTTACAAAATTCAGACCTTTCCCCAGAACTGAAACAGCTGCTTCATCAACTACTACTGACGAGAGATTCACCACTACTCTTTCCGGAACCACGGTGACTTCTTCCTTGTGCACTTTAACCGCTAGGTTCTGAACTTCTCTTTTTGTTTCATAGCAGTGAAATACGAAGACTTTATTCTGTCCACTTTATTCCAGTCCTGAGATGAGAGAATTATCGACAGTGAAACATGCAGATCGATTAAAATGGAGGTAACATAATTCAAGTCTCTACGTATTTGCTGGATTCTCTCACGAAGAAGTGCTTCGCTGGCCCTTTGGTAGATCCTCCTGGCTTTCACTGTCTGCACATGGTGGCTAATTCTGCTGAATTGAAAAAACTTCTTTATCACGACACTGGGAGAAAAGGCCAGATCGCTTAGTAATTTACCTCTTCTTCTTCGAAGGTTCTCCAGTCTTCTCATGATGGTAGAAACCTCTTGCCCATATAAGCGTTTTATGTAGGTCTGCACGGTTTCGTGGCCATTGTCACTAAAGTTAAGATCTTCTAGGTTGTTAAGCCGAGTCATATGTCCATTTAAAATAATTCTGAAGAAGATCTCAGCCGAAGGGTCGAAACGTCGATTATTTCAGAAGGAAATATACACGGCATAACAACCCAGAAGATTTTAACTTTTAGCGACAATATGTTGGATATCTACGGACCACGACATGACCTTTTCATTGGGGCTTTCCCGCTGTATAAAACAGGATAGGCGTCCTTCTGTAGCAGAAGTGGTGCCAAAGTGCTACGTTATTGGATGCACAAGTGCTGCTGCTAATTATGCGATTACGGAGACTAAACGTCTAAGGTCATCAGTTAACACGCTCTTCCGAGTGCACTCGCGAGAACCCGAACTCTATCGGTATGTGTCTAGAATAAAGTCTACGCAGCAATGTGAGAAACATTCAAATGGTGTGTTTTTGAGGTGTGATTTGGGTATAGCCCGGTTTCCAGTTAGTGAGTTGTGTGAAACCGGCCCCAGTCTATAGCCCCCCGGGAGGAATAAACTGTTCAGTGAATATTATTGAACGTGGCGTTCCACAGCAGACGACCCTCTAGTGCTCCCATGCTGATCCAATACCGTGGTCAGTTACGATAGCAGTGGGCGCGGGGTCACCGAGATTCGACCTTTTGCATTGATAGTGACACGTCACTTGGACGGATAAGCCACGTTTCAGTTACGAGTACATCAGGTCAATGGTTGGGTCCGAATACTTCGTCACCCAGGGAAACCGCTGCTCGAGACACGCACCGCGCCGCAGATGCAGGCATATGGGACTACCTTTATGATACAGGAGACATTCAGCTGTGTTTCCATAGTGCATGTTGTAATTACAGATGGGTCATGACAGGTATGAAGCATGTGAAAAATGGTGTCGACTATCCGCATCCCTTCATATTGTCTTCCCTGGCACCGATGGCATATACCAGAAAGGCAAAATGTTAACGTTACGTAGCCAGGATCGTGCTACAGTGGCTTCAGGAGCTTGGTAGGCAACTCATGTTAATTTCTCGGCCACCATATTCATCTGACTTGAGCTCCATGCAACACAGCTGGGACGCCAGAGGGCGCTACCTCTCCACCAACAAAACACTGGCCCCTATTTCAAGCGAATTGCGTGATTTGTGTGTAGAAATCATGCGATCAACGTGTCGCGATCTTTAACTGAGATTCTGTGCATCTCCGTAAGCCAGGGGGGTGTAGACGGTATTTATATTCGTTATAAGTCTAATATGTCGGCCGCATCTCCCTCGGCGAGAGCTTCCCAAGAGCGAGACTCCCGACTTCCTGTGTTAAGTTCATTTTACACGTCCGAGTGCACTCGTAGCCTGTCTGACTGAAGATGGAGCACTCCATCTTCAGGCGTGAATGTTTCTTGTGTGATGCCAAATTCACGAGAGTAAAATTCACGGGCGAGGCTTCCATCGGCAATTAGTCTTTAACGCCCCCATTTCCTCACAGACTCTGCTCCCACCTGAAGCGGTGCTATCTTCAGGCGTCGATGGAGAAGAGACTTCGTCATCCTACAGAAAAAAGTCATGTTCGAGTAGAAGACCGGATATCTCATCGGCGCACTCCACAGTCCTTCGCTTCTCGAGTAAATCTATACGAACGGCAGCCATAAAGTTTCATTTATCAATATTTTAGCAACAACGGGATCCTCAACCACGGAAGACTTTTTCAAAATAATTAGTTTGCTGTGTTTCTGTTTTCTTATTTCCGTGTTATCCAATTCTGTTTCCTATTGCGTTCTATCGGTGTAGCCATTTTCAATAAATTCTGTTTATCTCCTTGAAATTAATAATGTCTCTGCGGTGAATTTTTGTGGTGCTGGTAATGGCTCTGTAGCGGTCACTCCTCGGATCATGATTTTTTTTTTTTTTAGCGAGGTAGTTGTGTAATTGAGAAGGTGACGCTACAGCCGAAAGAGACCGAGAGTCTCTAATTGGCACATTCGGGGGAGCTGATCAAGACCCAGCAGTGATGTTGTGCAGGTGGCCGGAGCCGAAGTCGATAGCCGCAAGACAAACAAGGCTCACAGGCAGCTAGTGCTGCTCCTCCCATTGCTCTCGAAGGGTCACTTGCGTTTAGGAGGCGGCCGATGGAAAATCACAGATGGTGGATCAATTAAGGATGGAAGGTCAGGACTCCAATCACCTACAAACCGTACAACCAAGGAGGCGATCATACATACAGTCAGGGAGGTGGTACTTAGATGTTTAGCCCAACAGTTAACAGTCACTCGGTACGGAACTTCTCCAGGAAAAGATCCATGTTCGCCAACATCATCTTCAATTGTGGCAGTGACCGAAGAGAAGTAGCAGCTTGCAGTGGCTAAGTCCCACTACAGCAGACTGGCTGTGGTCTGAAATATGGCGACTTCTCTTGGCTGGAGCACCACATCACTATTCAACAATCAAGTTATCCTGCAACTAGGGAGAATGTCATTTTGTCAGAATCACAGTGGCACACGTGATGACCAGACAGTTAGACAGGACCTTCAGAAATGGTCGTATTTAAGTTGAACACAGCGTCACTCAGGCCGACGATGCGGTGTTTTGCCAACACATTATCTGAAGGTATCAGCGGACTTGTCCTAACTGTGGTGTCTTAGTTATTGTCAGTTCCCTTGCTTTTGCACTTTCCTTCAGTGACACGACTCCACGGAGCGGCTGACCTCGTAAGTTACATATTATGGCACCGTGGGGCGAGATTCGAAGAGTGAGGCATTGGATGGCATGATATTGGTGGGCATCTACATTACGGCTCGGCTTGATGTGGGAATATATTACACTAATGATTAAAATTGCTACACCAAGAAGAAATGCAGATGATAAATGGGTATTCATTGGACAAATATGTTGTACTAGAACTGACATGTGATTACATTTGCATACAATTTGGGTGCATAGATCCTGAGAAATCAGTACCCAGAACAACCACCTCTGGCCGTAATAACGGCCTTGATACGCCTGGGCATTGAGTCAAACAGAGCTTGGATGGCGTGTACAGGAACAGATGCCCATGCAGCTTCAACGCGATACCACAGTTCATCAAGGGTAGTGACTGGCATATTGTGACGAGCCAGTTGCTCGGCCACCATTGACCAGACGTTTGTGAGAGATTTGGAGAATGTGCTGGCGAGGGCAGCAGTCGAACATTTTCTGTGACCAGAAGGGCCCGTACACGACCTGAAACATGCGGTCGTGCATTATTCTGCTGAAATGTAGGGTTTCGCAGCGATCGAATGAAGAGTAGAGTCAGGTGTCGTAACACAGCTGAAGTATAACGTCCACTGTTCAAGGTGCCGTCAATGCGAACAAGAGGTGACAAGACATGAAACCTATGGCACTCCATACCATCACGCTGGGTGATACGCCAGTATGGCGATGACGAATACACGCTTCCAATGTGCGTTCACCGCGAATTCACCAAACACGGATACGACCATCATGATGCTGCAAACAGAACCTGGATTCATCCGAAAGAATAACTTTTGCCATTCGTGCACCCAGGTTCGTCGTTGAGCACACCATCCCATACGCTCCTGTCTGTGATGCAGCGTCAAGGGTATCCGCAGCCATGGTCTCCGAGCTGATACTCCATGCTGCAGCAAACGTCGTCGGACTGTTCCTACAGATGGTTGTTGTCTTGTAAACGTCCCCATCTCTTGACTTAGAGATCGAGATGGGGCTTGCACGATCCGTTACAGCCATGCATTAAGATGCCTGTCATCTCGACTGCTAGTGATACGACGCCGTTGGGATCCAGCACGGCGTTCCGTACTACCCTCCTGAACCCACCAATTCCATATATTGCTAACGGTTATTGGATCCCGATCAACTCGAGCACTTATGTTGCGATAAGATAGACCACAATCGCGATAGGCTACAATCCGACCTTTATCAACGTCGAAAACGTGATGGTACGCATTTCTCCTCCTTACACGAGGCATCTCACCAACGTTTCACCAGGCAACGCCGGTCAACTGCTGCTTGTGTATGAGAAATCGGTTTGGACACTTTCCTCATGTCAGCAGGTTGTAGGTGTCACCACTGGCGCTAACCTTGTGTGAATGGTCTGAAAAGCTACTCATTTGCATACCACAGCAGCTTCCTACGATCGGTTAAATTTCGTGTCTCTAGGATGTGATGTTTGTGGTGTAGCAATTTTAATGTCTAGTGCTGTGTATGCGGTGCCCTGCCTTCTGCAGCATAGCACTCTGTGCGAGCTTCGGATACCGATTGTGACACACGGCACTAGCCATATCAGACTCTCTGCCGTCCACACCAAGCTATAATTTTAAAATTTTATACGCACTTGAATTTTCTTTGCAAATCCTCTCTGAAAATGCGATAATTTCTTATAATGACTTGGTGGAGACATTTGTTGCAGAATTTTGTGATTTTGCTGGAACGAATTGTTTTTCTGTAGATGTTTGTCATGCAATGAGTTTTTTCAGAATGAGATTTTCACTCTGCAGCGGAGTGTGCGCTGATATGAAACTTCCTGGCAGATTAAAACTGTGTGCCCGACCGAGACTCGAACTCGGGACCTTTACCTTTCGCGGGCAAGTGCTCTTTCCTAAAACCAAACTGATCGTCATGTAACACATCCTCAATTTTCTTTTCCGTTCTTTTGTATATTATTCTTGTAAGCAACTGCGATGCCTGAGGTATTAAGCTGATTATGCGACAGTTCCCGCACTCGTCTTCTCTTCTTATCTTGGGAATCGTGTGGATAATTTTTAAACCGAAAGTTTGATGGTTTATTGCTAGTTTCACACATTCTACACATAAATATGAACAGTCGTTTTGTTGCAGTTTTCCCCAATGATTTCAAAAATTCCAATGGAACGATGTCTATGCTTTCTGCTCTATTTGATTTCTTCCAAATTTCTTCTAAATTCTGATTCTAATACTGCATTCCCTACCTCTTCCCTATCTACTTCTGATGTTTCTTCTAGCACGTCTTCAGAGGAGTCCTCACAGAGGCCCTCAATGTTCTCCTTCCATGTATCTGCCCTCTCCTCTGTATTTAAGAGCGTAATTCCTATTGCACTCCTAATCTTGCCGTCCTAGGTTTAATTTCTCCGTATGCTGTTTTTACTTTTCTATACGCTGTGTCAGTTCTTCTGGTAATCATTCTTTTTTCGATTTCTTCGCATTTTTCATGCTACGATTTAGCTTTAGTATTCCTACACCTGTTTATTTCATTCCTAAGCAACTAGTATTTCTGCAATGAGATTTTCACTCTGCAGAGGAGTGTGCGCTGATTTGAGACTTCCTGGCAGATTTTGGAAGGCAGGAGACGAGGTACACGAGCAACGATAATTGTGAGGAGGGGCCGTGAGTCGTGCTTGGGTAGCTCAGACGGTGGAGCAC